>NC_134435.1:9201207-9502040 GCF_030867145.1 Opisthocomus hoazin
GGGGCAAAGAGTATTTGTTTTGGATTAAATCACAGAAAGTTACAAGACACTGTAATTTTAATCTTCAATTTAGCAGAAGATTTAGGCTGCTGCCAGAACAATACTTTAGAAATTTAATTTAAATCTGAGCATGAACATTGTTGAAGTAAGTGGAACTGCTTATGGGTTCAGGTTAAGCACGTGCTTAAAATATTGCTGAATCAGCTGGGAGCATCTAGAAGGCTGTCCTTTCTTAAACGTTAAATCCACAAATGGAATAGTCTTCATTTGAGTAACATATACCTTGTTGAGGTTCTATTCTGAGTGCCTCTATCTAACAGCATTGGGGGATCAATAACTTCCTATTTCTTCAGAATATTCTTTTCCTGTACGTAAGACTATGCTTGTTGCTACAAGAGTCTTTTTCCTCCTCCTTTAGATGTCCCTCCCCAGTTAGTAATTTATTATTATTTTAAATCAGTACACACATAAACATTGCTATTTTAATTAGGGAGAAGCAAACAGAAGTCATAGGCTATAAGGCACTATGAGTATGCTTGCTACTCTCACATTTTAATTATTTATTGGAGTAAATAAAATTAAATATTTTCATAGCAATCCAGAACAGGATTTGAAGTAATTACTCTGTCAAATTCATCAAAAATTCTCTCATCAAAATAAAAACCTTGATGTCATTGAATAATTTATAAAACAAATACACAGAAATTGTAAAGTATTATAAATAGAAAACTGCAGGGTAAGTGAACATGAATTAGTTAAGGGTTATGTTTCTGAAAGAGCCTGTCATAAGCTGTATAAATTTTTAATAAGTGTTTTTGAGGCCTAATTTTCAGTGTACAGTATATACCAACAATAACAGGAAACAACCCGAAAATGGTGATTTAGAAACACAGCTGTTTATGATAGAGGCCAGATTGTGACTCCTCTTCCTGGGCCTTTCTCTCATACAATTTGAACTAATGATGTTTGCCATTGAATGCCTATGGCTTAACATGAATCATCTGCCTAAACAGCAAATATATTAAGTAAACCTAATCTCTATTATTATTTATGAATACCAAATGCTGGGACAATATCTAGACTATTAAAACCCCAACTGTTCGGTGAGGCATCTGTACGCCGATGACTTAACACCAGCCTGCCTGTGCTCAGTCTTTGATAGGGTTTCTGGTGTGACTGAGGTTCTCGCCTCCCTCTGCAGGCACCCTGGCACCCACAGGGCCTGACCGTGCAAGCTGCCACCTCTCCACCAAGTGTAAAAGGAGCTGGAAGCACTCAGCATCTTGCAGGTTGATGGTAACTTTTCCATTCTATCTTGTAATGCCGAAGGTGACCCTCCATGTTACAGGTAACCAAGGATGTGCCAGAGGCAAAACCTCCAATTTCAAATCCCCTGACTACACTTGTTTTTCTTTTTCTAATTCTGCTGAGTTCTGGATCAAAATTCTCTGCTAAAAGCCTTCGGAGAAAACAAATTAGCAACAGAACTGGTCCTTCCGAGACTAAAGCCATTGTTTTCAGTGGATCTAGGATGGATACAAATATCAACCGCCCTTTTAAAAAACTACCACTGCCAACTCATGGTAGACTCGAAAAATAAAACTTCCTCCTTCCCAGCCAAATGAAACCTGAGATTTATGGTGGGATCTGGATCTAAGGCAGCAAAGGAAACCTGCTGCAGCTCCACTGATGCTGAGGGAGTTCTGGATGCAGTGGTGTAAGGCTGAAGTAATGCCACTGGAGTCAGTGGATTTGTTCTGACTTAATCCCATCGTAATGAAGTCTGGAAATTTTTTTTTTCCACTTCCTTGTTATAAAGGTCATTAGGAAAATTCTACTTCTATTCCTAAAAGTAGTTCTAGGAGTTAGAGAAAATAGATTTGGTGCCATTTGTTGTTTATTCTATTTTAAGAGGGATCATTTAAGGGAGATTTCTTTCCTTGGCTGTCTTGTAGCACATCACCATTTTGGTAGGTATGTCAGTTCATATCATATCTAGCTAAAACGTTTGTTTTCTGAGAGCCAGTAAGAAGCATGCACTTTTTTGATCAATATGCATTACAGAAATAGACACAGGTAATGATTTTCAGATAGCTAAGCCAAGGAAGCTTTATCAGATGTAGAATATGCTATCTCATTTCATGCATGCATCTACCTCTGGCAAGGTTCTTTCTATTTCTGGGACCTAAAGGGCCTCAGCAAGGTAGTTCTGCTTGTAAATCTCTGCTACATCAGAAAGGTCAATATACAAGATGCAGAGCAGGCACAGAATGACAGGAAGTGGGAGCAGGATTGGAACAAGCTAAAAATTGCAATGCTTCTCTGCTAGAAAATGAAAAGCCATGTACGGAACTCATGGGAACGGTTAGGAAGCACTCAGGAAGCTTTGGAAAGCTTTGGCTTATGCAAACTTAAATGTAGCCTAAATTTTGCATTGATTCTCTGTACAAGGTGAAAAACACCCAGCTTGAATATAGTACAAGACAAATCTATCGACTGCATAGTAGACATAGGAATTTATTGCTGTACTGTTTCTCTTCCCATTCATCAGCCAAGATTTTCTTATCTGGCTGCATTAGCAGTGCCGCCAAGCCTTTTGTGGAGGTTTTCAGTGACTCAGGGATTTAGCCTTCAGTGTAATTACCACCTTGCTCTGTGTTCTCCACTCTGGGGGATGTGGGGAATATTTGCCTAGTACCCCAAAGATTACATTGCTTTATATCAGATTGACAGTAAACAAGGTTTTAATGACTATTTAATTAAAGAGAAACCATTTGATCATTTTGCACTAAATTTTATCTATAATAAGGCTTCCTCTTCTTATAAATCCAGGCTACCAAAGTCTGCATGGAGCACAGAGATGGAGGCTTCCATGTGTTAGTTATTCACTGGGTCCTTCCTTTCTCTCTGTTTAATAATTGATAGGCACAGTCGTTCCTCCTACTTCTTCACTGTAGTCAATAGTGTGTCATCCTCTGCTGTCATCTCAGGTCACCTTCCTGAACTGCTTAAGTTTAGGAGTCAAGTCTGGTATAGACAAGTTAAAACTTTTGATAGTAGAAAGAGATATTAATTTAATATGTTGGTTGATAATCATTATCAACCCATTTTAAAATGAGAAAGTAGCTCGTATAGGGAATCGCTTAATTTCCCTAAGCACATTTGGGTCTCACTTGCTTTAAAGACGTGCTCTTAGCTTGATTTTTCTCTTTGGGTTTGGGGTCTTTAACATTTCCTCTTCTGTTGCTTGTGGTTTCATTGTAACATTATTCTTACCGCTTTTCCTCTTCCATCTATTTCACTTTCTACTCCACAAGGATATTGTAGTTTTTTTGGACGTCAAATGGAACGACAAAGGGAAAAAAATCCCCGCAATTCTCTTTTCAATCTGTGAATAGTTTTCCATTAAAAAAAAAAGTTCTGGTTCATCTGCAGCCAAGTTTATTGGAAATGACAGCTCAAAAGTTCAGTGAGTGAGTGAAGTTCCTAGAGATCAGAAGCCCTCTGCTGTTTCTGCTGTTTCCAGGCCTCAATACAAGGGCACCTTTTGGAAGTTTCAAGGTCAGCTGTAGGTCTATTATTATGTTGAATGGAAAGGAAATAATTTTGCACTTGTATCCAACTTCCTGTCATCTTTCTCCTTACCCTACTTGGCTTCTTTGTAGTACTTGAAGGCCTCAGCTCCATCTCTTTTGGCCATTGTGAATGGTCTGATTGGTGTTGGTCATGTTATCCCTTCTTTCCTCTTTATAAAAAGCAAATGATCGTGTTGCATTGAAGAAACCATTATTGCCATCAAACAATCTGCCTTAATTTTCACCTGCTCTGAAAGTTTCAACTCCTCATCAACATTTCCGAAGGAAGTAACTGTGTTGGTTTTCAGTAACTCTGAGGAATCCAACCAGTTCTGATCCACACTTTGTATAAGTCGTAGCACAGAGACCGCTTTGGACAAAGGATGCACTTGTCTTCTCCTTTTATTTTTTCCTCTTTGCTGCTTCTGGTTTTTTCTGAAGCATTTGTTCAAGCCCCCTGAAGCGAAGGCACAGACATGAATCTGTACAAAGTTCCATTAACCAACCATCTCTCCTCACTGGCGACATGGAGCACTCTAGGATTAAAATTGTGTATGTTATGCCCAGAATCGTAGCTTTGCCTTCCAATGAAGGACTCAGTCTGGTGTGTTGGAATCAAGCATCTGCAGGAAGCCCACCCACAGGTATTTCTTCTCAAACATCTCTTGGCAGCTTTTCCTTCTCCTGTGCCCAGGAGAATATTGCTGTAGTTGGTATATTAGTCTGGCTCAGCCCTCTCTGACTGTCTGAAATACAACACCCATTCAGCAACCTGCTCCTTGCCCTACCTCCATTTTTCTGATTCACAGCAAAGATAAACGGGACACCAGGACATGTCCCTCTGAGTTACTATTTCTGCCAGGAGCTGGTTTTAAACCAGGGCTCAAGTTTTAAAAAGTAAGTGCTGTTATCCCCGAAAGAACCTCCTGTGTTTTGCTTGGCCCACAGAGTTAGTAACAGTTTCTTAACCACTTGGTTTTGCATATGGTCACTGGGGCTGAATGTGGGACCACAGAGAATGTTCACCTCTAACTATGATGATTTCCTTGGCTTTTATGGAATTACTCCTAACTGACACCAGCATGCAATGGATAAGGACTGGAGCCATCTATTATCGCACAAACACAGTAATGATTCTCTCTTCAGAGCCTACATGGTGCTTTTTGTGTATTATACCTACAGTGCAGTATACATTTGTCTGAAAACTAAAGGCACACTTCAAGTCTGAGGAGTTTTATTTACAGGATGAAGGGAGCAACAGAGAAAACACTAAATATGTAGAGAAGAAGCTGTGTGAGGGAGTTGCCTGGCAAGAGCAATCATCTTAAGTAAAATGATGGGAAGTGCCTTTAGGCAGGGTAGGTTGTACATACTTATGACTATCTATCACTTTTATGCTACAAGAAACAGTGGTAGCAACTGATCTCAGGGACCACAGTGCCATATGGAGACTACTATTCAGAAAGATATGAGAAGGTTCTATAATTTTCCTAGGAGAAAAGAAATAATAGCACAAGCTCAAACTGGTGGGCAAGCTTGCTGCCTGCTTCTGACCTGCCCAGAGTGGTTTGGCAGGTGTGAGGAAGTTGCATTAGCTCTCAGCTACATATCAAGTGGATTTTCAAAGAGCTTTTGAAGACTTATAAAACAGAACATGGTTTGGGGTTTGAGTATTTATCTGAGCAGCTGTCTCCCTCTGTATGGGCCTAAGCACTGTTTGACATAATCTAAAGCTGTTTTATTGGCTGTTCCAAAACAAACAAAACACAAATAGGCTTAACACCTTTGGAAGGCAACTGCTTAGTTATTGTGTGGAATTCATTTTGGGCTGGGGATCTGTAAAGCTGAGTCAATACACTGATTTGAATCTAAGCTGCAAGTTTACCTTTCAACCTGCGCTTGCTCCTTCTTCTAACAGAGCTTTTTTTCAAACCAATATTATTGTGCCTTTATTGTCAACTGCCCTGCAGGCATTTGCATGAGAAATACTACAGGCTCTTGCTTTGAGTTGATACTACCTAGTAAAGAGTTGGAAATAAAACTTGCACTTCTGTCCCCACTCTTCTTGCTTTACAGGGGGATACTCGTGGGCTGTTAACTTGAAGACCTGGAGCTCTTTCACACCCTTAGCATCCACTGCCTTTGGTGAAAGGACTGACCATTGGGCAGCTACATCATTTTCCCCAGAGGAATGCAGGAGAGTTGTACTAAGCAGTTGCTCCTCTCCAAGTCCTCCTTGTCTCTTGTGCAGCTGCTGCTGAAATGCTGCTAAGTCCTTTGCTGATGATACCAGGGGCTCTCATGTCTTCAGCTTATCAATAAGCTGCATTAAGCTGCCACTGCTTTTAGAACAGACTGTGCAATGACTGAGAGGATTGACTCAAGGATGAAGGTTATCCGGCTGAAGGTCTGCTCAGGTCAGACAGATAATACAGGAAGGAGGAAATATCTGGTGAACTGGGAACAAAGGGCAGCAAGGAGAGCTGGATCCTTCCTTCCTATTTGCTACTTTCATGATGTTAAATCTGGTGACATGAAGTACCCCAATTTCCTTTCCTAGGGTCTTCCTAGGTAGCATTTATATCTGGGCTTACAGGCACAGTGTCAAGACATTATTTCCTTATGAAGTATGGTTACTACTTGTGTTTTGGAAAGGCTATGCCCCATGAAGGCTTTAAGCTTAGCCTAAAACATCTCAGAGTTTCCAGACCTAAATCTTTATCTAGAAAGTCGGGTTCACATTTAGAAGGTGCTTGTTTATTTTGCTATTTTAATTTACTTGGTTTTCTTTGTGGCATGCCCTGAGAGACTTCACATTATCGTGCTTTGAGCTGGCAGCTGGGCAGGAGGGACATTGTGAGAGTTCCTCGGTGTCTTCATTCTTCTCTGTTTCCCTCTGTTTCCCTCGTAAGAGTTGTAAGTGCCCTTGTATTTCTTTATCACTCTGGGAAAATAAGAGCAATATGCTGGTGTAATTTCCTCAGAAAAGAAGCGAATTGCCTGGGCTCCTTGGGCCAAAATTCAAGGAAGGGAACAAAGATTTCGTGTGCTTACCTTGAAATACCTTCAATTGCTGAAACAGTGGTAGTTAAACCTGGGCCAGAGCTGTGTGACTCTCCACAAAAACCAGCCAACTGAAAAAATGGGCTCTGGAAACTGAGTGTTTCATAAAAGGGAAACATCCCCAAATTTTCTGAAAGTCTCTGGCAATGTCACATTAGAGAAACAGGGACCTGTCAGTTTGTCTGTTGGCTAGGCAAGGTCCTTGTGTGACCTCCATTCCTGGGTCATCTCACTACGTAAGATCTTTTATAGTTTTTAAGTTCATGGCCCAGACTTACACAACAGAATATATCTGATTAAAATCAAGAGAATATGACCGATTTCCTGACTAACATGGTCACCACACAGTCTTTGCTTGCATTCCTTCTAAAGTCACTTTTGCTGGAATTTTGCAAAGTGCAACCAGAATCCCCCAAAACAGAGCACAAACGCATGCACCAGAATAGATATGTGACCCCTTCACCTTGTGTTCCCACATGGCAGCACTTACAGTTGCCACAATGCCATTGCATTGGCTCTTATAAATGATTCTGCCACCCCACACTGTGATTAAGTATTGCTGTTATAAACCAGGTACCTCTCATGTTAATAACAACATCTGTTAACTAACAAATTGCTCATTAACCAAGAGTAGCAGTGGATTTCACCAGATTACAGCTCTGCAGGTCTTTTAGAAAGAACTGTCAACAAAATGTTGTGCCTTTTTTACCCTTTAAAGATTCAAAGTAATTTTCTTTTTAGTATTGAGTTTCTTAAAGCAGTGGTTATCCCATACACTTCAGTATTATGTAAAAACACTGTAAGATGATACTTAAAAAGAACAGGTACTTTCCCTTACTATTTTACAGGATAAAATGTCTTTTTTTATATGCCATCTTTGAATGGATTCCTGAACAATGCACCAAAACTTAGCTATAAACACACTACTGTCATATAATAGACCCTATACTTTACAATACCTACAGGGAATCACTTTTTAAAGTCTGTAACATACAGTAGTCTTTTTATATGAGTGACTGAATCATATAAAATAAAAATTGATAAAAAATAGTAATAAATCTAGATTTTATATCATGCACTGAGCAAAGTCTAAATTAAACTACTGTATTAAACCTTCTGTGTAGTAGACCTAATTAATTAAAAACACCAGGGTTAAGCAATTTAGCCATCAATCTCTTAGCTTAAGTGGGGGATGAGGTACATATGGTAGCTTACTGAGGAAGAAAAATGAAAGACCTGTTCTCTCCAGACTCACACTGACATGATCTAGGGGAGGTTAAATATGAGCTGCTATTCCCAGGGAGACTTCTCCTACAGTTCCTCCAGCAAGATGACTTTCCCAAAGCCCTCGGCATGTTGGAGTGTGTCACTTATCTCCTGCTTCCAGAACAGTGAATGGAACAAAGCAAGCTTGCAACGCCTTTCTGAAGGAGTCAGATGTTGATTGAAATGGCAGTGGTGCCAGAGCAGAGGGATTTCTCTAGAAGTTCAGACTAGCTAGTTACATCGCTGATGCAACGGAGTTTGCCAACACTCCCAGGAAGGAAAAGGAGATGCTGATGTTTCCTTTCTCTCCAGAGATGGATCCTCATCCTAGGAGCATTGCTCTTGCATGCCAGACACCAGGCCTGAGGGTGATACTCAAACTGTGAGAGGAGCAGGAGTGGCCAGTGGCCAGTAGTACCCTTTTTTGGAAAGCAACCTCAGCAGAAAGGCAGCCTAGTGACTTGATGGATGGTTTCAGTTTCCAAACTGTCAATGTGTTTATAAGAAGGGGGCAGCTCAGGAAACTGTTAGCTGAAAATTTTCCATTCAACCCTCCCTCACCACATTCACTCCAACTGTCAACTTTTTGGGTAAAACAGTAAGTTTTGTGAAAAAATTGAGATTATTTTTGTTGCAAGTTCTCTGTTTTTCATGGAATGACTGAATGCCCAAGAGATAAAACTTCTAGGAGCTAGCTCATTTCTAAATTCAGATTTGATGTGCCTTTTCACATGGCTCCCTCCAAAATAATGATGATGGAAGAAGCAAAATGTGTTGCTGCATATCACAGAATCACAGAACCATTAAATGGTAGTGGTTGGAAGGGACTTCTGGAGATCATCTAGTCCAACCCATCTGCTGAAGCAGGTTCCCCTAAAGCAGGTTACACAGGACCTCGTCCAGGCAGGTATTGAATGTCTCCACAGAAGGAGACTCCACAACCCCTCTGGGCAACCTGTTCCAGTGCTCTGTCACCCTCAAAGTAAAGTTTTTCCTTGTGTTCAGGTGGAACTTCCTATGCTTCAGTTTGTGCTCGTTGCCCCTTGTCCTGTCGCTGGGCACCACTGAAAAGAGTCTGGCCCCATCCTCTTGACACCCACCCTTCAGATATTTATACGCATTTATAAGATCCCCTTGCAGCCTTCTCTTCTTCAGGCTGAACAAGCCCAGCTCCCTCAGCCTCTCCTCGTAGGAGAGATGCTCCAGTCCTCTCATCATCCTTGTAGCCCTCTGCTGGACTCTCTCCAGTAGTTCCTCATCTTTCTTGAACTGGGGAGCCCAGAACCGGACATAGTACTCCAGATGAGGCCTCACCAGGGCAGAGTAGAGGTGGAGGAGAACCTCCCTCGACCTGCTGGCCACACTCTTTTTAATGTACCCCAGGAGACCATTGGCCTTCTTGGCAACAAGGGCACGCTGCTAGCTTATGGTTGACTTGTTCACCAGCCCTCCCAGGTCCCTCTCTGCAGAGCTGCTCTCCAGCAGGTCAGCCACAAGCCTGTATTGGTGCATGGGGTTATTCCTCCCTACATGCAGGATGCTGCACTTGTCCTTGTGGAACTTCATCTCCACCCAACTCTCCAGCCTGTCCAGGTCTTGCTGAATGGCAGCACAGCCTTCCTGTGTATCAGCCACCCCTCCCAATTTTGTGTCATCAGCAAACTTGCTGAGGGTACACTCTGTCCCTTCATCCAGGTCACTGATGAGTAAGTTGAACAAGACTGGGCCCAGTACTGACCCCTGGGGAACACCACTACCTACAGGCCTCCAGCAAGACTCCGCACCGCTGATCACAACCCTTGGAGCTCTGCCATTCAACCAGTTCTCAATCCACCTCTCCGTCCACTCATTTAGCCCAGACTTCTTGAGCTTCTCTATAAGGGTCTTACGGGAGACAGTGTCAAAAGCCTTGCTGAAGTCAAGGTAGACAACACCCACTGCTCTCCCCTCATCTACCCAGTCAGTCACACCATCGTAGAAGGCTATCAGATTGGTCAAGGACGATTTCCCCTTGGTGAATCCATGCTGACTACTCCTGACAACCTGCTTTTCCTCCACTTGCTTAGAGATGACATCCAGAATGAGCTGTTCCATCACTTTTTCAGGGATGGAGGTCAGGCTGACCAGCCTGTAGTTCCTTGGGTGCTCCTTCTTGCCATTTTTGAAGACTGGAGTGACATGGGCTTTCCTCCAGTCCTCAGGCATGTCTCCTGTTCTCCAGGACCTTTCAAAAATGATGGAGAGTGGCTCAGCAATGACATCTGCCAGCTCCCTCAGCACTCCTGGGTGCATCCCATCAGGGCCCATGGATTTGTGGGTATCCAATTTGCTTAAATGATCTCTAACCTGATCCTCCTTGACCAAGGGAAGGTCTTCCGTTCTCCATCAGGGTTTGGCTCTTCACCATTACAGATGCTATGAGTAAGAGGAGATTCCCTAGGCTCTTCCTCAACAAGGGCGCAGGCATTCAGCTGGGTTGCTGGTGGGTGAAGCTGTGGGTAATGACTTGGCTGGGCCTTGGAGGGCTGAGTTTAGGAACAGATCATGGGGCATCTTTCATTTTCTTGGGTTCCATAGCAAGAACTGTTGTTTGGCGCTCCTGGTTTTTTTTAGTAAAATAGTCATGTTCCATGTGTGGACAACAGTATACTTAGAGTAGTGATTCAGTAGCGTTTGGACTTGGATGTCAAAAACTGATGCAAAATTATAGACAAACCATACATTGCTTAGTGTTTTGCTCAAAACTTCTCAAATACCACACAGATGGACTTTATGAACACTTAAGCAATGGAATAGGATAGAGTTAAGGTGTGTAACACCTAATCAATTCCTGGTACCATGCTATTAATTTAATATTTTCTCATCCACTTGTATCTCCTATGAAACTCTCAATCAATGTGATGATTAATATTGCATGCACATGCAGGTCATCTCCCCTTTTCACCTCCCTGCTACTTTTTTTTTGCTCCAGACCTGACAGCCTAAGGGTGAGGTTTCATGGTGCACTGAGCAGCTCTGATGAAGAGCTGCACCCAAAAAGCAGACTGACTCCTGCCGTGTGCAAAAATTCCCCTTTGGATCAGGACTGAGAATTGTGTCCTAATGGGATGAGTCGATTCAAGTGGCTGATCCAGCAGAAAAATGCTAATTTATTTTGCAGGTCAACCAGATGCCTGAGCTGCCCAGTGACCATAGGATGATTAAATATGTTTGTCAAGGAAGGGAGAGGCAGAGAGGCATGAGGCTGTAGGTAGAGGCTGAAGGGGGATCTCCCTTTTGGCAGGGGCTTTCTGTTTGACCAACTTGGCTGTAATGCAAAGATGCACTCTTAGGAGTGGCAAAGATTCCCCACATCAAGCCCAATAGTTAAGTTTATTTGCAGGCTTTTGAGACAGCAGATGTGTTTGTGGTTAGAGATGTACTTCAGAGTTCAAGTGGCATTGGGAACACTCTGCATAATGTGCAGCCCACTTGAGCTGAGCTAGTGAATACAGGCAGCCGCTGGGGATTGTGTGGTGGCTTTTAGTAGAGGAAGGCCCAAACCTTGAAGATCTTGCTCGTGATTTCTTATTCATCCTGTATCCAAGCAAACCCTTCATTTTACAGAGGAGAGTGGAACTAAAGAAGGATCTTGACACTTGGCCTCTTACAGAAAACAAGTTTACAGGCACTTGTCTCTCAGAGATCTTTTAAAAGAAATTGTTCTGTGATATGTGCTCCTGTAGACATGGTCTTTTACCTCAGGATTGTTATGGATCTGGCATCTTAAAATCAATACTCCATAAAGGGGATTCTAGGTACATCAGCTAGGTCCCTAAGATAAGGTGGGATAAATTTCTCATCTCAATAAAGAGAAATAAGATCCTCTTGAGCTTCATTCAAACCACCTAGAATCTTAATTGTCTCCTGGCAGTGCATCCCCCTCTTCTTTGCCTGCATGGGAAGCCAGGAGTGACTGTCCCCAACTTCGGGGAACATTGCACACAATGAAAGCTGGCAGACCTATGTGATAAGGACTCGAGTTGCCATTTTTGCAAATATCACAAACTTTTGAAGTGAATTCAGCACACACGAAATGCATTTATCTGGAAATAGTGCATGTAAGTCTCCTTTTAGTGTTACATAACTTCACTGCTGGCAAGTTCTGGTGAATAAAAAATAAAAATGTTACCAGTGCAGCACTGGTCTTTTGCATTTATAAACAATGAAGCAAGAACAGAGAGACCAACAGAGCAGACTAAAAATGTATCTTAATGCACCTGCAGGGACCTTTACAAAAAGTCACTAAGATAAGGGAGTTTTGACATGACAGTGAGCCATGAAGGAGCTACTTTAAAAAGAAACAATACATCTGAATATTCAGACCAAGCACTGAGCAGTAAGTCAAAAAGAAACTGCTACCCTCATATCTTCTGCAGCTTAGAGCTAATTAGACCTATGCCTCAGAATGGCCCAAGCCTCATGCAATGTGGCAATGGTTATGATAATTATACTTTCATTCTGTGTTGGGCTGTGAGTTATATGCGTATTGCCTATAAATGCTAATGGAAACTATGTATGTAAATCCCCTCCTCAATGAGGTGAGATTATGCCCTGATGTATCTTAAGTAGCATGTAAATGCAGCAATTGGGGTGGCAGCTACTCAAGACTGGAAAATACAGGGCTTTGCAAACCTGTAAAGGGAAGTGAGAGTCAGCTGTGTGGACAGGCTCTTTACTGGGGAAGGTGGGGAGGGGTGACCTGAAAACCTGGAATTACCAGTGATCACACTGATTTTCTTAGCATGCATTTCCCATCAAATATAACCAGTGGTAATGATACCAAAACAATATAAATTTCCAATATGTAGTAAGAACTTTATGTGCATAGGTACATACTATTATACCTAAGTTATCTGATGTACGTCAAGACTGCAGAAGGTTAGACCCATTGTATATGATCTACTGATGCTAGTCATGTCACCTGGGCTGCAAAAAGTTAGTATTTCTGATTGCATGACCATCCCTGCCTTTCAGCAACTTATTTGCTACCTGCAGACTAATTAACATGGTGTGTTAGTGACTAACTAGCCAACTGTGCCCATAATAATGCAAATAATACATACAAATGAGATAATGACGTGCAAAGGGACATTCCTTCCTCTGCCCTGTAGTTCTGCTGACTGTAGGACCGGCCACACATTACGTTGTTTCTGTTATGCCCTGACTTGTACCTTGGTGTACAGTGTCTCTAGATCCTCACTGCCACATTCATGCGTTTTTGATAGAGCCTTTGAGCATGGCTCTGTTGCAGTCACTGCCTGGGGTCTGAAAGCAGTCATTCTTCTGAGAAACATGCAGAAAACTAGATCTTCCACTTTCCCAGTGTAACACCAGCTTTCCCTGGCATGCGCAGTCCCACACTTCTCCAGACAGACACAGATCTGAGCTGCAGCGGGGCAGGTCCAAACCCACATGAGCCTAAGCATCTCACTGCTTTTCAGTAGAAGCCTGTCCCAAAGTGACAGAAAAAGTGCGGTTCCCTAGGGAGGCAGAGGAGAAATTCCCTTTGTTGGAGGAAGTCCCCACATCAAGGACCTAAATCAGGGTCACATCAACTCGTCACACCACCCTCTGCAGCATTTGAGGATTCTTAAAGTTTCCGAGCTGTTTCCTGGTATCCAGCCTCAAACGGCAGAGCCGGAGCAGGGAAGGGAAGGTTAAGGTCACACTGTCTGTGTGATTGCTGCTGAGGTGCTGGCAGGGGTCTCGGTCTCCTCTCCTGGTATCTGCTTTCTGCTATGAAGAATCCACTGACCTCAGCAAAGCAACTTCTGATTTGCTATAGTGCAAGTTTTAGGGGTGCCAGGCTCAGAGCCCGATTAACAATAAATAGCAGCACACCACGTAGGTTTAATCACCTGGATAATGACTTTGCCGGAGCGTGCTCTAAGACCCCTACTTCCACAAAGTCTGGAGAGAAGCCAGACAGGAGGGAAGAGGCTAGGTTTACTTTTGGAAAGTGTTTCTTCCACAAAGAAATGAGTATCAGCTGAATGGTACAAATGAACTCCAAGGAGAGTGGTCCTGAGAGCCCTTGAATAGTAACGTCTGCCATTCTGCCCATTTCTTTGTATTACCCTGTTCTTATTCTAAGTATTTATTTACTGATTATGAGAAAAAACACACGACCTCACAAGACCCCCAGCAGGTGCTCACAGCCTCCACGGGCTCCTCGAACAACCACGGTATTCTCTCTCTGCCTTATTATGGTCCTTTCTCAAATGTGGGAATGTGGAGTTCAGACCTGCTGGAGTATTTGGGGGGATTGCAAGATATAAATAAGCCAGCTGGGGCTTCAACCCACCAGCTCAGCAACATTATATCGTGCTAGTCTTTGTTTTCACTGTATCACCTATTTTTCGGACCAGCGGTATAACCAAGTTGTAAACTGCACACCTTACAAATCAGTCTATCCTGACATTGCTGGATCGTTCATTACAAGCTGTAAAAAAACACTAGCAAGGAAGGTTTCAGTTCTGCAGCCCAATTTTCCATTGCAATAACCCAATTAACTGGTGTGTGTTTGTTTTACAAAGCTCTAAGCTACAATAAACCATGCCGATACACAGGCTGCAGAAAGCTTCGTAATTAGGACAAGGTGTACAAATTAAACCACTCTTTTTAAACTTCAAACCAGCTAACTTCTGACATACTGTACTGCTGGGGCTTCTGGGACTAAACCCAATTAACATCTTAGTATTTTATAAGCATCGTTTTAATTGCATTTGTATGCAATCTTCTCTCCAAGAGCCTTTCAAGGTGCTAGCCCTCGTTCAGATTTTATTACTTTAGTGATTTAAATCTCCTCTATCTGTGCTTCCCGTTAATAATGACTAGTGCTACTTCAAATGCCGGCCCAACATAAAACTGAGCTCTCCAAAGAATTATACTTTAAAACAGTTACATTTAACTTTATTATTACATTTTTAATTTTTTTTGCTCCCTCTGTTTGAACATTATGCCTTGAACCATTTTATCAAGCTGTCAGTGCAGTAAGTGCTGGAAGAGTGAATGTTTTACTTCTCGGTGCTTTGCTATGGCACAGCCTCTTGGCCTACACATGACTCCGCTTGTACTGCACAACATTGTCTTACAAAAAGAGCTTTTCTAGAAGCGGCTTAATGACTTGCGTGTCCATGGATTTTCAAGATGTGGGGAGGCGGGGGGCAGGCTTAACTCTGTGAGAGACAGCATAACCAGTCCCTCAGGTTGAGTTGCTTTCGTCTTTTTTAAGACAAGATCTGCCCTCCTTCCTTGCCCATCAGAAGCAAGCCTTGTGAAGCTTTACTTGTGTGAGTAGTTTTACTGACTGTAAAGGGATTGCTCAGGTTTGTATGAACTGGGCCTTGATGGGAGCAGTGGAACGTTCCATGGAAAATCTGATGCACTCTAAGGAATGTCAATTCCCATCACTATAATTTCGCTCTGTATAAAATTCTCTCAAGTGCTCTGTTTTTCTTTATGCATCTGCTTCTTTGGAAAATGACCTGCATTTCAAAGATCAGGTAGGATTTGAAGAGAGCTGAAGAGGCATTAAGTAGTATAATGGAACGCCCTCTGCCCAATTAATAAAATAATATAGAAAACATGTTCTGAGATTCTTTTTCCAGCACAGTATTTATTATCCTGTCTCACATTCTTCCAAGGATGAAAAAAAGAAATAGGAATGTGTTGGATCTTATTGAAATGATGAAATGAATAAAATGTTTATTTTAAAATGCTGGCAGCCAAACTCAAAATATTTTCCTCTTTGCAAAATGCAACTTACAGTGAATATAGACTAATGTTACTCTCATTTAGGGTTTCTGTTATGTGGATACAAATATGGGGTCTTAAAAATGCAGAACGTTCCCCCTGAAATATTTTGAACCTTTTCACTTGATTGAGTGTCTTGTCAAACAAAACTGGCAGCAGATCTCTTGGAACTGCCTGAATCTATGCAGATACGATTTCTATCATGCCCTTATTATGTGTAGTCCGTAATAAGGATGAGCACGTATAAATCATTTCTGGCTGGCACTTAGGATGCAATACTCAAAGGAGAAAGACATTTCTGTCTTCAAATGTCTAGCAATTTCTGATATTATACAGTAAGTCTCCCCAGAACCATACAATCCTCAATTCCACGCAGCCCTCTTATGAAAGAACGAGACTTTCATATCTTCCTTGCAAGAGCCACCAGTGAGATAAGAATTGTGCGGTTCAGATGTGTGCTGTGCTTCAGCCAGGGTGGCTATATTGAACTTTCATTTGCAAAGCCTTTGCTAACAAAATTGCACAGAAATGAAGGTTTTTGCCTCTATCGTTCCTATATACAATTATCTATGAGTAAGCATTGCTTTATATATAGTAGATTATACGGTCATATATTATAGGAACACATTTCCTGTGGAATGTTCTTCCATGTGCACACCTATAATGTGCACTAAAATAAACACATATATTGTAGGAATGTGTTTGTGTTTTCTCAGCAGCAATAATCTAGTTAAGCCTTGGTATTGTAAAATGTAATAGCATATGAAATGATAGATGATCCGAAAAGTTCTAACAAATCATGCCTTGCCCAGATACAGAAATGCAGAAAGCTGGTCAAAACTAAAGAAGCCATTTTAAGAAAACAGTAGAAAAAGATGTATGATGTCATCTGTTTTCCAGTACTAGATTTATAGTGATTTTACACTCCAACTCTTTAAAAATTTTTTTTCTGCAACATATTCCAAAAGAACCCCAGTCCTCTTCCAGAATCCTTTTTCAAGTTTCTCTTTCCTTTTTTATAGGACTTTCCAGGAGGAAAATATGGGAATTGGAAAACAAATTTTAAAATAATTTGAAACATCATTCTGATCAGATCTTTAATAACAGTATCAGCAGAAACAGACACAGGGAATGCCAAGGAAAATGGATTATGTTAATTAAGTTAAGAATTTTTAATGACAAATTTTGTTTCAGGGAGAAAAGGTGATTTTTTTTTATTAAGAGCAATTTGTGCAAAGTATTACAACCACTATAAAAACATAAAGACTAGATGTTTTCTACAAAACAGTTCTTCACTGTAAGATGATGAATGATATCCTTAGTATTATAGTTATACATAATAAAATGTTTATTTGTGAGGCTTTATACATTTTATATCTGATTCATTTTTACACAAATATGTATGTTATAGTGGAAAGAAATCTATACTGATATTTTACTTGGCAGATTCTGATTGTTTCCTAATATGCAAACAACTAGAATTTCTCAGTGAAGAGTTCAGTTCTCGGGAATCTGAAAAGCCGAAGCATTTTAGACCAGGAGTTCAGTGCGTGGAGCTGTCAGACTTGATATCCCTGAATTTTAGGTGAAATGGAGCACCTTGTTCCTACGGAGGTTGTTCTAAAGGGGACTAATGTCTTTAGGGAGCTGAGCTCTAGGGAGTAAGGGGCAGACAGCAGGAGAATATTTTATGCAAAAAACCGTCTGTCGAGAATGGAATAGAAAATTATGCTTCTTTAATGACAAGCTTTATGTAAAATACAGGGAGCCATGGGGAAGTATATATTATTCTGTTTTCTTTCTTTCTACACAGTGGAAAATAAGAGGTGTCACAGTGAGTTATCATGTGCAGTGACCACTAATGCTCCTGTTTAGTGTACAACTGCGTGCCACATTACACGCAATCACGTGTCATTATTACATTAACTGGGTTTATATACTGTTCACCTGACTTCACCTAGCAGTGCCTGCGTAGTTATAGTGGAAAGAAGAAGCTCATTTGACTAAGGGAGGTTGCTTATAATTGTCATTTCTGCCCATGTAAAATGATGGGACCACAGAAAAAAAAAATCTTTATAAAAACAAACAGCTTCTTAAAAATTTTTGGTTTTCATAATCAGCGCCTAAGCTGTCCGAGGGCAGATCCAACTCCGATTCCTGACGGTGCAGTGGGTGCTGGATTCAGCCCTGACCTCCTTTGCCTTCCTTGCAGGCTCAGCAGATAGAGGAGTTCTTGAGCAAACCAAAGCAAAGCTGCAAGGTTCCCACAGCAAAGGCTGTCTTTATTGGTGGTTTGCATAGCTCTGAGTGCAATTTTGATAGCACAGTGATAAATAAATACAAGCAAATTAATTTGCAGTAATTGACAGAACAATTAGCAAAGCTGCAGTTGCAGAGTCTTTATTCCTGCTGGTGATGGAAAGAACCCAAAGTCACTTTCAGATCTTTGGTTTAATTTGCAACTAAAAAGGCAATCCTTTGTGTGCAAGTTAAGACGATTTTCTGGGCAGTCACTAATATACAGTAAATGTGGAACCCAGTAACACCATTTCTAGAGCTCCTTTTCAGAACAAAACTGCACCTTCACTGCAGTAAGAAACGCTGGTAAGGGCATTCTGGGGTCTGAGCTACAGTTGAAGCTTCGTGGGACAACGGGAAAGGCAAAAATGAGTCTGGTGATGTAGTACTTGCCAGGAAACAATATTCCTATTCCTGGTGTGCTCGCTGTGAGTGTGTGTGCTGACAGCAGCTCCCTGACCCAGCCCCCACTCTCCTGCACAGCCAGGTGTGATCCACAAAGCACCACACGAACCCGAGAGAGCCGGAGCATCTTCAGCTGCCCCTCACGAGCAAGCACTCGCTGTATGATGTTCAAAGGAAGCTCTTCCCACTGAGCCTATGGCTTTACCATACTTTCAAACACAGGGAACATTGCGTGTGAAGTATCCCAGAAAATGCTGGGAAGCAGAAATCCAGAGCAATTCATGTTTTCACTCCTGTTTAGCCCAGAATTGGTTGTGGATGGCAATTTCCACACCTCAGAGGAATCTGTCATGGTAGGTGCAGTTCTACGGCAATGGTGCTTTGACCATAGCCCAGCTAAGCCAGAGCTCAGTCTCATCTCTCCTGCGAGCAAGTACTACAGATGAGGACACTCAGTTTCCAAGACCTTTCCCAGTTATACTCTCTGTTCAGCAAATGTCAAGTGCAGCTCTACCAGTGCTGTTACTGTAGTGTTCCAGGGTTCTCTTGAGAAGGCAGCAGAGGAAAGGAACAGGCAAAATGTTGGACAGGAATCAGAGGCACAGAGGAGGTGAAAAACCTGACTACAGTGACCTGGAAGGTGTCTGGGAGAAGCAGCAGTGGCCAGTGCCACGGATCCATGGGTTGTATTGCCTAGCAAGAAGCCCCTGTCTGTGTTCGTCCTGAGTCTCCATTGCCTGGTCATCTGGCTCCTGTTGTGGAGCTCTGGCTTAACAACGGCAGCGCAATGCCTCAGCCAAGTGCCGTGGCTCCCCGAGGTGTCGACTGGTTTGTGTTTCCAAGTGTTACTTTAAGAAACCCAGAGAAGTTGAAGTGTGAAAGTTTTATGTTACATGAGAGAAGAGGTCAGCAGGCATCTTGGTTAGGAAAGAAACAGCGAGCGTGTTTTATTTCCGAAGCTGATGGTGAGAGCTTCAGAGCCATTCTTTCAGCAAAGGACTTTGTCCTGCAGACAATGGGGCTCTTCAAGAAGGGAAGGTGGGGGGCGAACATGAATTTTCGGTCTGCTACAAAAGCTTTAGTTTCCAAGGGTCAGGATGGACTTTGGAAAGGTCTTTTCATCCAGGGCTGTTGACTGTGTGCACACAAGGCTTAGCATGAGCTGTCTTAAGAGAGGTGTAAGAGATGGGGTTCCTCTCCCATGTGATGAGCAGTGACGAAATGTCCTGCTCAACTCTTCAGGCTGAGAAGTGTACTGGTTAGGTTACCTGGTTTATAGTGAAGCTGGGCAGAGCAGATACTCAGTCACAAGGTGGCTAGCCCATCACTTCCACCTCGGTATTGTGTTAACACCTTTGGAAACAGATGCTGGCCACATCAGCTTTGCCCCAGACTCCTTCATTTAGGGTGAGGAATGGTGCAAGAAAGCTTGTTAGAGTCATCTGTCTTTGGTGGCTAATATCCAGCTTGGAAACACCATCCCTGATAGACGCTCCCTGGAGCAGGGGCGGTGAGGCCAGTTAACTTGCTCTACTACTATGTTGAGGCCTTGTAGTCTTGAGACAAGCAAGGCAGTGGGCAAGCATACACACCTGCTGAAGCCCTGTCATGGCAATGCCATCTCTGGGGTACCACCTCCCATCTCAGCAGGAGTGGCAGAGAGAAGGGCCAGAGTGTGAAAAAGGGATGGCACTACATGCACAATTGTTTCATTGTTGTTTTTTCTTTCAAAAATAGCCCTGATTTCTGAGGCAAGTCTTTATGAAATAGCAATTCAGTATTTGGAATACCTAGGAGAGCTTTTGTGGCTCTTCTCCAAGCTTAGCAGGCTCTGCAGCCTGGGGAGACCTGAGGTTGCTCTCTGTGAAATTCTCCCTCCCTCCTACATTATCCTCTTCAGTTTTTGTCTACAAAAGGATTAGGAAATACCCAGCTGAATTCACACTGAGCCCAATCCAACACCCACCGACTCGATGAACTACCTCGCTGTCCCCTTCTTCGCAATGATTTGCAAGTCACTTCATCGCCTTATTCTCATAGAGGGCACAGCTCGTCTGCTGGGTGACAGCAGTCGAGCAGAATGTTACGCAAAGGCAAGGGGTCCTTCTCCCTTCTAATAAATGCCTACTCTGACATTTCTCGCCCTTCCCTCCACTGCAGCGTGCACTGGGCGTTTATCACAAGAAGCCCCCTAACCAGATGGCCCCACGGCTCTGACCCGGCTGATGGCTCCTGCGACAACAACCAAAACAAAAAGACAACCAGACACGAAACCTGTCTCTGCAGCGAAGCATCTCCGCCAGCGCCGCGCAGCCCGCACCGAGCCGCCGCTGGGAACGGGGCTGAACGTGGCCGTTCCGCCGGGGGAACGGGGGCTGCACGTTACCCGCGGCCCCAGCCCTCCGGAGAGCCCCCGGCTTGGGAGTTTTGCCGGCCGTGGGTGTGGGGAGGAAGGTCAGAAAGCGGCCTGGAGGGAGGGAGGGAGGGAAGGAGGGCGGGGGGCGGCGGGGGGCCGGTGCCGGGCCGGGCCCGGGGCGGGCAGTGCCCGGCTAGATGGCGCTGGCAGCCCGGGAAAGGCCCCGCCGCCGCCGGGAGCGGCCCCGCGCCGCCCCCCCCCCCCCCCCCCCCCCGCAACGTGTCCGTGAATTGTGTATGGGTTTTAATAGATTGTGTCACACATCTAAAGTTATAGGGATTTGATATAAACCCACCATGCAGTAATTATGAGTGTAAAATACATTTGGGGGAAAACATTTTGCAGACTTGCCAAGACTAACAGCTTACAAAAAAAGGCTCATTCCTGCTCTGGCCTCGAGCTGCGCCCTGGAGAATTTGCACATGCATTTGAAATGAAACAATCCCCGTATCTCTGTGTTTACTAGGGAGAAAAAAAAAAAAACCCCAAACCCTTCTTCTATAGGTCCTTCTATAAATATGTTTCTGGCACTGGGCAGTTTGCAGTCAGACAGAGACTGCCGGTCTTCAGTGTGAAATAACGCACGGTTTTTAAGCAAAAAGTTGGCTGCTGGAGTCAATTGGTGTCTTATTTTTCTGGCTGGAGCTGCTGTTTGCAAGTGAGGGCCACATGAGCAATCCCACATTGCAGATTAGGACTGTGAAGGGCAGCTTCCAGTGCATTACACCAGCAAAGAGAGAAGGCAGGAGAGGGAGAGACGGGCAAGTGTTGGATGGAAGAGAGGGAGAGAAACAGAGACAGGACTGCCAAGAAGGATCTAAAATGAAAAGAAGCCCAGTGGGGGTGGGCAGAGAAGTACGGGAGCAGGACAGAGGAGAGGTGGGGGGAGAGTACAGAGGGGCTTAGAGGAGGACAGTGAGAGAGATGAACCCAAGGGAGGTGAGGCTGAGGTGCGAGCAGAGGAAGGGCCAGGGAGGCTTCTCACCAGGCTGGTGGGTGCTGCTATGCCCTGTGTGCTGCTACGGACTGGGCTGGCCTCTTCCAAGGAAATCCCTCCAGCTAGAAGCTGTGGTTAGGCATTGCAGTTAACACCCCAGTAGTCCCAAAAGAAAGGATGTGAGTGTCTCCATCAAAGGAAAATGTTTGTTACAATATTTGGAGCTTCACAGGAGATGCTCAGAGACGCTCCATCCAAAGTGGACTGTGATGAGGGTGCAGTGTTTTGACAGTAAGGCATGCAGCACATTCCCCACTTTGTAGCCTCTAAAGAGTAGCCATGTCCAACAGAGAGCATGATGCTGTACTGTGACATTCAAACCATGGTCCGTTGATTCCCATGGTATTTATAGGAATGTTCAAAGGCACTTGCAAAGAAAATCAAGAATAACAAGTCTACAGACAGTCAGCTCAGAGCCCTGGATGTGCAATGAGAACAAGGTTGAAAATCACAAGTAGAGAATATCCCACAGTAAAGGAAGAACTGGAATTTTGGGATGGGACCACCCTGGCAGATCTCTCATCCCCTCACATGCACCGTTTCTGCCTTGTGTATACCAACAGCCCATCTATCAGTTTTCCTTCCTCAGGCCTTCCTTCTCCAAGCTTGCCAGCGTGGTTTCATATTTCCTCAGAGCTTAGGAGCTGTTTAAGGGATGCTCATCCAGTGAATAGAAGTAGAATGAGAACAAGGAGCAATCTGAAACCTGCCCATGCCTTATTTTTGAGGTTCGAGCAGAACTTCAGCGGTGCCAAGGCATGAATTCCCATGAGATGCCTCCTGTTCCTAGTGGCATGTGTACTGCTGCTGGGTTGTGGCCATTTTAAGTAGAAATGTGAGTGCATTTCTTGTAAAATGAAGATATCTTTAAATAGAAAACGATCTGTTTGTTGCAATATTGTTCAATGGCCAGTTTGTGGCATAGTAATACCTCATTTTCCAAAATATTAAACTGCCTTCCTTTCCTATAGGCAATGAAAAACTTCTACAAGGATGCCAAATCCTCCCTGCCACAGTTCCGTTTCTTCCCAGAGTTTTTGCTGTGGGAGGAGGAGAGGAAGAAAAAAAAAAGAAAAAAAAGAAAGAAAGAGAAAGGTGTCTGATGGAACGTGCATAGAGCAGGAGCTGAGATTGTTTTTTCTGGCCAACAAGCTTAGTGTTGCTGGTGCGTTTACCTCTTCCTTGAAAGGCCAGTGGGGGGGAAAAAAGAGATTAAGGTCATCAAGATAATGCAAAGAATAGTCAAACTGGAATCAGAGGGGAAGCATAGAAGGTCTGTTTTTCCAATAGTAAGTAATCACAGTACAGGAGGATGTAATTTGCAGATTAGGAAAATGAACAAAGACTATAAAATTAACTTTATGACAGAGAGGAGAACAGTCCATTTGAAGGGGGGAATAAACCAACCTCCATAAAGCTTTATGGCTGATACAATCAGTATGTTGGTTTAAACTAAATAAGAAATATCAGCAAATAATCAACCATGGGGCAGTCTTCAAGCCTGGGTTGTGTTGTAATCTGGATTGGATGTGACACACAAGCCAAGCCTGGGATTTTGGGGCAGTGAAACTGCCACAGATTCCCAGTCCTGGCTGTGCGGGTGTGCTTGGGGGGGAGGAGCAGGATGGGAGTGTTAACCAAACCTGTCTCTGACAGCTGTCAATCATCCATCCTCTCTTCCTCTGGTGATTTTTCTCCAAGAAAACAAAGCCCAACTCTGTAAATGTGCTTCCTCCACAATGAAATCAAATTGTCTCTCGCACTCATGCCAGCCGGTGAGCAGCTCAGAGGGTGGATCGGAAACAAAAGCTTTCAGTTAGCAAGGGGACTGCAAGTTAGTTACACAGCAGGTTGCTATAACAGGGACCCCCATATCTCAGAGTCATAGAAACTGTGCTCAGCTCCGTGCAGAAGAAACCGTAGACATCTCCAGGGAAAATGTCGAATTTTCCTCGCGAGAGGAGCTGTCCTCTTCTCTCGAATCAGTAGGTGCTGAGCTCCCGGTCTGGTCTGAAGGAGTGATGTTGTCAAACTGGAGCAGAAAGAGATATTTCTTACGTGATCTTCTGTTTCATCCTAATTTTTATTCCCTTCACTGTCATGCTTGTTTCTCCTTCAACTAGTTTTTTAAGGTGAAAAGAGGGAATGGGAGGAATAACTCACACTTGGTGGATTCTGTTGTTAGTGTTATTCACGCCTGTAAATAACCTTTCCAGTAGCCAGTGAGCCTACAACAAGTTTTATAGGACTCAAATGCAAGCCCTCTGAGGAGCTGTAACTCCAGAGCCATGTTCTCCAAAGGACAAGTCTCTTATGGCTCTTTGCTATTGCATTTTCTAGCAGAGAGGAAGAAATACAAGGCAAATAAACAAATATATCCAAAAAAGGCAGGTGAGGTGCTGCTTGTGCTCTCCTGAAATCCGGGGTAAATAATTAGGAGTAGCTCCAAAGGTTTTAACAAAGTTCCCTGGATGTAAAACTGCTCAGGAGTAAATCTCCCAGGCATGCTTAAAAAGGAGGAAAAGCTTTGCTCAGGAAGCAAGTTTGCTCAAGAACAGAATTCTCCTCATTTGTGTGACACAGATCCCACAACAAGATGCTCAAATTTAAACAGTTTCTTCTCTTCATTTTAAGTAAAGTGCCTGATCATGAGTCTCTGTGATACTGCTGTTCCTGGGGTCTATACACTGTCTTCAGAAACAGAGAGGAAATCTCTATAGCCTTGGGAAAGGTCAAGTAGCCTCAATAAAACACAAATAGACCCAAACAGTTGCTCAAACAGTACCAGACAAAAGTATAAAAATCCTGAAGAATTTAATAGTTCTTTTGGTAAGAACAGGGAAGTTCTGCTACTAACAACATTTTTTTCAATTTGCTTTACATTTTTTAATTCCCAGAGTTTTTCCTCAGATGCTAAAAGCAAAAGGTGTTAGAAGATTTGTGTGAACTTGTATTTTCTTTAAATTTTGGCTTCAGTCTTTGCAAAGCACTCTTCTTCAACTTTGTGAGTTGCATCAATTGAAATTCAGGAAAAATCTTTCCCTAACAAATTTTGAATTTCCTCATTAAAAGAGAAAATTTCAAATAAGTATTCAGCAAACTCTGTGAAGTTCTATCCAATCATCAGGAAAAAAAAAAGTACAAAAAATAATGTGCCTTTGAAAATGTGCAACCCACTTTCTTTGTGCAAAACTTTCAGCATCAGTGGGACTATATTTAGAATTAAGAATGTGATTTTGTCCCATTGAAGTTTCAGTAAAAAAAATCAGAGCCACTTTTATGGTAGAGATTTTGAAGCTTTGCAGGTTGTGTTTCATTAAACAACCGCGCTTGTCACATGGATGTACAGCTTACTCCTTTAATGGGTCGCCCTGCCCCTTGTGATTAGCAGGCGGAAGCGGTTTGATGTATTTGTCAAAAAGACTGTCCTTTGTGAGCCAAAATAAAATGAATTCTGTGATATGCAAGAAGTGAAATACTTTTACACTGTCTTGGCTTGGGATCTGACGTCTTTTACTAACACTTATTTTAGGTGGAATCAGTAGTCAGAGACCTTAAAGGCAAGGGCAAGATTTCAAACCAGATTTATGCTCCTGAACACTTTTAAAAATGTATGTGTGTGTACACACATATATCACTGCATTTATAGTACCATGCCGTAACTATCTGTGATACTCCAGCTGCAACGCGTCTGAATGCCATGCGGTCTTCAGTGCTCTTCACCTTCACAGCTCCCCTAGGAGTTAAGAAAGTGCTGTTTTTCCTATTTTACAGATGGGAAGCTGAGAGGTTCGTGGCCAAGTAGGAAGATTGTGACAGTGTGGGGAGTTAAGCACAAGTTTGTCATGACAAAAAACTGGATGTCTGAGTCTAGTGATCCCAGCCACTGGGCTTCTTCAGCTTCAGGCAGGAAGGGTAATTTAAGAGGCAAAAGAAGTCCCAGGAAAGCTCAAAGTATACCTGCAAGGGACAGACTGCTCCAAATGAATAGCAGTGTCAGGTCCCCCAGACCCCAGCACTCCCTTGCTATGAATGATCCTTCCAAGGGATGCAGGGAGCGGTGAGGGTGTGCAGTCCCAGGGGGAGGAAAGGAAGAGCTGGCCCGGTGCCCCAGAGGTCGGGACCTTACCATGTTTCGTAACCTGGCTGTTCTCCTGCTGACCTCCAGACGTGCTGATGCTCATGGGGAAAAGTGCATTTCCAGAAATAACAATTACAA
Source organism: Opisthocomus hoazin (assembly GCF_030867145.1). Classification (NCBI taxonomy): domain Eukaryota; kingdom Metazoa; phylum Chordata; class Aves; order Opisthocomiformes; family Opisthocomidae; genus Opisthocomus; species Opisthocomus hoazin. The sequence goes on from NC_134435.1 coordinate 9,227,244, forward strand.
AAAAGAAGAAGAAAAGAACAAATTCCAATGCTTTTTGCAGGTGTGCATTTTATAGCCCTCCATCTAGCCCACCAGGCATTCAGCAGGCATTACTAGGGGCCATTCCCTTGCCTACATCGTGGACACTTCCCAACAGAGGCAGCTGTTAATATCAACCATGCCATAGGCCTGGACATCTCAGTGAGAGCAAGCGCTCCAGCCTGGGCCATGAGGAGCCAGCAGGGTGTTTGCATTGCACTGGACAGATGGATTCTGCACCATCTGCCGTGCAGTGGTGTGAGCCACGCTGGTTCTCGGCGCCTGGCCGTGCAGGAGGGTGAGCAGTGGTCGGGCCACTGTGCGGACACAGAACAAACCGATGGCTTCCACGTCGGAGACCACAAGCTGAATTCCTTCCTTCTGGCTTTAAGGTATATAGCCGTTGCTAAATTTTCAATTCTTTCCCAGACTATTATTTCCACTTCAAACATTAACACATCTGAATTGTTTGTGTCGAAATGCACACAAACCCAGGCCTTCCATGCTGCTGATATTTTTGCCTCATTTGACAGCACAATGATGCTTGCCTCTTTTGAATGAACTTTAACAAAGCCCTCTTCCCTGTCTGATTTAGCCTCTGCCATACTGTGTTTAGAGCTTTGGCTTGACTGAGTTAGACACTGATTTGCGTGACGAGTTTTCCCACTGAAGAAGCCTCTAAAAGGATGAAGAAGGTGGGTTAGCACCAGTCTTCCCCGCCAGCATTGCTGCTGCCCTCGCCAGCGGCTTGGTCTTGCATACAGATGTTATGCACATGGTGGAGCAGTGCCTGCCAGAGCTGAGTCAGCACAACTGATCGCCTCCAGTCAATCTTCATTTTCGGCAACTGGAGTGGCATTTCAGCCCTCTGTGGCTGGTGGAGGTGACACTAAGAGTGTGGTCCTTTTGAGGACCACGGTGGGGACCCTGCCCATCTTGGACTCCAGGCTGACCCCAGTGCTGCTATGGGTTGGGGCCCAGGGAGGGGAACGCCGCCCCCTTTTCTATTTTGTTGTTCATGCTACCATGGGTCAGGGTTCCTGCTTCCTCTGCTCAGCCCTGCATTACCCTTGTTAGGTGTCCTGGCAAGCTAAACCGTGACAGTCTAACCCCTCTGTCTTATTTGTGTTATATTCATATTATTTCTGAACCTTAAGGATAATGGGTTTGCAGAGAAGAAAATGCTGCTTGTTCTGCTCTTATTTGCTACTTTTGGAGAATGCAGACAGTGAGCTGAGGCTGTAAAGAAGGAGAGATGGGTTGTTAGTGCCTGCCTGAAGCAGGCAGTGCTCACTGCAGCATGCAATACGGCAATTCATAAAATGTGACATTCATGTCGGCGGGACACTGCTGGGAGCCTATTTTACTCCGTGATAAAGACTACATCTGTCAGGGTTCATCTCCTCGTCACCAGGTCCATTGGACAATCATGCAGGGCAAACTTGTTATATGCAGGGGATAGAACTGGCTCCGCAGCGCGTGTACCCCGAGCCTGTGGTAGCAGATTTTCTCCTGGAGGAGTTATCGCTGCAGAGACTCTGCACAGCCCAGGTTACACAGAGCCTTATCCTGTGGGGTGCTGGGTGGGATATCATCATCTAAACGTCTTTGGAAGCCAGTCAGCATCGCATGTCCTCCAGGCTTGAAAGGAAAAACCCACTGTGCATTTCAAAGCCAAGATTCTAGGAACAAAAATGAATCTTTTAATTGCATTTTTCACTTAGGAATGTGAAGGAATCACTGTGACTTGAAAGGTTGATATACACCAGACCAGTAAACAGATTTGGCTTTCTTTTTTTAATGTTTTGCATACTTTGTTTTTCAAACTTTCACCAGCTCTGCTTTGTTTCAGTTAATGAAATTCTTCTATTGCAGCACTGGGACTTTTAAAGCATTTTCGTAACCTCCTGTCTTGGTCTCTGAGGTATAAACATTATTTTATAATTAGCCTTCACAACTATGTTATACATTTGAAAAGAAGGGAAAAAAAAAAGTTTTTCCTCCATTTTTATATAGGGGAATTACAGTTTCTGTCTAGGGACTGAAGGAATGTGTGTGTATGCGCGCGCAGAGGAGAGAGAGAGAGATTCAATCTGTCGAAATTTCATCTCCTGCCAGTTACACATGAAATCATCGTTTCAGAGAGAGAGTGGGAAATTACTGAACGCACTGGAAAAATCCTCACTCTGTCCTTAATGAAACTGCTTTAAAATACGATGGGAGAGGGAAGACTTGGGGACGTTTGTGTTCTACCTAAGAAACACAAGGAAAGAACATTGACTTTTCGGCCCCTGTTATATAACTTGGCATCAGGCTCTCGCTAGCTGATACTGATGGGAACTAATTTGTCTCTTGGCCTTATTCCTGCCAATCCCCTATGGTGTTTTCTTATGGTGACTTCATATCAGAATAAAGCTGTCACCAAGGTAACCACATGTGCATATGCACAATCATGTACATGCACTGTGTAATTAAGTCCAAGTGTAAATAATAACATTCACCGTACTGTACAGTACTGGAGCGGTGCTGCTTGAGGAGCCCTCACACGGTGTCTTCAGTAGAGGATTAGCTTCACAGTTTTACAAGATGGGGAAACTGAGTCACAGAGGAGAGTGGGATCCTCCCGGGCGCGGGGAGAGGCAACGCATCATTCAGAGCAGGGGAACTCAGTTTCCTGCAGTGTGGGGAGAGCACCCAGCTTTTTCCATAGGCACCAGTTATCAATGCAATCACTGATTTCTAAGCTCGAGTCCCTTGAAGTGTTGCTGCCAGATTTACGCTCATCCAGGCAGAATTTTTTGTGCATGCAAGTAGCTGTAGACAGAAAAGCTTCTCCTCCACCCAGCCTGGGACGGATGTGCACGGACTCATGTAAGGATCCTTGCCTTGACTTCAGTAAAGATTTGGATCCAGTCCCAACAATCGCTCCAGCCTTTGCAGCAGGGAACAGCCCCACATGAAGGGAAGCTGCCTTAAACCATTTTTGAAGTGGTAGCTTTACTTGCTGTAATAAATTTTCAGGATGTTTTCAACAGAGAGAATAAATCCAAAGAAGAGGGATGGCTTAATGGATTTTGAATTTTCTGATAAGGAATGTGCCAAGTCTTTCGCAATAGAAATGTCCCCCTGAATCTTTCATTCAGATACCTGACAGATGCTTGAGTTACTGTGCATTTCCATAGGTCTGTGGTTTTTAGTTTTTTTTTCCTGTGGAGAAAGCTGCTTAGCCAAACACTAACCTAGAGGGAAGGTTTTACACATAAAAGCGTGATCCAAGGAAGGGGAATATGTGGGAATCAAGTGGTTAATGTCTTCAGGAATCTTATAGAAAAGAATACATGTGAGCATGGAAAAATATTAGTCTATCTCTTTTGAAACCCTCCAGAAAGATTTGTCTGAAGCGTGCATTTAAATGGGCAGGATACAGGTGTTTTCAGAGCTCGTCTAGCCCACAAGCAGGCCTGGGGCAAACCTGAGCATACAGTATAATATAACGAGAAACATTCCTCCATGCTTCAGTAGGAAAAGGCAAATAGGCTCATTTCCTCTTTTGAGGAGGACTTTAGATAAAGTACTCCTGGAGCGAAGTAACCTGTTTGGTGTCTTCCCTGCCTGGAATATCATGGTGGGCGAGGAGCAGCACACACCGAGCCGCACAGTGAGGTGGCAAGGCGGCTGCTGCCGGCACAAGGATGGGGCTGCCGGGGCGGCTGCCGGGGGAGCGATGCTGCAGCCAGTTCCCCTGCGCTCTACACCCCTTACCCGCAAGGTTGGTCGGGTGCCAGTTTTGCACTGCTCCCTCTGCCCCCCTCCCTTTCTCTCTGCCAACACTCCCGCCTGCGCGCGTTGAGCTGCTGTCATTTGGGACTTAGTGAAACTTGAAAATAAGTTGCCCAAGTGAGAAGCGCAGCGGAGACCTGCGCTCCCAGAGAGTCTTGCCTGTTGCGGAATAAAGCAGCCGTGCTTTGCTGGAGCCTGTCTGCCTCCTGCTCCCCCTCCTCCTCCCGCCCCATCCCTTTCAAGGAAAGGCTCTGAAACATGTTTTGATTTCATTTTGCAAGTAGTCTGCTAAAAACATTTCTTTGCAGCCTTTTCTCTAAGTTTGTTTTCTTTGCTAGTTCAACCTTTAGAAGAAACAACAACTTTCTTTTTTTTCTGTACCCATTAAGAATAATAATTTCTCAAAAGAGAAAACTGGCAGAATCCAATAGCATATACTTCACTGCGAGAGCTAAATGGGAAGGGAGCTCTTTTGAAAAATCTAGCCTCAGTTGTGACTGGTAAGCTATACAGGTAGCCAGCAAATAATTAAGGCTAGCACAGAAATTCAGTATCAGTTGGGTGACAAAATTCCCTTTCCACCAAAGAAAATCCCAGATGAAAAGAAGATTATTTTAATTACTATGCTTTTTCAGAAGTTTTACAAGTATTCCCCCTTCACCTCTCACTGAATAATTTTAAGAACTCTTGGAAAATAGCAATTGCCATAAATTCTTTGCTTTGTGTTTTGGGTTTTTTTCGTTATTAGTTTTGTATGATCCATGACCATGGATGTCAAAGTAGTTAATATTCTTCTTAAAGCTCCAGGCATCATGTAAATACCTGCTTTTGTGGCAAAGCAGAAAATATGCTGGCAGGGGGAAGAACTCTGGTTAATCCTTGTGCATCCATAAATAAAAGCACAATAGGATTCTAAATATTTTTAACTGTATTTTTTTAAGCAAAGCTCATCAGATTGGAGGACCTGATTCATGATGCCTGAAGACTTGAGCTTGACAATGCTACATTGATTGTGATACGATTTTTGTCTAATAGAGCAGAAAAAGGACTAGACTTGAATTCAGCTTGCCTAACTAGATGTTGATGTCTTTCATCAAAGAAAAATACTGACTTGCTATTTAGGGTTGCTCAGTTCAGCTTACAGAGAAGCCCTTCTATTTTTAAAAGTTAAAATATTTTTCATATTGCTTTAAAAATAAACTGACCAGTAACCAACCAATGAACCAGTAATACATCTAATTTATGCAGATATTTCAAAGAACTGGAAGAAAATGGTAAGCTATCTGTTCCCTTATATGAAATAAATCTTTTCAGTGAAAGTTTCTAGCAGCTTCTGAAATATAGGAAAATCAAAATTATCACTGGCATTCACGAGGCAATTATTGAACTCAGTGGCACGATTCTGAATTTCCACTGATTTAATTAAGAGCAACATTTGGCCCTAGCTAGAAGCAATAATAAGTGCTTCTTCATTAGGTGTTTTCAGGGTAATTTCTTAAGGGAAAAGACAGATGCTTCAAAATCTGTCATTTGGTGAACTGTTCCGTGTAATATATTAGAGCCATTGATTAGTGTAATATGGCAAAAAGCAAAGCCTGATCGATCATCCATTGCAGTCAATGGGTGTCTTTGATTAAGTCCAAAAAGAGCAATATAAAATCACCGCAATTCCAGGCAATACAGAGATGCGCTCTTGGCTTGCATCCCTAATTCCACTTCAGGGTCTGCCGGTACCTAATCTGGACTTCGCAGGGAGCAGCATTTCCATCTTATGGTGGCTTTCAAGGTTGCAGCATTTTCCTTTTGTTCTACAGAGGGATGAAAACCAGACCAGTTAAAGTCACATGCATGTAACCGAGTTTTGTTGAGGCATTTGTTGGCAGCTGTTAAAGGTCGGGGGGGGGTGTTTCACAGGAACACAGAGGAGAAGACCCCTCCCAAGTTAGCGAGTCCAATCTCTGCCTACCGTGGGCAACCAATTCTTGAAATCTTGATCTTCGCCACTTTGAAGGTGACTTGGAACTCAGAAACCCCCAGAAACGTATCTCCAGGAGATATTTTGGCTTCTGTGCCGGTGTTGACATCCGTACACCTCATTTTGCACTGACAGTGTCATGACCAGCTCCTCCTCGAACCCTCCCAAGTGCTGTGGGCTTCAGCAAGGCTGTGTGTGGTCACAGCAGGCTTTCGCACATCCTCGCACAGGACACAGGACGGGATGTGACTGCTGTGAGCTGTTGCCTATCCACTCGGAGCCGTAATGGGCGCATTACTGTTACATAATTAGTTTATTCAACAAAACTTCAAAAATATTTAACCTGGTGGGTCGCTACCACATTTCCTGGGTTCAGACTGCTTTGTTTTACATGACCACTTGTATTAACATTTTTATCCCTTCAACCAGTGGAGAAGTGACGCTTTTTGCTTATCTGCCTGTGGACTTAGTCTTTCAGAAAATATAGATGCTTACCAATAAGCACTTACAGGTATTTACAAAAGAGTTAAGTGAATTAGGTGCCTGATTTCCTTTGTGGTTATTTTAGAATTAAACGCTTACTTGCCAAGTTGTTTTTGTACATCCTGCTGCATCCTTGACTACCTAAAGACCTTTATAAACTGGCTCCATAAGCTTTTGATCTGGCCTCTGTGTTTTTCTTTAAAGTACAAAATGTTCCTTTCTGCTGAAGCACTGGTATGTGCTAACTATCTGTCTGGATATTGTGAGATGAGGAGGGGAGGGAAATGGCCAGTGACAATGATTTCTCTTGCTGATTGTGTTTTTTTTTTCACCCACATAATTTAAATCAAAATATCTAAACCTCAGACCTGAAACCAACTTCACAGTCTTACTTTGTATGTAAAAATATTCCATTTAAATCAGCAGTAAAGCTAACATGAAAGTGCCAATAAATAATATATGCAAAGAGTTTTTTTATCAATATATAAAGAAATGTGGAGTTGTGAAGCTGCTGAAAACAAGCATTAGGAAATGTAATGAAGCAAGAATTAGAACAGCATAGTTCCTCTGGCCATTATAAATGAGAACGCCAGGTACCTGGAGAACAGGAAAACTGATGAGTACAGTCTGTTCAGGAGAGAAGGAGGAAAATTTCCCCCAGGAACACATTTCAGATTACTTATTTATGAACTGATGAACTGGGAGACCACCTATAGAGAGACAGGAGCAAGCAGTCTGCTGCAGACAGCTACAGAACTCCAGCTAATTGTGCTGCTGTTTTCTGTTATAACTCCTGCTCTCCAGCTGGGCTTTGGAGGCAGGAAATTTAGGCATTGAATAGAAGTTGCACTTTCCCTCCTTCTTGTCGGCATAAAGATATACATGTATATTTTAATCTGCTGGAATAATTCAGCAAAGGCCTGGGAAAACAGCTGCTGCCTTTGTCATGACAGTGTGAGGGAGTTTGTGGGGTAGAGCTTCCAAGAAAAAAGTTCCTAAGCATGGGCCCATCCCTTAGCAAAGGTCACTCCAAAATTTGGAGATATATGGCCTTAAAATGAAAATGGGGAATGTGCCCTTTGTTTTCTTCTCTGCACATGACTGTCAGGATATTAACTACACGTAAACAGAATTAGAAACATGCATGCGTATATAAGAACTAAATACAGCATGCATTAGCCATGTAAATGCATGGGGGTGTGCATACAGATATACTTCATATAAATTTCCTGCATAAATCACTGCTGGCAGATATTCTTTTCTCTGTCCATGCTCACATATATGCAAGCAGAATGTAGCCCAAATTGTAAGAAATGTTTAGCGTATCAGAAAAAGAAAAGATAGCTTTGGGTACTTGTTAATGTGATAAAATAAGATAGAGAAGAGATAGTTAATTTACTGTAAATATTCAGTGGTTAAAAATTAATTTCAGTAGACCTCATATCAGTTGAAGCACAGCAACCCTTAACAGCAAATTCAGTTTATCATCTTAGAAACCATAATTTAGATGTCTGACTCGCAGGAAGTAAAGAGAGACAGAGGAACCGGTATCAGAGGACTGGGAGGCTCCGAGATCATTTGTCTGGTTCGACAGTCTCACCCTGTGTTGTGATTTAGCATGGGCTCTACATGGCAGTATGCAGTGATTTGACTCATGCCCCACTAAATTCCCCAACTGATGGCTCACAAGACATGACATGTCTGGCCAGTCTTGGGGTCAAATATAGAAGTGAGAAGACCAATGGACTGGGGAGCCATGAGCACAAGACCATATCTGCCTTCCAGGAGGAAAGCAAACTTGATTGCCCTTGATGAAAGTCAAACTGAACTTCTTGCTACTTTATCACTGAGGGTACTGTGCTTCCTCAAGTAGTCAGGGGCCAGACGACTCAAGGTTTGGTAGTTGTGCACTGGGACCTTGGGCTGTTCATGGCATTCATGTGATGGCCAGCACAGGTCACAGAGCACTGGTACAATGTCCTGCCTACATGAACTGCCTCCTAAGAAGTTGTCTGCTGAATTCAGCACGGGCTGCAGCTTTCAGATGCAGCTGATTCAGGGTGCACTGCATTTAGCCCTCTGCAAAATGATGAAGGCAAAGAGTGAAGGGGTGAGAGACCTGTCTGAAAGAGGAGAATGCAGTCGTTTGCCATGTACTGGGTAATAAGGTATGCTTGGTGAATCCTGAAACCTGGTACCTTGAAGAGGTTTAGAAGAAATGTCAAAGATTCAAACCTGCCAAGCACTGAGCGTGGTTTCAGTGGGAGCTGGGAGTGCTCTGACACAGCGCAGAAACTATATTACTTTCTTCTTTCCTGTAGGTACATTGGTAAGTCAATATAGAGAAAAAGTGCGATGCTGTTGCTGGTGCTGCATGTGTTCCATGACTAGAGAATACAGTTTCCCATGCTGTCACTTATTGTAAAATGCTAACAAAAATGGGGCTGGAATGACACGGTGGATCTATCCCTGCTCTTCATTAAGTTGGACACTGAGAACATTTAGCAGTTTGCTGCAGTAGGACCTAGGAAAACTATTAACCCCAATAAAACCCCTGTAAGGATGTGCAGAGATAAAAGGGAACTTCAACAAAGTGGGAATTTTTATAGCAATGAGACAGAGAGAAAGAAGGGCATCAGGATTTATTGCAAATGACTCTAGTAGCCAGAGGTTCAAGCATTAGCTAATTTTTATTTGCTTCTTTTATCATAAAAGTAGCTGAATTTTAAATAATCAAAGAATCAGTGATGATATTAACACCACTTCAGTGAGGACACTTTAATACTTTCATTTTTGCTTCTGTTCTTAAAAAATTCTTTCTGCTGAAATGAATATGTAACAACGTCACACCTGAGTGAAACTTTTTTATTTAAGTATTCAGAACATTTTGTGAGGCTGATCAATTGGGATTTTTTTTCTAAATACCCGACTTGGTTACACTGGCAGGTATTCACAAGTGACAATTATTTCAACATTAATTTGATAGCTCCCGACAGCCTCAGAGATGCGATAGAATCACCTGGAAGCTGGCATTTTGCATTGTACCACTCTGTCTATATAGTAACTGTCATCTTCCATTCAATATGGTAAATGCTATCTGCATACAGGCTTCTAAAAAGTTATAATTTCTTCTAAGTGATTGAAACTCATAGATCTCTCTCTCTTTCTCTCTTCCTTTTCAAGCTACACCTGAGAGGTAGCAATGATGACAGGCTGGTTTAACACAGCTCTTGCTGAGATTAAGTAGTTGTCAGACAGATATCATTGGAGACTAAGGGATTTCTTTTGGAAGTCATTCTGAATTGCTAACTAACGGGGAGCTTGCTCCTAGACGGGTGCTGATTCTTTTGTTTCCAGGGATTGACACATCTGCAATAACAATGGAGCATGCACTCCTTGTCTGATACATGATTTGTGCTGGTCACCATTCTATCTGGAAAAGAGGATCTAATGAATGCCCCTTTCACCACTGATTTGCAAAAGCAGAAAACGTCCAGAGCTCCTATTTTTGGACTGCTGGCTTAAGAAATCGGATTATTTATAGCTAGGTGAAAATGTTTGCAGCAATACCATTCGTCTGTTAGAACAGACTTATGTATCTGATGAATCTATGTGAAGGTTCAATAATAATCTCTCCACTGTCAGCTTTGCCAGTTTTTAAGCAGGCTGTTTGGGAGGAATGTGTGCATAACTGCCTGTTGTATTCTGCTCACCTCCCGTTTCATATACATCCAATGACAGACAGCCCCCGAAGAACAGGGAGTAGCTGAGGCTGACAGGTCAGCTGTAACACAACAAGTTGTCACTGTCATGGGAACATGGCAAGTGAAAAGTAGATGAAGTTGCCTAGAGGATGTTTTCATCAATTTAGTGTTATATACAAGCTAATAAATCTGCAGACACCGTTGTTTCTCTATACACAATGCGTGTGAGAGAGAAAACAACTGAGCTTTGGCTGGGTTGCCATTTACTGGACCAGCTGCAGTAGCCACTTGAGCTAACAGTGCAAATGATTTAGCACCTTTCACTCCCCACCTTTCCTAACCAAGTATTTCCCATGGGACTTCGGACTGAAAAGTTTATTTTTAAGCATGGGAGAGAGATCGACTCTAGAGAGTTTCAGAAGTTGCATGGGGCTGCTTCTGCAGAAGATGAGGAGTTTGGTGGGAAGTGAGGGGATGCCTGCACCCCTGGAATCAGAAGAAAAGGTGATTCATGGGACAAGGAAAAGCTCATTTGTCAGAAACCCTCAAAACACCCTGGACCCCCAAAGCTGCCCATCTTGGCTGGTTGGACATTCTTGAATTGATCAAAATTTCCAGATCCTTGGCAAGAGATATTAGTAGGGATGAGTAGTTTTCATCCTCCCACCCCCCAGATATTAAAAAGATTAACCCCAGCACAGCAGAAAGTAACACACGGGGGGATACAGATATTATAATAATTACCTAAGGAGCCCTGCTGGATGTTCTGTCATCATTCTGGATTATCTGCAACATGCATGCCAGTTTATTAAAGTATGCTCTTTATAGAACAGTAGATATTGTTTAAATTATATGCTGAAGTGGTTTCCTTTATGAACAGCTCATGGATAATTTCTAGTAAATATTGAAGCTTCAAAATTGTGCTGTGTTGTGTTAGTTTAATAAATTGTACAGTATCATTTCTCCTTCCTGCATGGCTGACTACTTATTCAGTTGACATAGTGCAAAGATTGAGTGATACAATCAAACAGACAATTTGCAATAGGCTTTCAGTGACTTTTGAGTATTTACGCTTGTGGATGAACACAGGAAAACATATTGCTCTAGGTTAGATTTCTGTCCTGTTGGGTTCAGCCGCCACCGACTGATTCATAGCAGGTATAGTGAGTAGTATTACTTTTTAGCTATTAACACATTTTATCTACCCGAATCCCCTGATTTTTCCAGTGGTAATAAAACATGTTCTCAGTTATAGAAGGGTCTTGACTGAACCTTGCACTGGCGTCATGCAAATGGTTCCATTGATTTCAAATAGAAATTGCTAATATATTCACTGTAGCATTATAACTTTATTCAAAAGAAGCCCAAAATACCCTATAATTTAAAACTCTTTTATATCTGTAACTCTCACCTAGGTGTCTTCTTGGTACAGAACTTACGCGAGTCATTAACTCTCAGTTCAAAGTTATATACATTGAAGAACTTTGTGAATAAGGCTGAGATTGCAGTTAAATATGTAAATTCAACCTCAGTATTCTCAAAATGCTCTAGTAAATCAATGTTAATGATAGCAGTTTCCCATAAAACATATTTAATTCTTCCTCTTCAAAGCATTTTACAAAGAAACTCCATTTTACAGTAAATATACAGAAGTACAGAGCACGGGAAACACAGAGGGAGAAGGAAATCGGTAGTCTGAAAAAAAATGGAAAGAGGTTTAGAAATAAAAATTTTCTCATGACTGAAAAATTGGAATTTTGAGATTTTAAGAAATGTGACTATCTCTTGTTAAAAAAATGAAGGCTATAAAGCAATTTGGAATGTTTTCTCAAATTCTACATTAATTTTGAAACATAATAAAGATGTGAGAGTACAGGTATTTCAGGTAGAACTATGGTTTCAAGTGGGCATCAGCAGAGGCAACTAGCTGCTCCCATGGCCAGTAAACTAGAATTTGCTTTCGCTAATGTCACAATTTCAAAAAAAGAAAGGAAAAAACACCCTATACCGTAAAAACATCTGAAAATAAAAGCAGCCCACTCTGCTACTATCACTCTTTTACACTTACTCATCCAGTATTTCCTGTACCCACCCAGTAATAATGAAGCCTCTGCAAGTTTGCAAGATTATCTGTAAATACGAAACTGAGAAACTACTCAGACTGTTAAATCTTGCAGCCTGACAAAGACTGACTATACTAAAATATTATTGCTTTGTATAATATTGCACACTATATACTAATATGTGTCAGTTGACACAAGAAAAATAAGTGTAGTTATTGAAACAAACATGCAAATTATGCATATTTAAATAGTCTTAAATAAACCTGAACTACTAGTGAATTTTGTGACACCAAAAATTGTTCAATCCATCCACTTCCATTGCAAATAATTCCTTTAGATCTCAAGATGCAAGAAATGGCATTAAACGACAATTTAATCTATCATGTGATTATGTTCTCCTCACCATGCCTTTAACACACCAGACTGAGTTGTCTTTGTGAGTATGTCCAGCGCCACAAAGCAGTTATGCCACTTTGTCCCCCAAAATATACCAAATCAAGGGCGTGCAAAACCCAGCAGATTTCCATTATAACATACACAAGGAAATGCATTTAAAGACAGCTGGGCTTATGTATTTTAGGATTCCGTATCAGACAGTGCATGTCAGAAAAGATTTAAGACCGTGCTATCTTTTACTTGGGTCGCTTTTTCTCCCCACTGGCCTGCAGGCTGAACAGAAATGGTTATAGCACTGACATAAAGCCATTTATTCTACTTGCCCCTGTTCCTGCATCAAGCAAAAAGCAGCTCATGAGCCCTATGTTTAAACTTTCTCTTCTGATGTTTTTTTTCACTGGTCCTTCCAGAAAAATCATGTTACGGTAAATGAAGTTTCCTAGTGAATTTTTTTTGGCAAGAAGAGGGTCTAAAATAGGTCAGTGACAGATGAAAAATTGCATTAACTTCATATTCATTTGCTGAAGGAGACTGAAATTTCTCCTGAGCACTGCTTGAGTTTCACTTTCTTGTACTTGCCCCAAGTTTCCTCCATTAGGACTTTTTGTGGCAAGAAATGACTCAAAACGCAATCAGTGTGGGACCTGTATAGTTAAAAACCAGTTTGCAACAACAACAAAAAATGGCTGTTGTTTTGTATCTCCCTGATAAATGGATGTCTATTGTTCTTCTACCCTGGAAATTAATAATAACTGGACCAGTTGCCTTAGAGACAGCCAGGCAGCCATTAGCAATCAGTAAAAATTAATGTACCACAGGGAATTTAGCAAGGAAATGTGTTTAAGTGTGTAGGGGCACCTTAACCACCCATCCAATACGGGTGAGTGGCGGCAGCCTCCAAGCGGTTACCGCTGCCTTGCTGTATAGATGCCCTTAAACACAGACAAGATGTTCTTAACGAGCGAGGGGAGTTCCTCCTAGACGGCCGTAACTCGGTGAGGAACACTGCGCTTTCTGGGCTTGCCTTGCCTTGAAAGCATGCCTGCTCCTTTGGGCAGCACCGTAAGACAGCGTTTTCACAGGGAGAGGTAAATCTGGAAAAGCAGAGGGCCCAACATGGCAGCAGCTCTTTGTTTCCCCGCAGCGCTCTGGCTCTTCCCGCCAGCACGGCTGCGGCTCCTGCCCTATGAAAGGTTCTCTCAGAAGGGTTAGCTGTGTTTTAAAAAGTCCCCAAGTGCTTTTAAAGCTGTCAGCACCATTATCATTCATGATGCAACTGGTTTCCAAGCCTGGCTTCTGTTTTTCCAGTGGGCAGCTTAAGTCCCCCTAGATAATTACCTTGGTTGTGCAGTAGCTGGGCTGGTTAGACCAAGCCAATTACTGCAGGTTGCTTTGTGCTGCGGATGCAGGGCAACTGCGAGCGCTACCGGCACGGCCGCTCTGCAGCAGGGACTGCGCCTGCCATGCTCTGCCAGCCCCGGGGTGCTCCTGGGGGATGCCCCGGATCCTTCCAGCCCCGCTCTCCAGTACAGGACTGGATTTGCACTGCAAGGAGTCCTCTTCCTGCAAGGGCAGCAGCGAAGCCTCCTGCGGGGTTTGCATTTTATTCCTGCCTCCTCCTGTTTCTCCATCCCTGATACGAGCATGACGGTGTATGGGTGCTCACTGTCTGGGAGGGCTGAGCCTGAACGTTGGGTTGCCTGATGGCTACCCTGTCCTGTGGTAGGACAAGCTGTCATTAAATGATTACAAACTGTCATTAAAAGATCTGGTTTACAGGGGTTCAGACAGAACCAGTGAGGGCATAACCACTGTGTGTGCACAAGGTTTCCACTGGCTGCCTTCCTCCTCTGTTCCTTGTGTCTTTGCAAGGGGGATTGCCTGCTTCTGCCTCCCTCTTCACTTGCAGGGGAATTTCACCTGGATGTTGCCTGCATGCGGTTCAGGAGTATAACAAATCTGCTGGCAAGTGCCCTCCCTGGGGCACTCGCTGCAGCATGGGAATGACCACTTCTGTACAGACGCTTAGGTCGCAGCTAGACTGATGCATTGGTAACACAGGCATAAGTCCTGTTAAAGTCAGTGGGCATGGTGAATCAGTAGATGAGAACTGAATTTGGCACTTTACTCTCCAGAGGCATGGTTGCTTTGTGGCATGGACGAGGTAGGTGAGTGAATAAGGGAAGCGGAGCTCTGAGAAATAAGGAAGCAAAAAAAAGAAAGTTTGCAAATGCATAACACAGTGGAGTTGCTGGCAGTCATTGCTTCCTGTGAAATCTGGCACATGGGCAAGAGGGCTGAATCAAATTATCTTCTGATTTTGGGGGGGAGTTAAAATATTAACACTGGAGTGTCACCCACAGTTCTCCTCCAGCACACCTAGAGAGGGTGGCATCCAGCAGTCGCTGGCCTTGAAAGTTAGGGTGTTAGGAGAGGCTGTCTCCAAAAGTGGGTGGTTTTCTGTCAGATACCATCAATAGACCAGTCACTCAGGGACATCAAAAGGAGCTAGACTCACAAAAGGGAACTCTACCACATCCTACTGGCAAATATACTGGTCTGAGCAGAGATACTCTCCCAACAACCACATTTTTTTTAGAGTTTCTTGGAAAACTTCTTGTGTTGTTGGTGTCAGACAAACCAGATGGGAGTTCTGAATTGATGATCACATTTTGAGGCTGGAATGCAACATCTGGAGTTGATCAGCATTCCTCAGAAACTGATCAATCATTAGGTGGAACTGATTACTACCATCTCCTCCTTTTACTCTTGAATCACTCAGAATCATTTTTTTTTCTTTTTATGAAATAAGAAGACGGAAAGCATGAAACAGCTGCTTTGTAGAGACTGAGGTTATGTGACTCACAGTGACTAACTCATTACACATATCTCTTGTTGCAGTATCAAATGGAGCAGGGATGAGGTAGATCTGCTCTAGTAAATATGAAATATCATAGGTCATATTACTCAGCAACAGTGATTTTGCAGCAACAGCAGTTTTGAAGTAAGACCTTTTCAAGTAACTATGTATAGAAAGATTGGGACTTACGGTACTAGCGTCAGTGTCTGAGATCTGGGTTATTTAGGAGTATGCTACGTTTGAGACACACTTGACGCGCCATGCTGTGCCAGCCTCGCCACAAGCTAAAACAGAACCGCAGAACACCAAAATAGTTTTCCAGCCTCTGAAAAGTCCATCATCTTCCTTGCATTTGTCTTCCAGGAAAGAGAAAATGACAAGGCAATGTGCAAACCAGGCCACATGTGTACTCTGCTGTCCTCACATGTGTTTCATATACCAGCACTATTGTCAGACAATGCGACCACTTCCCAAGGAGTGATAAAACCAACTCCACCACCGCTCTCCAGGAGAACCACTGCCTTGCCTCTCCCCCTGCATCCCAGAGGTGTGCTGAAGGACCACATCTTCTGTATTGCCAATATGCCATATAGCGCAACAAATACACATTGCAGATCTGCGGTCTGTGTGTTTCCAGTGCCAATATGTGTCTCCAAAAAGTGAAAGACTGAAAGAACATACACAAGCCAAGCCCAGTATTTGGGTCCCATATGTACATCTCCACTGAGTTTCAGCCTGCATGTCCCAGTGGATGTTCCTGCACCCAGAATGGTTTGTGGCGATGCAGATAAATTGCTCAAAAGAAAATGAACTGTGACTGAAATTGTGCAAAGTGTCCAATGTGAAACCTGAAAGTGACCCCATTTTAGGACTATCTTGATCTAACTGATTTACTTCCACTTCTCCTTTTTTATCAACAAGAAACCCAGGCCAAGTTCACTGTATAGTTCCTGGGCATTATTACTATGAATCTTCTTTTTCACTCTGGCATAAATCAGGAATTCCCCAATGAAATCAGGGGAAGGTTTGATTAGGATCTTTCCTTAAGCCAGCTGATGGATGGTTTTTCATAGAAAGTGTGAGCATGTTGTGGATTTTCCTGGATTTAAAACAAAGACCAAAGAAACGTGTGGTTTTCAGTGAGTTTCACTTTGAGGTTCTGGGTCTGTTCATCATTTCATGCCCAAAATGAAACACGAGAAGTGAAAAACCAGATCTTGTGTCATGGAACTGAACAAAATGTTCCCACGAGCTTGATGTGAAGGAAGCCACAGAGCAACCTGCAAGCTTCAGAGAGACGTGACCATGCAACTTGCTTCCCACTGCTGAGTCAGGGTTCCCACGCAGTACTGAAGCCCTGGAAGTGGACTGCACCACTGGAGCTCCATGACCCAATCTCTCCCATATTTTCTTTGTGCTCTTGCCATTAACAATGTGCATTTTGGGAGTTCTGCAAGCTCCGAAGCCAGATCTGAATTCCTGTGTGCTAGTGACTGGATGTAGAGAAAAGTGCTCCACAAACATCAAAGAATTTGTAATTTTCCCATCAGTAAGCAGTTATCTGAATAACTTTCCTGATAAAGACACAGGCATAAGTTTTGGAAGTAGCTGAATGCTGATGGGGACAAGAGGTTATTTGTCTTGTTCTAAAGAAACAAAGCATAAGGAGAGAATAATTAGCACAGACATATTCAATGCCTCATTTAAGGTAAGTCAGGGAGCTTTTGGCAAAACCATAAGCCAAACTCTGTTCCTTGGAGTCCCTGCCTTGTCACAGGAACATCTCTGCAGACGCTTCAGTTCTGAATCTGATGCTGTGCATGTTCAGTTCTAACACTTTCAACAGCTCAACTTTTCAAACTATGTAGTATTATAGGAGAACAATAACCCTGCAGCAGTGCAGGCAGCTGTAAGCAAGGAAATGCAGGGCTGTTCCTGTGAATTCCTGCAGCCCATTCTGTCAGGATCTTCATGCGCTAGCTATCCAAGAGAGAGATGAATTAAAACATTCAAGTCAAAGTCAGGATTTTCCCAGGGAAAGGAAAAGGGTTATGCACAGTTTTCTCCCTTTTAAAGTGACTTTGTTTGTTTACTATTCTAAAATTATTGCAAATGCTTTTTAAAAAGGGATAATGTAGAAGTAAGGAAGATGACAAACAGCTCATTATAGATAAAAGCTGCTTAACAGCAGTGTCGGCTAAAGGAAAATAGAGAGAATTGTGTTAAGAGACAGTAGTTGGCATTGGCAGTCTGCTCCTCTCCAGAGCTTTGATCCTGTTCATGCCTATGCTGGTGATTTCCCTGAGAGGAGAGCCTGTCCCCACGGTTCCCTTCTCTTCTAGCATCGCTGTACACCCACGAATTTCCTGGCTGGGAATGCACTTGGACAACTCACCCAAGACATCCCTAAGGGCTTTGTTTTTCTGGCAGCCTGGGAATTGAGTGATTTAGGATTGACATGCAGAGCAGGGTCTCCTGTAAGGGCAGTAAGTCCTTCACTGCCCCATTGTGGGGTGGAACAAAGCATCTCTTAGATATGGAATGAGAAGACTTGGGTGCATTTACTAAAGAAGCAAAAATACACGTGAAATGTAACCAGTAATGTGCACAAACAAGATACAGCCTAGAGAGCACAACACATGGGATTCAAACATTCCTAGTTGAATGGTTTTACACCCCAAAGCTCCTTCAGCACTTGTATTCGTAGTCATACTGTACATGAAATTCATCTGAATCTTGTTTCCTTGGCCTATGGGGTATTTTCATGTACAAATTAGGCTGGCCAACATTCCCTTTCTGCAAAAATTCCCAGGAGTGCAACTTAAATGTTATTAAAAAGCCTAATAAAAGAAGAGTGCACATTTAATAATGTTAGAATAACACAGCCATTGCAGCGTGGTGTGCCCGCAGTTCCAAGCAAAGTGAGCATGTGGAGGCACTAATGCACTTATTCAGAGAAAACCCCATAATTATCAACAGCTAGAAAGGACCATGGACACCATGCAGAACGCACAGAAACATTTTCAGGACCCACAGTTTGGACCTTGTCTAAGACTTGTTTATTTGGCCGTGGTGCAGACACAGTCCCAGCTGAAAGGGGACTGTCCCGTTCCTGGCTGCAGTCCGTGAAAGGCAGCAGCCAGTGAGGCCAGTGCAGTAACGCCTCCCCCACAAGCATTAGCCGTCTTTCCCTTGTATGAGAGAGCTGGTGACTATCAGTAGATGGTGCAAATTTTGCAGCTTTGTCAGCTACCATGCCGTGATACTTCTCCGTTGTTTTTCCTTCACCTTTGCCCTGTCACACCAACGTCTCTTCCTGACCTTTATCCTTCCTCTACAACATGTCATGCTTTCCTCCCACTTGTGTGTCCTAGGATGACTTTTTTCCAGGGTGCAAGGTCTAACACAAGACCTAGGTATTAACTCAGGCCCACTCATTGGAGGGATTAAATAGAGCACTTCCATGACATTAATTAGCAACAACTCCTTCAATGGGAGCAGTGAAACCATGCATGAAAACAGGAGGGTGGGTGGTTTTGCTGAAGGGACGGGAAGAGAGGCTGCAGGGCATGACCTGCTCCAAACCACAGTTCAGGTCTCCACAGCCTTTACCCGATGGCTCTATCCACCAGCCCACACTGTCTCCCCAGAGCAGAAAGTAATATCCTTGGAAAAGTAAAGCCGCATGAATCGGAAGTTTATCCACTGCAAATAAATACCCTATATAAGAAACAAACCCTTAAAAAACAAAATGAAACTGGAACAGCAGAGCAGTATCTCAGTTCTGAATAGAAATGGATTTAGTTTGGCCACGGCACAAGGACAGCAGGAGCATTCAAAGCGCTGCAAGCCGCACGCGGGGACGCTGGTGGGGACGCTTCCTTCCAGGCAGGAATTCTGCCGCACACAATGGCATTGTTATGCATTAAGCAATTTTTTTTTTCCTCATGGGGTGTGGGGGCGTGTGGGAGAGAGGAAGGCTCGCTCACTGTGCAGTGTGGTCACATCAGCACGCTATGTTTGCTTAGAAGTGACTACTCCCCAGTTTAGGAACACACTGGTGGGTTTTCTGTGTTTTGGGTTTGATTTTTTTTTTCCCAGGTTAAGCAAATAACAAAGAAAGAAAACCCAACTGGCTCACTTTGCAGGAGGCAGGCCCTACATGCTGGTGTTTCTGACCCTTAGAAAAATCCTCGATTTTGAGGAAGAAAAATGAAACATTGGTGCAAAGGAGAGAGAGAAGAGGGCTTGCAATGGCGAAAAGGAGCTTGTATTTTCTTATTGCTTTTCTAGTTCAAAGTGAGAAAATACAGCACGACGGGGAAGGCTGTCTTTTAGCAGATGCTTCTCTCTAACAATCCCACAGACTGTTTTGTCCTGACATGTGAATAGTGTGGCTCCATAGTTCAGACTACAGCAAGACCCTACAGCCTGTTTTTCTTGTGCAGCTTCATATGGATTTTTTTATGTCTAGAACATTTTTGCCCTACCCTCCTTCTGACCTGCTAGTTATCTTTTGCAGAAAGTTAAAGAGAATTTTTGAAAAAATTATAGAAGTCGATCAAGCTGGGTTGGAGTTACAGGTCATTGATGTTCACTGTGAGATGAAATTTTTACTGTATAAACACTTTTAAAACCTAGACTACCAGCCAACTGTATCTATGAACCATGGGAAACTTGAGAGCAGTGGAGGCAGGTAAACCTCAGCAGATCTATGCTAGATGCTTGTGCAGTGCTTTCCTTGCTTGTTAAAGGAAAAGAGCAGTTGAAGACACTTTAACGTTAAAATTTAATAGTACTGAGTTTGGTTACTTTAGGCAGACAAGATGACACTTCTTCCTGTAGGCTTTTTGTGCCTAATAAAATCCAGCCACTGAGGGATTTTTTTGCTGCTTTTACATTTCAGCTCTAACATTAACAAATGAAAAGGTAATGAGATTTTCTGTCTTTTTTTAAAACTAATTTTGCCACTAAACTCCCCTGAATTCTTTGAACGCATCACTCAAAAATTTATGGTCATATCCTCTGGGATTATTTAAAACACTTTAGTTTTGAAGAATATATTTGCTTTTCAAGCATTATTTGTAGTGAGCAGGGGAGAGAAAGGGTTAAATTTTTTTTCTGTGGCTTATATGTAAGTGAAATGACATTTTAACAATCTCTTTAGTATAGCCTTGCTGTGCTGGGACCTCTGTTGCCTGCTGCCTTACTTCTTGGCCTCTAAATAGAGAGTTATTTTCAATTTCTCCAGTTCTTAATGTTTTAAATGGAACTACTGTTCCCCTTAGAGCACCCAGTGGCTGGCTGGAGACCTTTATTGATATATATAAATTACTCCAGTCCCCAGGGCTAGCTACAGATCCAATCATATTCAGCTAATGCGCATATAAATAAAAACCTGGAAGTAGGGTTTATGGCAATAAGTAGTGCAGTAGAAGTTTATACCATCCTGCAAAGACACCTTGATACATTGCTGATAATCTCTATAATGTATTTAAAGCGGCAGTCTGTAGGTTCAAGGCTGAAAATTTCACTCATCAAAGCCATAAATCTCAGTGAGCTTCTGTTGATTGGCCTGGAAAAGAAGGAATTTCCCCAATCCAGGGAAGAGCCAAAATTAAAGGATGTTGGCCTTTTGGTGGAAGGCACCAAGCAGGGTGATGCCAATGTGTAAGTCACGTGCATCAGGCCCAGCAGCCGGGCAATGTTAAAGAAGTTCCCTGACGTCTTGATATATGTCCAGTTGCCAGCTTTTACAATTCACAGATGATTCCCACTTTTGTATAGAATGATTTGCTGACCTCTAAACAAAACAATAATAATCTGATGTCCAGCTGATTAAGCTGACACCAACTGAATCATTCAGGCAAGCAATCCTTTCTCTAGGCAGGTGAAAACAAATTTCAAGGGTTAGATTGAACCTTCAGGCTAAACCCTGAATGGGGAGTGCAGCAGGTAACTGTTTTCCGCTCAGGGCATCGCTGGGACAGGTATGTGACCCAGACAGTCGCCCTTCTGGCCTGTTGCTGCATTGGGAAGGTAACTCACTGCAGCCTCAGGAAGGTGCAACTGCATCTCAACATCTCCCACACCTTTGCTGAATCTGGATCTCACTGGGTTTAAACACTGCAGCTGTTAGAGCTGGTTATAACTCAAACACACCAACAGTGGGACAGTGACGTCCTGGGCAGAGCTAGTCCTTAGGGCTTGCCTGTGTCTCTTCTCTTCAGTGCTGGGCTCCGGGGAAGGAACTGCCTTGTTTTTCCCTGCAGCACCCAGCAGGATGAGCACAGTGCCTTGTCGCTGTGGCTCTGCACAGAGAGCAAGCAACAAACCTCCAACTGCTAATGACAATGACACTAATCCAGTAATCCCACTTAATAACCAGGAGTGCCTTGAGCAGAAAAGGTAACAGAAGGTCCCATTATCACTTCCTGGGAAGGTCCTAAGAAGGCCTGAAGGGGACCAAAAGGGACCAGAAGGGAGCGGGACAGGTACCAGAGTGGCAGCCCAGGCCATCATCCCACACTTGCTCGCTGTTTTCTGCCTTGGAGATCCCAGCAACAGAGCAGTAGCTTTATTAATAAGCTACAGCTCGGCATGGCAGTAGGGTCTTGAGGCAACTTTGGCAGGTGTAAGACAGGGCATTTTACATCTAACTGATGCTTGATGAGCACTGTAAGATACTGCCAACTTTACACAACTTTATTTCTTCATTTTCAGATCCTTTAGCCACCAGTTTTATTGCTTCAGAGAAATGATTGTAGCTTAAAGGAAAACTCCAGTATGAGTTGTCAAAGCAGCCTTTAGAAGTACTTGTCACTCTTTCGGTATCATAGTCTGTGAAGCTGTCATTGCTGTCTCTGGGTGCTGCCATTTTAATGACACCTCTTTGCTTTCCATCCCAGAAAGTCATGGAGGAACCAAAAAAAAAAAAAAGTTTAAAAGTTCTTTTTAAGTATCCTAGAGTGTCAAACCCAGCAGACTCCAATGAATGTGAGAGTTGCAGAGATTCACGCTAGAAAACCATTTATCAGTAGTCAACTGAATACTTAAAAATTTTACAGAAAACTAAGAAAGCAAAGACATCAGTTTTGGAAGTGATTCCAACTCTGAGTCTCAGCGGACAAGGTTCAGTGTGTTTAGCATGTTTAGCCAGGTGCCATGTCACCATCCTATATTTAAAGATTTTCCTGTATTTAAAGCTGTTTCCACACTTACATGTAAGGTGGTTTGACTGAAATTTGGTTTAATACTTGGTTTAGTTAATCTTGTGCATAGTACTGTGTGGCTACTTGCAGAACAATTTAAAGTTAGCACAGTTTAATTTAGTAAGGAATCATGAAGCCAATTCAATTTAAAACCATTAAAACAATTTTAGAGTGTCTGCCCAAGGGTTTTGCATGTTTTCACTAAATGAGTTTTAAAAATACATTTAGTTAAACTGATGGAACTTTAAGTATCAATAAAGGCTTTATCTTACAAACACTAATGCTTGTCTTCAGCGAGTCCTTTGCATCTGCTTAAAAGTCTGTCTCCAGGATCAGGGCATTATCAGTTACCCCATTTAAGAAAAAAGCTTTGGTTTTGATCTCTTCCAAATTAACTCATCTAAAGAAAAGTCTTTCCCTTTCTCTCCTATTTTTGGGGTGAGGCGATATGATCTTTGCTTCCCTGGGCTGAAATTTATGTGCTGAAACCTCAGTCTTGCTTCTAAGTCACATGAGCCTGACTGGCACGAGTGGGCATGGTGCCCATCAACTTTTTGTCTCATAGTTGCACAGACCAGTGGAGGTAAATAAATCAGGCAGAGGCTCTTCAGACCAAATCAGTACCTACTCATCCAAAAGGTGGTCAGATCCATACAGCTATTTCTCCTCAACAAAACTTCCCTCTTTAGAATTTCATTAAGCCCATTTGACCCGCTGGTTGGTTGGAAAAGCCTTGCTACAGTTTCTTCATCTTGTTTTTATTTTCTGTCATCTGCTCCAGGCAACTCACTTTGTGCAACTTCTTTTCCAGGCCATATTTTTTAAGCTTGGGTCTAGATTAGGTACAGGGAGAGTGGCTCTTTTAGTCTGGATCTCTGACGTTTTGTCTCCTGTCTGCTACACTGCTATGAGCGCTGTTGATCAGACTGCATGCGCTTGAGACGGACAGTATCAAGCAGGTGAAGCGAGGTGCATTTGTGAAAAATAATATTACAATTCACTCTTTTATGGTCCCATTTTTTTCTCTACTTCTGAAAAAAATAGAAACTGAGACAAGTAAATAAGAGTTAGAAATTGGGAAAGAGGTTTTGTGCCCCGGGATGCTTGGGTGCCCGCAGAAACCTTCTGCAAGACCTCCAAGGGATTTGTGTATGATAAATGTTGAGGACAAGGGAACCAGCAGCTTTTCTTTCAATTAGCAACACAGCAGCAAAAGGCTGGAAGGCACCTCCCGAGTCACTGAGTCCGGTGCTTTGTGGTTGCAAACAAACAATGGCACATAATCCCTTTTATAAAATGATCATGTTCCACCTTGAAAGCCACTAGGTTTTGGGGGCAGGACTGATCCCTACTGCTAACCCTGTGAAGCTCAGAACAAATATCTGAGCTCAAGATAATGCTACTTACAACAGGATTAAATCCCTGCTGGGTGCCCTATAGTTGCAACCACAGGGGAACTCCACCAGCAGCAGCACGGCTTTGGCACTCCATGTCCATGTAAGGGTAAAATTTGCTCTATTCTGCCTCATAATTAGGTGCAGTGACTAGACCAGGCTTTGCATTGCATTATACTTGCTTCTATGCAGGGGCAGATGCAGCATTGAATGGAGGGCTGAGCAGCGGCATAACATGGGGATGGGTGTTATAGACAGCACCAGAGGGATGCTCTGTTTCCTTTAGTGCCCTCCAATTCCACGTGCTCGCTCAGGTAATGGCCATCAGTCAGGATTTTGTGCATCACCCTCCTATGAGCAAGGCTAGCTTGTGGTCCTGGGGTGAATGTGATGCAGGCAAAGGTAAACGTTTGAAAATCTGAAATCTGCTGAACTCCACTCACTTGAGGTTGATTTGGATCAGCGCCTGTGGCTCTTCCGCTGCGGGAATTCCTACCATGCCTTCTCAGACAAAGATGATGACCACATCCTTACATCATACAAGTTGTTTAGTTTGGAGTGAGGGAACCAATCTGTCAAACAGGCAAAAAAATGGGCATGAGCCAAAGGACTGGCAGGAGAGGTGGGCTGATCCAGTGGTTAGGCTAGAACGGTCCCTATAAGACTATAAGGAAACCCCATGTTCTCTTATGCTATGGGGTCAGTAGCAGCCATGTACCCCATCCCATTCAATGCAGGAAGAGGTGGAGAAAGGTCTGCCCAGCTATGCCTCTGCCATGGACCCAGAGCAGGAACATTCATTGCGTCTGTGGGATTCTAATGGGATGCTGCAGCCCCTATAGCTCTGTGCTAAATATGCCCCTGCCCTATGTCCTGGGTGGTGCATGGATGGGGTGTGCCACCCCACGACAGGAGTGCAGAGAGCTGTAAGCAGGAGAGCAAACGGCCCAGCATCAGAGCTGAGCGCTGGCCTTGCTTATGTGGCTGCAGTTAAGCCCACTCAATAGGAGTTTAAAGATGCAGAGTGCAGCAAAGACATCCGCGGGGCCGTAATGTCACCTCACGTGGAAGCCTGCACGGTTTCCTTGGTTGCCGGCTCTCCTCTGCTGTTTTTGATGCCCTAACCTGCTGACCTGAGCCCTGCCCCGATCTCCTCGCATGCCTTTCTGAGCTGCCGCCTGCTTAGTGGCCTTGTTTTCAGAAGAAAAGGTTCTTGGACAAACAGAAGTGCCGTTTCTATTCCTCCATCCTTAAAACCATGGTCCTGTGGTGGCAGTGGGAAGTGTGCATGGCAATTGCAGCAGCAGGACCTGCAGACCTGGTCCCTCCTGCTGACAGGGCAGTTTGTGGGGCTTTGGAGCAGTTTGTGGGGCTTTGGGGCAGCCCTTCACACTGCAGGGAGAGACACTGGGGCTGGGAAAGTTGCAGGTGCTGGTGGGTTTGCAGAAAGGTGATGAACGTGAGAGAGCAGAGCACAGGATAGGACATGTTGCCGTAACCACACACCTGCGCTGATGATGAGCGATTTAATGAAACATTGGTCCGAAGAGAAAGAAGCGCAAAACCTCCCCAATTTCAGTGGGGACAGTCTCACCCTGTCTAGGTTTTCATATGACCCCAGCCCACCCACAGTAGAAGGCCTCCTTCCATTGCTTTCATCCTCCACAAGCATTAAATTAATGCAAAACAGAGAAAGAGGAAAAGAAAATTAATGTTATATACCGTCTGGATTTCAGAGATCCACACTATCTATCTATATCCTTCAAGCCATCACAAGCAATCTATGAGCAGTCTCCACAAGCACATGCAGACCCAACCATTAACATAATTCTTTTTTATTCCTCATCATTGTGGTACCGTATGCTAGAATCTTAAACATTATTTGTTTTATCCACTTTTCAGCATTTTAAGCTCATACTATGCTGGCTAAAAAAAAAAAAATCTCATTTTTATCTCATCTGATTTGATATTCATCTGTCCCTCACTGATTTTTTCCTCCCCCTTTACCATCATTTTGGTAGTTTTTTTTTTTTTTTACCTCAGAGAACATTGAGAACTCTGTCTCAAGGCTTCCAGATTAGACAGAAGACTGATAGGATAATGATGATAGTATGTTAAATGCTATCTATGTAAATCAGTTCTCTCCATCAATGGATACAAGATGCAGCTACATTAGATCCCTTTTTGACATACATTTTCATTTTTTAAGGAAGAGAATATTGGATTGTTATTAAGCTACTTTAGAAAAATCTTTGCATTACCAGGCACATTACTATTGTGCATAAAGTCATATTAAATTTTGGGATGATGTACAACATCATTTTCTTTTAAAGGCTGCTTTTAACCTCAAAGTATCTTCTTTTTAGCTTCTGCTGAGGGATTTGTTTATGATAACCAATGACTGGGGGAGGGGGAAAGGGGTGTTTTTTATTAAGTTTCTTGTAGTAGATAAATCTGAATTTGCACCTCTGATAGGAAACTGGCCCTGGCTAAGGGATAAAAAACTGCTGTTACCTCTCATCTGTTTCAAATGCCTGGGAAAATAGCTCAGCAGATAACCTGAAAGTCAAATTCAGACTGCCTTGGACTTAGTTGGAAGCTGGTTGCAAAATCAAGACCCGTTCACTGGAAACATCTTGCCAACAAACCCCTCCCACTTTGAATTTTTTTAATGGAAAAGGCTATTTTTGTTTTCCTCTTTGAACTCTGAGATGCAGGAATGATTATCTTCCCAACAACAAAAAGTAGTAAGTGGTGAAAATCAGCTTTGTTTTATTCATGCCTGTGGACTCATGCTGATTTTCAGTGGCAAAGGAACTGGCCAGCTAAAAATTTATCATTAAAATTCATCTTCAGCCTGTCACTAACACGGGGAATTTCATCGCAAATGTAGGATGGGCTGTGTTTACTAAGTTATAAGAGAACGTACGGGCAACTCTTAATTGTTTAGAGTTGTATTTGGCTGCAGTGGCCCAGAGCAAACTAAATCCAGATTATACAATTTTTTCCACGAGCAGCAGGACTGATGAGCTGGGATTCCAGCATTTCTTTTCTACAGTGACTCTCTAATGTCTAATAAAGGGTGAGTTTATTAGTATTTGCTCTGTGGGAGACATTAATAAGAGCAGTTTCCTCTATCCAGGAATCTATTTTCATAAAACCTGCATGAACTTCATCTCTCTGAGACTTCAGTTGCTCTGTCAAATTTTCTTTGAAATTAGCTATTGCATCTTAAAATTATTAAACAGGGACCTACAGATGTAAACACACGCAGTTACACACAGTGTGATAAATCTCATTTCTCCATTAGAAGAACAATGATAGTACAGCAGAAAAGAGAGAAGCTGGTGGGTGGCACTGGTGATCAGAGGCACAGTTGCCAGGCTAGTAGTGATCTGAGCAGAGATACAACCTAATGCAAATACAGTGTATAGCTGTGCTATTTCTAAGCCTAGCACCTACAAACCAGCTAAAGTCTCCTTGCCCATGTGACATTGGTATCCGTAAGTGTTAAGGCTTGGTGTGAAGGGTGGGGTGTGATAATCCAGGACAGTGGTTTCACCTGAAAGGATGGGAGGCTTTAATAGGGCTGGGGTTCAAAATGTGGAGGAAGAGTGCAGCAGCACTAACAGGGGAGCTCAGTGGATCTGGAACAAGAGGTTTGGGTGGGTGACAGGCTACAGGGAAGCAACTTACCCCCTCGCCCCTCCAAATCCACCTACTCTCCAGGAGGTCTGGTCTACTGAGTGGCCCCATAACTCCATCCATCAGGGTCACGGTAAGGCTTTGAGTTAATATTTTTTTGGAGGGGGCAGAGCTGTGGCTCAAAATAATGTGGACAACCCATCAATGAACAATGAAGAGTTCTCTAGAAACATAAGGCAGTTTAATAGTCATGTGAAGTGTGTGAGTGTGCATGTTTGTGTGTGTCCTTTGGCATAAGGTTGTTTCCACTGTGATTATACGGTTTCAAGACTGTAAGTTTGAAGTCAAGTTTTTATGCCTGCAAAATCTTCAATATATCTCAGGAACACTGAACTGAATGCTGAGATTATCATAGCAGGAGATATTAATTTGTAGCTTTGTGGGGGATGGTGGAGTTGTGGGGTTTTTTTTGACTAAGAAGTCACTTCTGAGCCCCCCAGTCTCTACATCCAAACCCAGCCCTGCAGTCCTGTCCATTACAGCTGTGCATCCAGCTGTGCACCTGGGCTGCTACTGCGGGCAGGCATGCATGCACTTAAAGTGTGGGCCCACTGGTGCCATTATGTCAGAAGGGATCAGAGCTGGAGTCACTCTGAAGGCATAAGTATTTTTCTTAACACGTCCTAAATGGCAAAATTCACATTGAATAATTTTGGTAATAAATGGCAACCTAAATATGTCAGGAATGATTTAGTACCTGTGAACCATGTAGCTGAAATGTAGATGAGGCTAATTAGCTGACTCCTTATCCCAGTTCCCCTTTTCCTTTCCACCTCTCCCCACCAAAAAAGTGTTCTTTTTCTCTGCGGTTTTCAGAACACACAGGGTTTTGTTACAGCTTTGGCGTTGCTCTGGTTGTTTTGTCCATATGTCCTAGGCTTAACACAAATAAGTAGAGACAAGAGGCTTGAGAGCAAGGTAGGCAGCCAAATTCAGAGTGAGCAATGCAGGCATCGAGGCAAAACAAGGTCAAAAAGAGCATTTGCAGGCAATGCTATGCAGAAAGGATGCTTCACTGCTGCCTCTGTGCAAGGCACCTGCCGTTAGCCACATGATGCTCTCATGCCTTGTTCAGTTGTTATATGCAGAGGTGGAGCAGGATCAAAAATCAGCTGCTGACTAGGAGAGATTTCTAACGTACATCTGCCTGGGCCCAAACTGCGCTAAGCAGTTTGTGCTTTAGAGATGTGTGAATAATTAATTTTTTTAGCTTGTTCACCATTTTAAGAGAACACAAAGCAAGTTTTCTTCTGAGATAGCTCTCACCACTGTCATCTCTTCTGAAAACTATCACTTTGAATTATACAAAACATGTTGTTTTGTTCTGTTTGAATAAAACGTGTGTGTCTATATATAAAAAGCCTGAGTTTTAGCAAATTTGGTCTCAAAACCTTCCTGTTGAAACATGGAGCTGTAACATTACATTTTCAAAATGTCAAATAAAATGATTGGACTTTCTCCTAAAAACTATTGGATAATTTTTTTATCTGGAGCTGTCTGGGTAACCCTTAACTGCAGTTCTTGGAGGAGTAAACTAATTACCTGGGAACTTGTCACTGCCTCTGTACACAGCCACAGAGCTCTCACTTGGCTTAGCTGGACATGTGGAAAGCCTGAGAAAGGTGCACAGGTAGGGCTGCAGGCTCATGACTTCTGCCTTTTCAATATTCACATCATACGAAAAGACTTACCCAGAGTAATCTGCAGTGCCAAGGTGAAGGAGGCTCCAGCTAGTGCCTCTCAGCTGAAGTATGTACCTGGCTAAGGCATTACGATGAGTAAGAGCAAGAAACTATTCTTGCCAAACAGCTGGCTGGCATAAGGAGGAACTGTTGCTGGTAGGAGAATATGGGAACAAATATTTGTCTTGTGCCAGCTCTGCTGAGCTACACAGCTGATCCCAGTGCTTCCAGTTCAACAGGCTAGAGCAGCGCTGCTGACTCAAAACTGAATCCCACCAAATGTTTCCCCTATGATCTAGACTGGAGAGCGATGATAACCCTGTCGGTATCTGCTCACTGTGACTTTGTAACGGGTGTGTAGAGCAGCCTGAGGTTTGCCTGGGATGCTGTCCTAGTCCCTGTCACCAGTAACTGCAGGCAGGACCAGGTGGGATGCACCGCTGGGATGCTGCAGC
The DNA here is from genome assembly GCF_030867145.1 of Opisthocomus hoazin. Classification (NCBI taxonomy): domain Eukaryota; kingdom Metazoa; phylum Chordata; class Aves; order Opisthocomiformes; family Opisthocomidae; genus Opisthocomus; species Opisthocomus hoazin. The sequence continues at coordinate 9,256,970 of NC_134435.1, forward strand.
TGGTACTCCCTGGGGCTCAGCAGGACGCTTCCCTCTGCCACGGGAAGGACTCTGGCACTTTGTGGTGCTTCCAGCTTTACCTTCTGCCTGTGCGAGGCGGGTGTGTGGCAGGAAGGTGCCTGCAGCCCCTCTGTCTGCCGGGGCTGCTTGCCGCAAGGGCTGGTGGCTCTTGCAAACTCGGCCGTTCCTGGGCTGCCAGGAGTAACCTGGATCCATGCTGGCTCCTGGTAGTGCTTTAACAGACACGGGTTAGAGACCACCTCCGGGATCTATGCTGCCCCAAGAGGGCCTCTCTGATGGCTTTAGCTCCGAAATCCATGCGTTGAGGTGAGTGCCTACTCCGAGTTGTGGAACAAAGCAAGCCCAGGCAGAGCGAAGGGTCTGACGATGAGATTTTAGCAACATGCTGCTGCTTCCAGCTCCTGTGATCTGTGTTTCTAGGAGCTGAGAGCCATGAATGTAAACACACAACTGTATCATCTGATCCTTCTCAGAACATTGTTTGTTTGGGGTCAACTTATCTCCTTTTCAAGAACAGGAAGTTTAGGAAAAAAATATATAAAACCTATCTGTAATAGTCTTAATTGTAAACCAGCCTCTATACTTTCAGACTGGAACCTAATTAATCATTGGCTGTACAGGGAACTGATTAATTGCTTTGTTGCTCTTTATTCGTGTAAATCTTTGATTTGGTGATTACTGCATTTTGATTTATCACTTACTACGCAAGTAATCAATATTTATGATGAATGGAAGTACCACCCATTTTGCAATGTTATATATATAACATAGTATATAAAACACACATTGTTTTCAATGTCTATTTCTAATTATCCAAACTGGAGATATACATCTTTTCACCCACAGCGATTTCTGTTTTCCAACAGTGTCTTACAATGGTGTAAAGTAGGAGTAACCCTGTTATCACCAACACTGAAGCAGTGATAAAGAAAAATCTGGATTTGAGATAGCAAAAACATTCAAAGAGGATAAGAACTTGTGCAAATAAAAAACTAACTGCAGAAAAGGCCTCACATTTTTGCTAAAAACCCTTATAGGGACAGACTTTTTACTAGTGTAAACTGGTATAGATCCTGGCCTAATTTTTGTTGCTTATCTTTCTTCAAAGTCCTTCAATTCAATGTGAATCTGATCTCAGGGATTATTACACAGGAGTCTGACTGTCTGCAGTCCTTCAGAATTACAAACTAATTGTGGGATAAGAGCTATATATAATTTACTAGCTATGGATTTGTTTTCCTGCTTTCAGAAGTCCTTTTACTCCCGCCCCCCTTCCTTCCCACCCCTCCTGCTAGCTGAGCATGGTTTGGGTGAGAATGGGACCACAGTGGTGGCAACCCGCCAGCAGCCCAGTGAACACAGTCACCCCAGACCCTGCGAAGGGAGAGCGGGTTAGTGGGGAAGAGCCCCATTCTGGGGCCTGACCAGTTTAGAAACCCTCTGTCAATAAGACACAGCTGATCATGCTTTTGGTCTGATCCTGAATGCTGAGTAGATATTAAACAGAACCTGCCTGGCCCATTGCTTCTTGAAAAAAAGTACAGAGGTGTCTCATCACCATGGTCCCCAACCTGCTCTGAGAGCAGCGTCTTCTTTCTGTCTTTGCTGTGGAGAAAAAAACCTCACCAGTGAGTCATTCAGCTGTGAGCCCTGGGCTGGGTCCAAGGTCAGCTGAAGGTGATGGAAGGGCTCTTGCTGTCGTCAGAGAATTTGTGATCAGGTTTTTGTGCTTGCAAATGCTCTCCAGAAAGGGATGATCCCATCTGCTCTTTTCAGTGCCACGTGGCTGCTCATGCCCAACTGAAAGCTAAAGCAAGGGTATGGTCTGTGTCCTTTTTTAGGGTTTATGTTAAGGCTTTGATCCATTTGTGGACTTCCACTTATGCTGTCAAAGGTCAGATTGACTTATCCTGAAGCTGTTGGTAGAGCTGGGGAACCAGTAGACCTCTCCCTCTCACTCCTGCATACCAGTTTTATTCCTGTCACACTGACTGTTGTGTCCCCTCTTGCAGGAGGGAAAACACCCCAGCTCTTGTGGCTGCCAGTGTTCCTCAGGAGGTCTCTGGCTGCAGCAAGTGTTTTGAGGTGTGATGTATAGGAAAGGGATATTCTTCTCCAGGGTTCTTGTGATGAAATCCAGAGGGTTCACTGTGATCTTTGCCCGCTGACGGTGGCAGAGAATTTCTGCAGAGTACAAGCTGTGACGAGTCTGAGCTAGGTGTTGAGAAACCAGAGTGCATCTTGTAGACCACAGTCTGGGCACTATCCTGTCTGTCAGAGAAATTTTCCTCTGTTCTGTTTCTGGCTTCTCTGTCTAGGTCAGAATGTCTTCATAGGAGCCTCTTAGTAGCTCCATGAGTTCCTGATTTTATCTGGGAATGAAGAGTGGTAGCATAAAGCACATAGTGACAAATGCAGCCTCTCAGGTCTCCCACAGTGCTCCATATTTGCCTTAATCTATTTTACAAAACAAATCTGATGCCCAATAGAAGAAGGGACCTTTGGCATTTTGTATAGGCCTATTCATCTGCTGGAATGCCTCAGTATAGCTCCTGTGATGTTCTCATAACTATGGAAAATTAACTTGACAGTCCTTTGGAAAGATATGTTGTTTGTCTAGGGAATTGTACTAAAAAACTGAGTCAGTTGTCTTCACTTCTCCCCCCACCCCCAGCTGTTCAGGTAAAACTAGACACTTACTGTGAGCAGAAGGGAGAGAAGCTCCTTGTCTGCAGCATGCTCAGGCTCAGCTTTCCTGCTCCCAGCAGCCAACAAGCCCGGCATTCCTCATTACTTTTTTTCTGGGGCACTGTCCAAGAATTATGACCAATGTTCTTCAGATACTGATATATATTACATGTGTTTAGAGGAAACCCATTCATCTGTTCCTTGTGTCTCTCCCCCAGAGCCCGGATTTCCTTGATTGTAAAGCAAGATAAAGCTGCTATCTTGACTTTAAAGACTCTGGGAAGAAATGTGTTCACGCTCTGCCTGTCTCCCTCTCTCTCTCCAACGTACTATGCACCCCCCCTCTGATGGACACAATTTTTTTTCTCCGTCCAACTTCCTCCATGCTTGTCTAAATGTCTGAGAGTTTTTCAGCTGAAGAATGAAGAGCCTCTTTACTCCAGAGGAATACATTCCCACCCCTTTGCTTTTAGATGAGGAAGGTAGAAGGTCAGTGTCCCACCGGGTTTGCCTTGTCTCCTCTGGAGTGTAGCTGATGCACCACTGAGGAACTGTAGTCTGGCTTGTGCAGTGGTCAGGTTATGAGTCTGGCAAAACAGCTGGGATATCCAGATTTCTGTTGTATTTTTGGTATCCTACAAGCTAGAAAGTGAAAGGGCCCTATTTTCCACTGCATTTTTGCACAAAGTATGACAGCTGCTGTTGTAGCTAGGATGGAAAGCCATTGAAGTCTGCATAGGTGGAGTTAAGGGAGAGAAGGAAAAAAAATGGAAACAGAGCTAGAGAAGCTTTTGCAACTGGAAAAAAACATAATAAATCCATGAGCTATGCATAGCCTTAGGGCTTTATGACCATGAGCAGGCATGAGAGAATGACTTGAACTTAACCAAAGCCGTTAATTACCTGGCTGAGATCAAAAGCATAAGTAAGGGAGTATATTTACGATGCACCTTACAGGATATGTTTCAACTTTCTAGATTTTTTTTATTAATTGGTTTGATTAAATAGATTTAAAGAGCCTGGGCAGAGGCTCCTAAATCATACACCATATTGATCTAATGAAATACTCAATAAATTCACTAATATGGCTCCTTTGCTTTGTGTGGTCTGAAAGAAAATGCCACTCTAAATGGCGATAACTCAATGTGGAGCCTCAGTAGTGACTCATGGCAAGCAGGGAGGATGCTGGGAAAAGGGTCTCCTGCAATTCGCAGGAGAGCTCAGAGTCCAGGCTCCTGCCGGCTCTGCCCCACGCCCAGCTTTCCTACCAATTTTCCATCTTATTGACCAGCCTCTGCTGTGACTTCTGCATTTCACTGACATTCACCAGCCTGCTAAAGTGTGTGATTGTTCAATATATGGCTCAGCTGAGACCTTCCTGAGCAGAACTGTATTTCAGAGGTCTCTACTTTATAAATAGACCACACAATGTGTGGTCTAAATAAAATAAATCCTGCGCAGCTCAGAGTAGATCTAATGTAGAAAATGTATGATGTTTATTCCCTCCTGATGCAATAAATTGAGAATGACTGGATGGAAAGCTTACAGTTTTTCAGCATTCACTTATATTGATGAAAAGCAAGAGTTTGGGCAAGGACAAGCCCTTCCAGCCCTAGAGTAGAAGGCTGTTATCATGCAGTCTGTCTTGGCTGAAGCGTTCCTGGCTGAGGATGTTGCCGCCTCCTGTTGCTGCCCCCTTCCAGAGCTGGCTGCTTCCCTAGGCAGTATTCAGCAATTTGTAGGGGGAATCCCTAGACCCATTTCAGCCTAAAGGAGCTAACTTAGTAAAGGCTACTTGAATGGCTTCACCGGGATGCAGTTGTGCGGGTGACCCAGCTAGCGTAGCTGCAAGGGGGCGAAGGAGGAGCCCAGAGGCGATGGGAAGGCAGTAACACGGCAGTGCCCCCCGATTCTGCCTCCAGCCCTGCCTGCATACAGCATCTCAGGTGGTTTACCCAAATTGCTTAACTATTTAAACTTTCTTGAGCTAAACAAGTCAGAGTCCATTTAGTGTGTGCCAGGGAAAGGCTAATGCAAACTAATCTGCTAGAAGCCAAGTTTAAACACATGCCAGTCTGCACAGAGCTCTGGCAATCTGGAACTGAATTTCACCAGACAATTACAGAACTTCCCAGCAGTTTGTGTGACCAACCATTTGCTTCTGGCAAACACTGAAAACTTCATTTATATGCAATATAAAATTTTTTTGTTATGATGGAAGGTAGTTTTAGTAGGCAGTCTAATATGGGTCTTAATTTTTGAATCTTCTATGTATTTCAATTAATAAATTGAGACCAATATTTTTTGAACTTGAACACTGACTCAAAGCCAGTGTATGTCATCAGGCCTTTCCCCATACACTGTGGAGACTGTTCAGTTTCATCCAAACAGCCGTGTGATTTCTCCTTCTTTTCATCATCTTTTTCTCCTTTTCTCTTGCACTTTTTCCCTTCATCCTCTTTTCTGAGATGAAATTGATTTTTAACTCTAAACATAAATCCTAGAGAAGAGAACCCACTGGTGATGTATTTACTAATGGCTGTGAAAATCAGAACCAGAAACAGACAGGAAAGGAGGAAGATGGCAGACAAATATATTTGGAAACAGCTCACCAAGGAACAAATTAAAAATGCCTTTTGAGCAAAAACAAAACAAACAAACAAAAGAGGCTCCCCTCTGAAGAACATAACCTCAAATCTTTTGTCTGCCTTTACTGAATCTGCATCCCCGGATCTTGGGAACTGCTTATAACTTTTGCCTGCTAGAAAATAACCCCTGACATTAAACAAAACAGTCAAAACTTTCTTTATCTCACAAAACCCATGGTCTTCTCCTCTAAAGGGGTGCAGGTTTGTGATACGTTATGATGCGTATCAGATTCTGAGAGGGGAAAATGAGAAAGGAAAAGCATGAAACAGATCTTACTGGCAAGACAATTTAAGGCTGCAGCTTTGTGGGGGCCAGTGCTGCAGGAAAAGCCCACCTAAGCCTACCTTTGCTTACATTGCTCTGGTAATTGGCTAATCTTTGTCCAAGGAATGATGGCAAACATAACCCTTAGCCCCAGTGTGGTTCCACCAACACCCACGTGTTCCAGAGTATTATGGATGCCATGGTTCTGGAAGTAAGGGACAGCCACAGGGACAGACTTCTACCTTGTGCAGAAGTCTGCTGATGGATTTCCTTGCTCCATTCTCCCAAGCAGGCATGAGCTGACTGTAACTACAGTGAAAATCTATAGAAGTGCCCCAAGTCCCCTTTGACAATCCTAAGGGAGTTGCTTACTCCTGGAGCAAGTGCTGCAGTTAGGGTCTTGCCAATATTTGCCTAGACAGGACTAGGATGTCAAGAGGTTTGAATGTTCCCAGGCATTGAATATTGGTCACTAGGCATAAACAAGTGGGACCAGGAGAGAGCCAGAGGCTTTTGCGTGATTTGGTCTGACCCCTGATCTTTTCCTGTTTTGTCTCCTCCTGATGTGGCTCTCCCATTAATACAAAGCTATTTCTCCAGTGAGTTTTTACAGCAGGTGTTTCCATGCATTTAGTTTTCTTCCTTCTATTTGCAATTTTTTCACCTCCATGAACAGTAAACTCCCATGCTCTCATTTCTTTCTTTGTAGTTATACTACACTCAGGCTACTGATGCTCCTTGTTTTCCAGCTTCTTTGCTTCTGGCTTACAGAAACATCTATTGCCCTTCTACATTTTCCCTCTGCAAGGGAACAGTGGCTCTTTGGAAAATGTACTAAAGGCAAAGGAAAATATGATCTTGCTAGCACAGATGTGTTCAGTAATGTCCACTGATAGTAGGGACTGGGAGCAGGATCAGAGTGATGCCCTTTTGCTTGTTTGGTAAACATATCCTCAGCTCCGCACTGTGGTGCAGCCATGCAATTCCTTGTAACACCACTGGCTCATTCCCACCAATGTTAGGAACAGCAGAAGGGACTTTTGTGTTTTCAAGAAACAAAACGAGGAGGGTTCCATAAATACTTATACCTAGGTATTTGCTACAGAGGCATCTTAAGTTTCTGAGAGGAAAAAATACCCACAGAATACACCTGAAAATAATTTCTGAGTTTACAAGGCAACATGCAGCTTCTCAATGCATGATCAAATGTTGCTGTTTCTGAAGGTAAACACAATAAAAGGCATCCAGGAAAGAGTTGGTGAAGTTTTCAGGTTTCCACATGAAAAAAACCCCACAAAACAAACCCCCCACAAAAACCAGCAAGATGCTTTAGCCGTGATCTCGGGATGTGTGACTGCTGTGTGGGTCACCAGGGGATATAACACCTAGGTGGAATGTGGTCCTGAGGAATTCACCGTTTGCCTGTGCAGGGAGCCAAGAACTGTAATCAACTTACCCACTATATTTGCTCCTGCTGTTCACTAATGAGTGAAGACAAAGCAAACAGCACACTTTCAACTCAATCAGACTGAGATATTTACTTGTAGCCAGAGAGTCCCTAATCAAAATTAAAGCAAAACAGGCAAAATTAGCTTGTTAGCATTTTTCTCTGTTAGCATTGGAGAAATGTCACTTTTTGCCTGTGGCAGTTTTGGTAGCTTTACCATGAAGGGAAAAGGTATTGTACCAGCTATATCCCTAAACATTTAGTCCTGGGCATTCAAATGTAGCAAGAGTGATGATATGACACTTCTCTATTAATTTATGCAGAAGAGGAAGGAGGCTGGGGACAAGGCAGACCAGTCCTTAGCTCAAAGCATAAAGTAACTGGCAACTAACAAGCGCTTTTCAGTCATCTTTTATGTGTAGATTTCTGACTTTTTTCTAACAGAGAGATGACCCTTTGTAGAATAATTTTAAGCCAAGTGGAAAGAGAGTCGCTTCTCTTAGTTATCATTTCTATATCCTTTGGGAATAGTCCGCACAGGCTAAAGATCTGATTCTTTCTTGTTTGTTATGACAAGCAGTATGCAAGTTAGGGCTATTTTGTGTGCTGCTTTCTCAAAGCCCCCTCTACAGCCAAAAGCAGAACTTCTGCATTCGTCCTTAGGAAGAGGCCATGTCTTAAGGACAGATGCCCAATTGTCAGAGCCCAAGAAATTGTAAAACTTGTGTTGAGATCCCACCCCAGCACAGATTCCCAGTATCACCTCAGGCAAGTCCATTATCCACTTGATACTTCAGCTCCCTGCCTGCAGCGTCAGGAGAGCACCAGGTCCTGTCTCAAAGCTAGATATTCAGTAGAGGAGCAAGCGAGACGTGATCCAGTGTTGGGGGCTGGTTAAGCAGATGTGCTGATTTTGGGGATGACTTTTTCAGTGAATAGGCTGAAATTGCTCCTAAAGCTACAAGAGCTTTAGAGTTTTCAGGTCAGTGCATGGAGAAAGAGAGATTATAAATCAGCCTGACTGAGGTGAAGCTGTAGAAAGCAACATGGACTTGGGAAACCCGGAAATCTGGGTTAAATCAACAGGAAGTGGTCGATGTGCACAACAGCGCTGGCATTCAGAGTTAAGGTAGAGAGTCCCTGCCAGTCTTTAACTCACCAAGAAGGACTTCAGCACTGCACGCAGTCATCTACTACCAGAAAAGTGAAGACAGCAACTTTAAACAGCAGCCAGATGAGCTATTAACTATATGAGGGGTTTCTAATAAGGTGGTGCCAAGTCCCAGTGCCTCCGTTCATAATGTTAATGCCACAAGCGCAGTAACTTTGTGCGTATAATTCGGATCACGTCCACAACTTGCAAACATGCAACTACTGCAGAAGTGGTAGTGACCACTTTGCTATAGCTGTAACTGCGCTGGTGTTACTAGTGCACTTTCAATACCAGCAAAAACATCCTGGACATTGGAGAATGTATATTTAAGGCAACTCTTTAAAACATTATTGCCTGTCTGCCTAGCTAAGTCTCAACAGCCAATTCTTCATTATGTGGGGTAATAGTGGGCAGGGGGCACTGGAAAACCCAGATGAGGGCTCTGATTCTGTGGGGCAGGAATCCTAGGGCAGGATAGCACCAAGAAACCATTTCTTCTGGTGAGTGAAAGAGTGCAGCTGAGTTCATAAACCATTGCATCTGAGCTAATATCAGCCCTGCTGAGACCCAAAACCAGCCTGGACAGGGCAGCTGGGGTGCTTGTTCCCCCGCCACGGTGATCCAGTCCAGAGGAGACCCCCACAGACAGCAGAGCACTGATCCTTCCCATTTCTCAGTGGTGAGCCTGCTCATAGAGGGACAAGGTCTATGCCAAATTTCTTTCTTCCAAAATGAAGACCCATCTTTACTATTTGTCTGAAATGCAACATTCCTAAATGTTTCTTCTTTAATATACTTTAAATAACAGTGCTGATATAAGGCACTTTTGTAATAACATTAACATCTGGGCTGACCCCGCCTCCCTACCAAGTTTCAGCCTGATGTTAATTAAAACAGGCAAGTTATAAACCCCAGGAAATGGCAGCTGACCCTGGACTATGAATGTAATGCTGTAATAATATGCAGTAAAAAAGAAGCATAGTCAAACTGCTGCCCAGTTCGTTCCTAGAATGATGCTCTTTCTTTCTCACTACTGTGCTCCCTCGCTCCGAGAAGTGAGACCATTACCTCACCAGCACCTTTTATGGTCTAGTCTCCATTTTTGGGGTGGTAGGTGGCACGGAGGCAGCCTGCATGATCTGAGTCACCCGTGAGAAAATTGTCACGGCATGATAGGAGAAGTTGCCTCTTGGAAATCAGAAAACTGTTTCCTGACCACATGTGGTCGCTGAGGATCCCGTGATGCTCTTTGCCAGGACAGAGTTAGCCAGAATAGCCCTAATGTCTGGAAAAATATGGAGGATTATTTCTTTTTCCACTGCATATTCACAGCTGGATGTGAATGGGGAGGGTGGAGGAGGATGGGTCTGGGAGGGATGGATATAAATCCCACAGCTGAGGACAGAGTGAAGGTTTGCTCTGTGCCACCGTAAGTGCAACTGGCCTTTCCTTAGTGGGCCATAAGTGATGGGGTGTAGGTGGCTAAGGTGGTGAGCCAGCTTACAGCCAAGAGCCCAGGGGGTGAGATGGGATCAGGGTGGAGATGGAGAAACCCCCCAGACACATTGCCATATCTCTCACTGACTAGATATTAGATGAGTTGTGCAAGTAATTACAGAATCACAGAATAGTAGGGGTTGGAAGGGACCTCTGTGGGTCATCTAGTCCAACCCTCCTGCTGAAGCAGGGTCACCTACAGCAGGCTGCACAGGACCTTGTCCAGGCGGGTCTGGAATATCTCCAGAGAAGGAGACTCCACAACCTCCCTGGGCAGCCTGTTCCAGTGCTCCGTCACCCTCAGAGGGAAGAAATTCTTCCTCATGTTCAGACGGAACTTCCTGTGCCTCAGTTTGTGCCCATTGCCCCTTGTCCTGTTACTGGGCACTACTGAAAAGAGCTTGGCCCCATCCTCCTGACACCCACCCTTCAGATATTTATAAGCATTTATAAGGTCCCCTCGCAACCTTTTCTTCTTCAGGCTGAACAAGCCCAGCTCCCTCAGCCTCTTCTCGTAGGGGAGATGTTCCAGTCCCCTCATCATCCTTGTAGCCCTCCGCTGGACTCTCTCCAGTAGCTCTTCATCTTTCTTGAACTGGGGAGCCCAGAACTGGACACAGTGCTGCAGATGAGGCCTCACCAGGGCAGTGTAGAGGGGAAGGAGAACCTCCCTCGTCCTGCTGGACACACTCTTCTTGATGCACCCCAGGATTCCATTGGCTTTCTTGGCAGCCAGGGCACACTGCTGGCTCATGGTTAACCTGTTGTCCACCAGGACACCCAGGTCCCTCTCTGCAGAGCTGCACTCCAGCAGGTCCGCCCCAAGCCTGTACTGGTGCATGGGGTTGTTCCTCCCCATGTGCAGGACCCTGCATTTGCCTTTGTGGAACCTCATCAGGTTCCTCTCTGCCCAGCTTTCCAGCCTGTCCAGGTCACGCTGAATGGCAGCATAGCCTTCTGGTGTATCTACCACACCTCCCAGTTTGGTGTCATCAGCAAACTTGCTGAGGGTACATTCTAACTCTTCATCCAGGTCGTTGATGAAGAACTTAAACAAGGCTGGGCCCAGTACTGACCCCTGGGGGACACCACTAGTTACCAGCCTCCAACTAGACTCAGCGCCGCTGATGACAACCCTCTGAGTTCTGCCATTCAGCCAGTTCTCTATCCACTTCACCGACCACTCATCCAGCCCACACTTCCTCAGCTTCCCTAGGAGGATATCATGGGAGACTGTGTCGAAAGCCTTGCTGAAGTCGAGGTAGACAACATCCACAGCTCTCGCTTCGTTTACCCAGCCAGTCATGTAATCGTAGAAAGCTATCAGATTGGTCAGGAATGCTCTTGTTGATGTTGGAATATGTGGTACTGTTGAAATGGGAGTTTTTCCTCTCAAGATGTTGCTTTTTCTCAAGCTATGAATGACAATCCTCCCCCCCCCCCCCCCCCCCAAAAAAAAACCCACCCTCTCAAAACTAGCAAAATCCCAAATCCAAAGGGCCCATTGCCCTGCAGACCCCACTGAACAGACCTTACAAATCTCAGTTCCTGTGGCACATCGGAATCCAGCCCAGCAGCGTTCACAGGATCCCAGAGAGTATATCCCATTGTTTGTAAACAAATTAAACCGCTTTTGAGCAGATACATTTTATCTTCTCTGAGAGCTGAAGGAACCAGGATATGAGCCTACGAAAAGCTGGTTTGTAATGGATACACCCTGCCCCTTCTCTCTTTGAGGCATGGGAAAGGTCAACTTTTGTCCTCTAAAATGTGTCACTGCTATAAATATGACTGCATAATTTATTGCAAATTGTTTAGCAAATTTATTGCAAACTATTAATAAACCTCCTTGAAACAGCACAATGAGCGTGTGCAATAAACAAGGAAAATATTTGCTTGATTCAAACCACATTGGATGATGTTAAATTAGTGTAGAATAGATACATTTTGAAGGCCTAGAGGGATGAGTGCAGCCAGCGACCGGATGCCTCATCGCTTGCCCAGAGCACACATGTCAGAAAATGTCGGGGAAGTGACCAAACCTTTTTGTCGATGGCTTAAAGCTGAGATAAGCCCCGAGTGTTTAAATTGGCAATTCTAATAGCTACCTGAATCCAATTCAATTCACAGCAGCTTGGCTTGTAAGGCAATCGGTGATACAGTGTTAATGCCAACTAATCTGATAAAAATTGACACAATGACAACGTTGGGCCATTAGTTACCAGCAGTTTTTATGTCTGTGTAAATCCATCGTGTTTTACAAGGTACAGGGGATTCTGGAACTCAGGGAATCTTTTTTTCTTTTTTTCAGAACCGTGGACATAAAGTGGTTTTACTGGTGAAACAAACTCATCCTCTTGCTGTGCGTGCTGCCTCTGAGCGCGAGAGTGTTAAATGGCAAAATTCATCACAACTAATTTCTATTTGCCATCTATTAGGCTACATTGTTTTGTCCTCAACGTCAGGTTAAATAATGAACCTCTCGGAATAGAGTAAATTAACCTCCACTTTATGTTCATGTCATTGTCAAATGGAAACATCACTTGTACAAATGAAAAAGATTCATTAGTAAAGCTAATGCATAGGCTCCACTCCAGTAAAAGATAAGAGCGATTGAGGCCTTGTCATAATGCAGTGTCGAACCGCTGGCTTGTTATTTATGATGCCTGCCATAATCTTTGGAGATTATTTTCAGCAATGGTAATTAGCACACAATGCATCAGGAACAATTATGGAACAATGTCTTAGCTTGACAGGTATGCCACCCAGCTGCAGGCGAGTTATGATCCATGAGAAATTCAATCAAATCTGCATGCTGCAGGGAGTTTATTAATATTTCTCCTTCTGAGGCAGTTTGAAAGGCAGCTATGCTTGACCGGCCACCCAAAAATACTTAGCAGTGTGATATGAGTGTGCTCCTTGTTAAAACACACGTATCTGCACAGAGCCTTCCTATGCACTTACAGCTGATTAAAGTAATATTTGTGAGTTTGCTGTTTACCATGGCAAAGAGAAAATTGCTACCTCTCCTAGATGGCCACGGGGCCTCATTCAGGGGAGGTTGTTGCTAAAGGAGCTCTGTAATGAAGTGGCAAATTCCTGTAGTGACACAAATCCTGTAAGTCGGCTAGAAGCAGTGGGGCTGTACTGATTTACAATTCCTTACATCCCAGTTTAGGATTCAAAGTGTCCCTGATGAAGGCAATTTTCCACTGAATAGCAAAAATGCAACACCGTGGCAGTTTCTTATTTCAGGCATCCCAACAACCCTGTGTGAAGCCTCTCCAGAGAGATCTGGGGCATCAACAGTGCGCATAGAAGAGATGTGGCTGAGGATCATTGCACATGGACACTAAGCATGGGACAGTTTAAATGTTGGGCATTAAAGTAAATGATCTTCCTTAGAACAATGCTGGTTATTGGGCTCCCCAGGCAGGATCAGGGTGGAGTAAGGGGAGTCTCTCATTTTTGCTGCCCTGTTTGAACTGGAAAGCGGTCTCTTGCCAAAAAGCCACCAAATCCCCATTGCCAGGTGGGTGAATGCAGCTCCCATCGTAGGATGCAGGACTCCAGGGTGGGGCTGTGGGAGTTACCAACTCCTGTAAAGAGTTATGGGAGAGGAGTAGGAATAGGGATGTGCCCTCAGCAGAGCTGGCTTTACAAACCTGAAGGCTTGGGACAGCCTTTCTTCCAACCAGCAATTCACAAGTTTCATAGCAGCATCTCATTTCACTGGGCAGTAAAGGATCATCTCTTTTCCCAGGCTGTCTGGGCTAGCTTAGGGCTCCATAAAAGCCAGGTGGTAGCAGGAGGCTGAGATCACTGAAGGCAGGTAGAGCCTAATTTCTTCTGGGGCTGAGAAAGGTAGAACCCCAAACGCATTCAGTAGTGTCAGCATAAGTATCAGGACCAACAGATGGCACAGAAAGTCTTGAAGAGACTCAAAGGCTGCTTCTCAACACTTTTTTCCCTCCATTTAGCTCTTTGTTTGGGCTTTTCTCCGTGAAGAGAAGACCAAAGAAGTTTGCAACTCCTCTTTGTCCTGCTCGTTGCTAGAAAGCCCCGTTTAAGCGGGACACGGCTCAGCTCTGTATCTGCAGCTTTTCACTGCAGCTTGCAAACTCCTGAGAGCCAGGACCAGCCATCTGCAGTAGCTCTTAGTCTCTGTAGCTCCAGATAACTCCAGCTGATCTGCCACAAACAGTTTTTTTTCCATAGGGTTGCAGAGAACTGCTGCCATGTGGCTGCTCATCCTGGCACTTGCCTGAGCCAGCACAGAGCTAATGTGAGTATGTAGCACACATGGGGGTTGTACCCATCCCTTACAGCACAGACATAACCTCTGTAGCTGATTTTAGGACCCGCTGAATAATCCTCCTGGTATTTTAGAGACAACCTCATAGGCACCACTATTTTTTTTGGTAGTGACATGAGGATCTTTCAGTCAACTTTTAGACCTGCCCAGGAGTGCACAGCAGAACTGTACAAGCTGGGGCCAAGTTGAGTTGAGGAGATAGACAGATCACGTACCAGCATTCAGAAATACACTTGTTCCAAGCTTTGTTAAAAAATAATGCTACAAATAGAGCACCTTGGCTAGGCCTTATAGGACTTTGGCTTCATGTCTTTTAGGTATGCAGCGAGAACTTCCTCGCAAATAGTGTTTAACATCTTCTTTGGATACTAATAGACTGGGGGATACTTCATCATCCTCATTTAATAAAAATACATCAGTCTGCTTCTATCTAAATGCAGAAGTGGAAGTGTTAACTGCATGTTTCTGCCTAGTCTGCATCATTATTAATGATTTATCATTGTCATCCTTTAATAGGCTTATATCATGTTTAGGATTTCTTTTGTTCTTAATAATGCTTAAAGATCATTAATAAAGAGAATTCACGTGCACATGTCAGTGGGTGAAGAGACACCCTTAAAATAGGGGGACAGTTCTGGGTGGATAACTGGAGTGTGGGAGGGACGGCTGGTTGCATTTAGCGGCACTGACCATATTATAAAATCATCAGTCAGAAAGGAATTGTTGCTTTTTGTTTATTTTAACATTATTTTCCATGGGGACTGCTGCTAGGGGCTGAAAGCCATGTCTATGTTGTTTTTTTTCTAATGCAAACATTGTTTGGTATTTCTGTTGCACACAAGCTCTTTCCTCCCTCTTGTTTGGTATTTAAATGTATGGATGGCTTGTGATTAGGAGCAGGTGGAGTGGGAGAGCAGGACAAAGTCATTTTAAGTCACTCCTCTTTTGTGCCACCATCTGTTCCTGGGCTGGAGTGAAACTGAATGCACAAAAAAAAATGATCGGCACCATAACTTTTCCAAAGAAAATGAGGATGATCAGGAGAATCCCAAGGGACATGGGCCTGATGGGAGAGGTCACACCCTCCTCCTCTATACCCTGACAGATTGCTGCGCTGCTTTTCTGCTTGGAACAGACAAGCCGCCATTTATTAGTTATGGGTTGTTCTGCTGCTGAACCTAAAAATTGGGACCCCCCTGTGCTCGGTGCTGTATTAACACAGAGCTCAGCGGCAGTCATTGGCCCCAAAGACCTTACAGTTTGCATGTAAGAATAAAGAAAACAGATGGATACAACAAACCGACTGCGGGAGCATGAAGTAACCATGAGACAATTATGATCTGTTAAACTATTCAGGTCAGGAAATGCACTGCAATACTATCCTCAATTGAAACACTAGAAGGATGCTAAATCGGCAGAGGGCAGAGTGTAATGATTAGATTTGGGACAATGGATCGAACGTTCTATTGCAGAGATTGCTACAGGATTTTTAATGACCAGTTGTGATCATGACTTGCGTTTTACATACTACTCAAGGAAATCATACCTCCAGTTGCTTTATACCTTCTTGATGTGCACCTTGTGAAGGCCTGGAGGGCTGTATTTAACACTCACATTAATTTTGACGAGATAGTTTGCAATAACAAAGCAGCAATCAGCACTGACTGATCCCAGAAGCAGAGTATCTCCCCTCAGAAAACAGCTTTTGGGTGCTGCAGTCATCCTTGCAAAAACACCTGCCACTCCTCGTACCTAAGAACACTGAAAGTTGTTTGGGAACAGGCTCAGGATGTTCTAAGGGCAGTTACTCAGCGCGTCTGTGAGTCAGCTCAAGGTGAGGGACCTTCAGAGGGCAACTGAAAAATACCAGCTGAGCTTCTAGCTTCTGCAGTGATGGTGCTGTGGACATGGCAACTGGCAGAAGGGAGCCTAGTGCTTATTCCCACCCCAAATTTAGCACAGTGACTGCGCTTGACTTGAACAAAGCCTAAAAGGAATGCAGGATACAAGCAGCTAGCCCAGGCGCTGGAGATGAGTGCAGTGTGTGTAGATGTCTGCAGCCCTCCTGTGCTGTCCCTGTGCTCAGGGATGCCCTAACCTTTGTGTGTTCCTTGCTAGCCTTCTGTCTGGTACCTGCTTGTTCAATGCAGAGCAACACTACGCATGATGCTGTGGTGCCCAGCAGAGAAGATCCCTACGGACATTCTTGAGGGACTGAAGACAGTACCAACCTACCAAGGTCATGAATGCTTCCAACCTCTGTCCACCTCAAGGGAGGCTGAGGTCCTTCAATAGCTGCCTGTTAGCTCCTAAGTGGGCTTCTCTGAAGGTGATGCTGGCCTGAGATCTTCTGTGATGCCCGATGCAAACATCCAGTGAATAAGGACAGAGTGATGATGTCCCTCAGAGGCTTTGATTAATTCACTGGTTAAAGAGCCTGCCTGTTGCTGAAGGAGCCCGTCCAGCCTGTGGGGTTCACTGTACTTGTACTCACCTTCTATGAATGTCTGGGTTGACTCCAGCCTGTTCTAGCTCTCCAGAGTTTTACATCTTTCAGTCAGGTATTCAGTGCTATTTAGATTCCATGTTGGTCCACACAGCCAAACCCTGACAAAAACTGTTTAATGCTTTATATAAGTATTTTCTTTTTTTAACGATTCCGGCCAGGGATGCTGAGTTGAAGAACCAAACTAATTTCATGTGCTTCTCCAACACCCCATTATGACATTTATGACATTTATGACATATTTTTCTGTTTAGAGGGATGATTTTTTCCAGATGCCAGCACATCTAAAACTACCTAATGAGATTTCCACAGATGTAGAGCTTAAAACCATCTACAGTATTTTTATTTTTCTCTCTAAGTGATGATGCTTTCCAACTGAAACATTTCCTGTATAAAGCACTGGAAACAGATGAATGCATATCAGATTCATAGACAGAAGAGCTTGTTCATTGGAAGGCAGGTATTGTGATTGAGTCCTGGCTTTTCTGCCACTTGATTTGAAATGAGTTCTATTTTCTTTGGTGTTGATCAAGACTTAAAGACCAAATTTCACTTCTAGGGTTCAAGGTGGACAGGGAGTACTTCAAAGGCCCTGTAGCTCTTCTCTGCAGTACCACCACCTCCCTCCATGCAGTGTCTTGCCTTGCACATTGCAAAGGAGGTATTATTCACCAGGTTTTACACTGGGAAAAGATAGGAACAGAAAGACGAAGCGACCAATGGGTGACTCTCCCTCTTTTCTCTGTGGGTGGGAGAAGCCTCTGCTTTCTTGAGGACACTTGATGCTTTCCCTGTCTTGTATTTTAGTCCTTTGGGGTATGGTGATGATGAGTGGTTTGTACAGGGTGGACTCTACCGCTTTACTCCCTGCTCTTCTTCCCTTCCCTCGTCTGCCCACTTAGAAGGGAGGAAACCACGGTGATGTGTGTTACCCCACCAGAGGAAGTACTGTGCAAGGTCATTTGGGGTCCCCAGAAGAAAGCTGGGAAGGTGTAATGTGGTGGTTATTTGATCTTGAGCCTCAGTAAGGCAGGACGTTTATATTGCTGCTGGATGGTCATTTTCACCACTTCTGTTCTTCACACTTTTCCTGGGTGTGATACCCAGGATGCGGAGACATGAGAAACCTGTTTAGCCATGTGTTGGGTGGGTGTAAGTCTTGCTCTTTACTGCTTCCCCACATTTCTTCTGCTTTCACACAAAACAATTATTATATTCATTCAGTGAAGAATGACCCCTATTACACATAAAATATATTGCAGCATTGTCTGGAAATATTTAAGCTGAGTCTCTCTCACTCTTGTCAGAGCAGAACACCCACAACCAAGGAAGGGAGCTTGGGCTGTTCCAGTTCTGAACTCAGCCTTGCAGATGTCTGTCACCTGTTTCTAAGGAAATGTGCAAGTGTTTGGGAAAGAGCTGGGCTTCGTTGTTATTGTGGGAATCTGAAACCACTCTGAACTTTGCCCTTCTATTCCCTTTCCAAATTTCATATTTTTTTACAGAAAAGAAATTGCTAGGCTCAGACTTCACTAACTGGTTTGCATTAAAGGCTCTGTTCTGCAAAATGCCATGTGCTCTTGACTCTTGCCCAAGCCAGAGTTGCTCGGGACCTTGCCAGAATCACACACACACACAGAACTGAACCATAAGATTCAGGTTTGGGCCATAAGTCAATCTCCAGTTCATGTTAACTGATCTCTTCAGACAACACCCCTGCTCCTGGCCGGGGCAGGGTGTCATTCAGTGTGACACATGGTATTAATTCATAAGGACAGACTGTACCTGCAGCAGCTTTTCCATTCGTGGGGTCCACATTTCTTGCCCTACTAGGCAGAGTGCTGGGCAGGAAAGCGATGAGTAGCATGAGTATGCCTTCTACCTGCTGGTGGGGGCTGCCAAAATAAAAGGTATTGGGCCCTTATGGAGAAAGGCAGAAGGTGGATGTCTGCAGAACAGGAGGGGAAACCTCCTGGTCTCATCTGGCCCCCATCTTCTTTCCAAGCAGCCCACAGCTAGGTTGCTCCCTTTCCACGCGACTCGACTGGACTCCATCACTGAAACTCTGTTGCTTCACCCCACTGGCTTGGCAGGTTGCTGTGCTTCTCAGGGATGTGGATAAGAGGAAGTCTTAACAAGTAGAGGGCATGGTATGATGCTTATTATGAAGAATCTTCCCAAACTCATGCTATTGTTATGCAGAAGTCTGTCCTTCTCAGCTGCAGCACAATCCTGTCTTGGAGAAGCTGCTTTCCAGGCTCTAGATTGTGTGGGCAGAGCTCATCTGACTCCGCTTCTCCATGACAAACAAACATGCTGCAGAGCTGGTGTTGTTTTACAGGAGAGCTGCCACACATTTGGTACAGCATCATGGACACCGTATTTAATATATGAAGAGCAGGGTCAAGACAATCATCCAAATTCTGTTTTGGGTGGGACTGCCGGCTGAGATCATTTTGGATCCAGAAGCAGGTTCATGTCCCAGCTAACAAGAGAGGTATGGGTTTACTTGGAGATAAAGCCAGCTTGAATACCTGCCTACCGCTCACTCAGGGGAAAGTTTTGGTGTTAGAAACCATCTTGAAGAGGGTGTGAATATTGTGCATCTTTGCATTTCGTGTAATAAAATGGTTCCTGGTCAGCTACCCTGTCAGTTAAGAATTATGCATCCACTGCTTTGCTTGATTAATCAGATGTCAGGATGTATGTGCTCTCACAGCACATCATCCCATGGCAGGCAGCAGCGCGTTTACAAATGTAGAAAGAAAAAAAAAAAGCAATAATAGGAAAAAGAATTATTTTTATGTGTACTTGTCTTAAGACATATTTTTCCATTCAGTCATTTGAAAGAAATAACCATCTGGAAAAAATCATATTATGGACAAGGCGTGTCATGACATTTACAGCAAATATTTTTGCTGCTAGTATCAAAACCAGCTCTTTGCTCTATCAAGGGCTGAATATTCATATATACATAAATGTTCAGTAAATAAAAGGACCTTTGCAGAACTCAGTGTTGGGCGATTCTGCTCTCCCAACATTCACATTCTCATTTGTTTATACTTTTTTCAAAACCATATTTTTTGCATCTCAGATGTAAGTGCCTGTAGTTCTTTTCCCTTTGCCCTTTTGGTCTCAGGAGAATGACAATAAACAGCACTACTGTGGAAGAAGTCCTGATGTAAGTAAAGGTATCTGGAGGTTATGAGGTCGTGAGCATAAATGAGGCAAAATTTCCAAAGAAATCACCAAGATGATTTATAATCATGGGCAACCTAGTTCAGCCAGAAGAAGAAACGAAACGTGTGTATCATACACCAGGTTTTGAGAGGGAGCAGAGAAAGAAACCAAACAGCTTCTGTCATCTTCTAGATTGCTTGGAGTGTCCCAACAATGCTCTTGGTCCCTGCAAGCTGCCTTCCAGCAGCAGTGCTTGGGGCTGAATGACAACTCCCCTCTCACCGGCATTCCTCCTACTGAGGTAAAAGAGCCTTTATTTAGGCTCAGCACCTTTCTTGCGTCTGGAGACTAATGTATGGTTTACATGAGGTGTAAGCCTTGCACAGGGTCTATTCACATAGGCAGGCTGCACATCCAGCACCCATGCTGGGTCCTCTGCAGCCTATGCATCCCACAGGCAGTTTGCTTTGTTGGGGCATCTGGAGCACAGTCCCAGGATGCTGCAATGTCCGCCATCCCCACAAGTGCTATCTGAAGTGGCAGCTCTGAGGGTGCTGTTTCAATAAGGAGCATGCCTTGAACAGGTGAATGGAAGTGAGATGTCACCACCTACGTTGGGGTGACAGAAAGGAGGAAATGATGACTTCAGTTTACAGAATAAAGACAGAGGCAGTGGTGACACAGATAGCCAGATGTTCCCAGGGTGCGGGTGGATGGATGCACAGGTTTCCCTGAGGCTAACTTCTGCCTGTCGAGAGGTTGTGGGTTGTGACATCCACTACCACTTGTAATGTGCAATTACCATAGATACTATAAACTCGTATACATCATAGCCTTTAAATGTCCCTCTAAAAATATAATTTAAAACATTAAATAAAATATAGAAACTGTCAGGTAGTACTGATATTTATGTATTTCTTTTATCATATATATTATCATGTTTTTAAAATCTAAAAGGTTCTCAAAATTCTCCCTTTCATTTGCACAGATTTTTAACATAACCCACTATTTTACACAAAAGAGGTACGTTGCAAATATTTTGGTTAATTTTAAATATATTTCTACTTTTTGCATCTTATGATGCTCCACAAAACATGGAGGTAGCAGAGAAGCAGCTGTGCTGTTTAGTTAGCCCAGGCATGCAAACCCTGAGTGTACCAAAATCTCCTTGAAATGGTAACATGGTAATTCTTAATCGCAGCATGTTACTACTTTGACATAAAGGATCAGTGATTCTTTCTCTGGGAAGGAGGGTCAGTGGAAATGAATCTTCTTAACAAAAATCAATACCCCAAAATTTAAAATCAGTTGATGCAACTATCTGCAATTCAACTTGCTTATTAACAGACCCGACCAATCGCTTCCATGTGCTCTCTGTTGCTAAGTTGCCTTGATAAACAAATTGATTAATTGATTTTTTTTTTTTTATTTTCCAAGGCCTTTTTGTGTATAAGCAGGTCAGGCAGCTATGATTTCATTTTGCTCGTCTACTCAGTGCTGCCTTTGTAAATCAGTTTGGAATCCCAGTTCTTCATCTCAAAGATCAGTGGTGTCACCTGCAAGCTCAGACAGAGAGGTGAATCCATGCAGAAACTTCAGCTTTCTGGGAAGAAGGGGAGAGAGTGGGGCTGGATTTCAATGTGGAAGTGGAAATCATCCACCCTCTCTCTGGATTTGGAGCACTTGGGTCACAACCTGTCCTTACAGCTTCTGGCCTAGGTTGGAACGGAAAAAAAACTAAGGAATAAAAGTACATTTTTAATTTGGCTTTTTCTTCCAGCTGTTTCTGAGCGAGATCTTGACTGAAAATCTTTTTGAACAGGCTAATATTAACCTACTTTTATGATATGAGGCCAGATTCTAGTGACAACAATGTCTGAGATTTCAGAGATGTCACATACGGCCCTAGGCATTGGTTTGCTATTAAACTCGTGTTTAATCTCACCTGTACAGAAGGGCTGCCTTTGCAGATAGTCCTAGAATGCTATGCTAGTCCTGATGGCCCTGTTGCTGGGCATGCTTAGAAGCTGGGTCTGTTTTGCTCAGCATGTTACTGCTCGAGAATTCACCACCATATTTTTGAAATTGTTCCTGATGCCAGGATAAAGGCAGCCAGAGCAAGCCTGTTGCAGTTTCAAAGTCGGAAAACAAAGATATTCCCACAGTACACTAAATAAAACTTAAAAAAAAAAAACACAATACATGGACAGAAAAGGAAACCTAGAGCCTTCACTGGGTCAGCAGTAAGAAAGGAGACACAAAGGGCCAGGTCTGGAGTTGGCGTAGCCACAAGGGAAGGAAGAACCACAGCTGCCTATTCTTGCAAAAGATGCAGAATGATGCAAGCTGGTTGCAGGCAACCTCTTGTATAATTTCTTTGAACCCTTCTCTGGAGATATTCAAGACACGCCTGGACAAGGTCCGGTGCAGCCTGCTGTAGGTGACCCTGCTTCGGCAGGAGGGTTGGACTAGATGACCCACAGAGGTCCCTTCCAACCCCGAACATTCTGTGATTCTGTGATAACCCAATTTCTCTTCCTGCCATTCCACCCTACGTGATGGGCTGTTTTGAGTGGTGAATGGCTTTGGAGGCTTGTTACCTTTAGCAGAATGCTGAACTCCTTAGCAAAGGTTTTCTGGAGTGCTATTTATTTATTTACTTAGTCATAGTTGTCTTGAATGAATCCCTACTCTTAAAGCTGAAAGGAAAGTAGCCATGTTCAAGGACTAGGTACTGCAGCACTAGTGCAAATGGCAATTCCAACTGTGGAAGTATGTGAAAGCTACTGCTGGTGTGTGGCTTGGCAGGTTATTAATGGGGGAACATGTTAACACAGGTGGATAATATTTTAGGAGACTGGCAAGGTGGGCTGTGTCTACTTGATGTCCTAGTAAAGAGATCAAACCCAAAAAGTTTTAGCCAGAATTTGGAATGCTTTTAACAGTAAACAGATATCTTTCCTGAATCTGGCAACTCACAACAAATTGTGTATCCAGTGGGTGTTTTGGGTTAAAACCAACAATTTGAAAATGTTAATAGTTTATATACCGGCACTGAACTGCCGATATATTTTTGTCCCCCTACACCCCACCTAGACAGAAAAGCCAGAGAATGCAATGAAATTCATATCTTTCTGGAATGGGTCCGTCTATACCTCTGTTACTTTTACTTCTTCCTAGAAGTTAAAGTTGTGGGGTTTGTGTTTGTTTTTTTTTTTCTTTTCACAATTTTTCAACTGTACACAAAAGGAAAAACAGCAGAAAGAAAACTGGAAAACAAGACAGTAAGAATGGAGAGGAAAAAAATTGGGGAAGTGTCAGTGTTTCCATCACACTTGGTGGCAAAACATAGAGAAAAAGAAAAAAGAAGAAGAAAAAAAAAAGCTTAAAAAATTACCCCAATATTTCAAAGTGAAAAGTTTTGGAAGGAAAAACCATGGTATTTTTTAAGTCCTTCTTTTTCTATTTTTTTAAATCAGTTCCAGTGCTATCAAGTTAGTTTAGAAACATAAACGTTAGAATCAAGAGGTTTAAAATGTAGCCTTTTAAACAGCAAATTGAGTTTTCAGAAGGATTTCATGGTCTTTGGTAGAGAAATGCTTTTTGTGAGTCAATTTTTGGACTATGCTTGGGGTTTAAGGCTGAAATATTGCAAACTTTGTTTCTGTAGATCTTGGCTGCACAGCAGCAAACATCTTGCTGCATTATTTGAATTTGCAAAAGCATCACAAAGTGGTTGCTCTCATGAGCTGTTGGTTGTTTTCGCATTTTAGGTTAGATACAAAACCAAAACACCGGTGGCTAATTCAGACCTTGGGATTTGAGCCTGAATTTATCCCAAAATGTGGAAACATTAATCTTCAAGATTTTGGCTTTCAACTATCTTCAGTCAAAACATGTTTCGCATGACTTCATCACTTAGCTAAGTAAATTGAAGGCAGCTAATTGTTTGTTTCTTTCTTTATTCTCAAAGTAACTAAAAGTTAATTCTCTCCATAGTTGAAACAATACTCTGAAGCAGAAAAAATTAAGTTTTTTATTACTACCAAGTGTATTGTTATTGATCCTAACAGTATAATTATGCCTGTCTTCAAGGTGATTCAAGGTAATAATGCCTTTACTCCATAGATCTGAGGTCTCACCAAACATTAATTGAATACCTCACCTAAGAAACAAGATAAGCTAAAGCTTGTGTGCTATAGTGGATATTAGTATTACGTCAGCTTTAAATGTAGGCATACTAGGGCATAACATTGCCAAGGGACGGCTATAAGCATTGCTCTCTGCATCCTTAAAGACAGCCAAAGAAAGGTGTGCAACAGTCCGGGTGCTGCACTTGCCCTCATCAGGACCATGCTGGTGGCCTTGGAGCTGACCTGGATCCCACCAGCTGGGACTGTGCCCCATTTCATAGAGCAAATAGGACCCCAGAGCAGAAGGCAACTGAAGAGTGACAGGCCCGAGTATATTTAGGAGTAGGAAAAGATGATCTTCCTATTTCCATCCATCCTTTCCCAGGCTGTCAGCAAGAAGATCAGTTCATCAAGGGGACATGGCTTACCCCTTCTATGGTGTGAGGCAGCCATGGGCTTCCCCTGGTACCTGCTAGTTTGTTTGTTTGTTTGTTTCTCTCCTCTTGACACTTTGACCCTTATATACATTTCTTTACTGTACTAGAGATTTCTTTTATATATCAAAGAAAAGAGTCTTAAAAGATCCCTGCAAATGCCAGAACCTCAGAAACAGTGGAGAAATGTAGTGTGACATTCAAGTTTAGGCGTTTTTTTCCTTTGACTGCCTCTTTTCATCTCTAGAGGAAAGAGGGACCTTTTAATACGGGTCTTGTCGGGTGTTCATTTTCTTTTCAGAGGTAGGGCACTAACTCTGCCATCCCCAGGAGTGTATGACCTCTATCCCTCAAAAAATATGACAGACAAAACCACCCATCATCATTAATCTTAAACTTTATCTCTGATTAGTGCATCAACAAAACAACCTTTTCTTATGCCACTGTTTGATATGCTGGACATATGTCAGAAAGACATGGGCCATCCATATCTTATCTTACGTTAAGAAGAGTTATCCAGAAATGTACCTTCATTACTGCGACAGTCATGTCAAAAAGAATCGATTTATTGTCAACGCATCTAACCTAACAATGTTAATGGACTCTTCAGACATCTTCTCCTTCTCATTTGTTTCCTACATGCCTATCAAACAGACAAAGCAAGATAGTTACCGAGCTCTGGGGATTGGTGTGTGTATGTGTTAAGGGAGTCCATGACAGCTCCTTGGACTGCCTGTAATGAAGTGAGATGGGGGTGCAGGAGGAGGAACTGGGAAGAGGTTTCTCCAATGCTAGGACAGACCTAGAGTAGAACTTCAGCTTGCTCTGCTGCTGTATTTTCTCAAACTTTAACAGTTCTTTTGGGGATTAGTTAACAATGAGGTTGGTGAGTCCATTAGTTAGCAATATCTGGAAAGGATTTACCCACATTTCACCTCTGCATATTTACTTGTGGCTTTGATGCAGCCAAAGGCTTGAGCCGATGGTGCTCATTGCCACTGTGAAGGATAGATGTCCTCTGGAGCTGTCAGAAGGTGAAAGTCTGATATTGGGCAGAAGTGTTTTCTACATTGTGTTTTTGCCAAGTCAGTCACTGGGAAACCTATTCTGAGAAAGACTCTGCATTCCTGTTATGAATGAACTCGCCTGTTACCAAAGTATGACTGGCTGTCTGGTGCTAATCAGTGGTAACAGGATGACCTTTGCAAGTGAATAGAGCAAAAGGCAATTTGTCTTATAGAACTTGTACAACTGTTTTGTTTAATGAAACAACATGATTATAATCTTCCCACAAAGGCACATAAACAATTAGAGTAAATCTTCCTCGCATGTTGCTAGGTGTTTACATAACTCGTCCTTCTTTCTTATCAAGTGATGTGTACAACGCACTCCTGGCTCTGGCAGAACTTGGATCGTGTAAGCTTAATCAAACCTGATAAACAAATGTGTTTCCTATAATGCTGGAACAGCATCAGCACAAGTCAGCACATATTTATTTATGCACCCAAGTTCTGTTTTAAAAAAGACTTCCAGTCACCAGTGTGCTGTATTTAAACAACCAGGAGGAATGCAGAAATGCATACTAAGGGCATAGATACTACTCTCTTGGTGCCTGTTATGTCCTTCACTTACTCCAGACTGCCAGTTTTGTGTTTGAGTTTGTTATTTGAAAGATGATCAAGAGGGCCAGGTTGTTGGTTCTTGTATTTTTGATTTCAAGTTAAAGCTATCACAGGATTATTTGTTTACAAGCATTTGCTTAACATACACCGAAGAAGCCATGTGAAGATTGCTGCTGCCTACCTTGACACTGCCCTGTTGTGTCTGGTCTTGATTCATTGAAATATCATTTCACAGGGACTGAACTGAATGATCAAACTGCTCACATAACCCTAACGTCTGAGTCTTAAAAGTTTTCTTCTTCTCTTTCTTTTTTTTTTTCCTTCCCACTTAATGTGGGAAAACTACAGAACCTACTTTCAGTGCACAGGAAAAAGTGTGTTAATGTGCCAACATCAAGTGAATTCCACGAGTCTTCTATTCATTAAACTCCCAGTGCCTCTGCATGTAATTTATGTCAGTTCAGTTATGTTCCTCCAGGGTGTGCTACTAAAAGAAAAAAGAAACAGGTATTTAGCCAAAAAGAGGTGTTTTTGGCTCCAGAAATCAACTTGCACCTACTGACAAAGGAAACACAGACATGTTTTGCCAAAAAAACAAATAAGCAGGCTTATTTTTTTAAAGCCTGGAGTTAGAAGGTATAACATTTACATTGTTCTTTAGAGAGTCCCTTTTCCTAACACATATGCAAAGCAAACAAATGAAAAAATCCCCTATTTCTCTCCATGATCAGCCTTGTACATACATGACCTTGCTCATAATGTCTAGTGGTGACTTCATGCTTGTAGAGGACTGTTTGGTGATGCATCTGACCCAGACCTTGGGCCTCAATACAGCACTGCAGCTGGGAGTGATTAACTCTGCACCCAGGTTTTGACTTGGGCTCCTGGACAGTGAAGCTGACTATTGGATAGTGGGAGGCAGACCGAGTCCAAAACTCTTTGCCAAATACAGTAATGTTAAACACAAAGAGCTAAATTACTTCTGCTTATGGAAAGTACTGTCACCGTGAGCAAAGCTTTGAGATTCCTGCTCCCTCTCTCCCCATGTTCTGGCCCCCCTCCCCAAAACCAGTGGGGTACTCCTGGGTTTCATTGAAGCCTCAGATTCGGGGACTGGGGAGAGACTGTCAGGCTGATTTGCTGGGAGGCATTAGGTTGCACAGTGCCCTTTGTTAGACTCTCTAAGTTAATTATGCTAATTGGAGCCCTGAGATTCCTCAGACCTGCCATGTTAAATACGTTTGCTTCCTCTTTGGCAGAGCTCGGACCCTGTGTGGTGCAGGAGCAGATGTAGGCTTAGGGAGAGGGGCTGGCCGCTGGTCTGCCTTGTGACGGGGGGCAAGGAGGAGATGTGCTAGAGAGGATCTGAACCCCATTTCTGAGGTCCTGGCTGAATCCGTGTTACTTCCCTCCATAAATTCTGGCAGGCTCTAAAGCCTCATCTAGAAAAGAAAGACAGAGAAACTCTGAAGACAGGCTCTGAGTGGGTGGGAGACTTGATTAATTGCAATGTCAGGCAAGAAGAGAAGGACATATTTTAAAGTAACAGCAAGACCTTTCCACAGAAATAAAGTAATTCTTAAATCTGCTCTGCTATGTGGGCATTAATCTCAAGTCCCTCCTAGAAAGCCAATGGAGGTGATAAGGATTGGCAGGGGGAAAGTGTGGCCGGGATCTGGCCAGCAAGCTTAGAGAGAAGTAGGGCAAAGGAGAGGAACACTTTCCCTTTCTCTGGGGCATCTCATCGGCAGGGATTCGGATAACCCCCTCCTGTTGCCGCAACGTGCCATGCCCGTCCTCTACAGGCTCTGCTATTTATGTCTTGCATGTGCATTCCTCTCATGCCACTGGTACAAATAACACTTTAAAACTAAATCTGTAAGTCAGGGAACTCCTTAGCTCTATTTTTATTGTCTGATTATTCAGAAAAATCATGTAAAAAATAATAACAGTGAGTTCAAATTGTTCAAAATCATCTCTTGAATTAATTTCTTTGAGGGGAAGTCTGATACAGAGTGCAAGGGAAACTATGGTAAAGAATTTAACTGTTGAGGTCAGCGTGCCCCTCCCTTCCCACATGTCCATTCAATAAACAGCTGCTCAAAGGAGGAGGGAGGAAAAAGCTTTCTTACTTTTACTAGTTGTGTCCACAAAAGTCCCATCTCTAATCTCTCACAGGGGAACTAAGAAGTAGCTCTTTGTAATGTTTTGAGATTTATAGAGCTGGAGACAGTGAAAGCATTTACTGTTACTGGGTAGCATCATTTGCAACAATATCTACTCTGAGAAGTTATATGGGTAAATCTCACTGAACACCAAATCCCGTTGCAGTGGAAACAGTATTGAAGAGACAAATACACTATGGGAGGGAAAAATATTTTAATTTCCAGAAACCTTACCCAAACTTGTACAGATAAAGGGGTTAGAGTCTTTTACAGTTTAAATGCCATTTACTGTGCTAAGGTGCCCTGTGTTTGACTTAATTTTCTTCTGACCCTTTTAAGATAAAGCTGGAGATAAAAAAGCATGGTTTGGAGATCACTGGCATCAATGGCAATTGCTTAATTCTTTTCAGTAGGCTTTGGTGTCAAACTTAAATGAAGAGATCTCCTGAGCTGGGGTGCAATCCGTAGCCCATTGAGGCCAGTGGAAGGACAGACACTAAGGTTAATGAATTTTGAACCGGACTCTGAGCACCAGACCAAACCAGACTCCATGAGTGGGTGGAGTTAAGTGCATATGCTCAATCTGGGGGATCAAAGCTTAAAAATATATTCAGAATGAAACCTGCATTTGGTGAAAGTCCAGTCATCATCAGACAAATAACTCCTTAGATTTCAATTGAACTAGTCCCAAATTAATGAAAAGTCTGTTTGGCCAAATATCTGAACAGCAGTCTCTCGTTTAATACCTATTTGTTTAAATACAGGCATCGAACTGACTTTCCAGTTATTAAGATACAGGTTCAGGAGGGGCTTCCCCCTAATCGTGCTGATGATAAGGTATGTACTGTACATGCTGAAGGAAGTGCAGAGAAGTGCTTTCCTTTAGCTGTTAATCAGTTTACCAGTTCTTGCACGGAAAATGCTATGTTCTGGACTGTGATCCTGGCAAATAACCAAAGGGGAAGTGGATTTTCAAATGCTTATTTTATTAATCTTTAAATATCGCCTCGCTAGGGCTTCAAGTGCTGAGTGGTTTATAACACTCAAAATTGTAATCAGGGATAATTTTTAATCCTGTGCATACATTCCCCTACTGTAGCTGAGTGGGGATCTCACATACTATAAAATGAAGAAGAGCTGCCTACCAGACCTGTTCCTACTCTCTGGCACAGCAGCACAAAGGAAATTTCCTGCTAACTCATCAAGCCCTTGAATGATTTGTAAAATACCGTAAGACTCTGAGAGCATTTAAAAGGAGGAGAAAGATACAGAATCGCACGTTCCTGCCCCAGGCACATCAGCCAAGTGGGACCTGATCCAACCACCCCCTGTAGTTAAATGAAGAACTTGACTAATTTTTGGATCAAACCCAGGTGGTGCACTGCCTCGCATTAAGGGCAGCTCCAGTTATCTTGGAGTTCCCTTACTTTGTTTCTGTATAGTTACTTTCTTGAGGGCTGGAGGATTTGCAGACCAACAATATTTGAGTTTTTCATCGCTATCTTCATGTTTCAGGCACATTTTTATAAGGAACTTAGGGCTGCTGCATTATGACATCAAGTTTATTAGGTTGGCACAAGAGATATTTGCGGAGGACTTCGGCTCACCCTCTTTTCAACATTTATTAACTCAGGGGTACAAGGCGTCGACATGATTCACCTATTGACTGTGGCTTCCTTCCAGCAGAGGGAAGCTGGTAGAGGTGATAATTTTTTTAAAATTGCAGAAAGGTCTGAATATAGGTCTGTTTGACCGAGGAAGAAGTGTTGGTGGTAGAGGAATGGGGCTGGCAGCTGGCTGGGTTTGGGGAGATAGGGGAGAATATCACTGCAAATTGAATTATAAGAGGATCTGTGTGATAAAAGGAAGCCTCCTAATGGAGGTTAGTGCTCGTTCCCTGTGAAAAGCCATCAAGGATTGGATGGCTGGCATTTCTAATTCTGTTAAGTGTCAAAATCGATGCCTGATGGGTCTGCAGGAGCCAGGCTATGGGCACGCCTGTGCTGACATACCAATTTGGTACAAGAAAGGGACGAGGAAGGGACTTCCCAGAATAAGAGTGAGATGCCTCTTGAAATTTAATTTGCTTAATAAGGTTTTAAAAGCATTAAAAAAAAAATTAAATAACAAAGCCATTTCCACCCACCTCCTAAAATAAACCTTGAGTTTCATTTGCAGTTTTCCACTTGTAAGCGACACATGTAAGCAAAGGGCCTGTTGTTGCAACCCTGGAATGCTCCCAAGCAAATGATGCTTCTTTATTGAAAGCAAATGAAGAAAAAAGAGAATCTGTCAAGGAGAGAGAACGGTTTAATTGGATTAAAACCTATGAGCATGTACAGTAGGGGAAGAGAGAGCTCCTCTATCCCCAATTCCTGTGGAGAAGGCAAGGGGATTACTGGGGGGTGAAGCAAGAGCTGTGCAGCACAGCTCAAGCAGCCATCCAAAGCCTGGAGTTAGCCAGTGCAGGGGCCCCGGAGGAATTGCCGGTTTCTTTTGGGCGGCTGCGGAGTTCTCCCTGGAAAAGGGTGGCTGGCAGTGCTCATTAGAGAGAGCGCAGGTCTCCTCTAGCACTGAATGCAAATTAAGGAGCAATGTTTGTGTTTGTGGTTCATTAGCAGTCAAGTGGTTTGTCCAAAATACATTTCGCTTTTTCTCTAAAGGGACAGCCAGTAGATTCAAGCCTGAGATTTCCTATGCATTTCAAATGACTTACTCCAGCCCTGGTCTTTCATCCCCACACTGTTATTTAAAAGAACCCTGAGTTTTGGATTCCCTTTCATGGGCTCTCAGGGAAGCAGAGACTTTGCAGGAGAAGGTGCCGTTATGCTGTACAGCCAAGGTGGGAAGATGTAGAAAGTCACTTGGTGCCTTGCATCTGGGTTAAAATTTGGATGAAGAGGATCTTTGCAGATTTAAAGTCTTCTTGAAAAGCCACAGCTAATGATGGTCCAGGGTCAAACCGCTCCACCAAAATGTTCCTGAGCTCTCAAGGCTATCTCAGTTCTGGACACGGTAGGTGAAATTTCTGAAGAGCTCAGCATTTTAAGTGGTGTTCTCAGCAGCAGGTCCAGAGCCTTGGAAATGGGGGTCCTGAGTCATTTCTGGAATAACGCTTGGGACACAGGGTGGACCGTGTCAATTTTATATTTCTGAAACTTGGATATTAATGTGGGCTGAAATTCTGAGGCTTGTGATCTGGTGCTGAGTTGGCCCTGAAATGCTGCTGCCCCTCACCCCCCCAGAGCCACCAGAAGGGATGGAAAGTAAAACTCAAATGGGTAATTGCACAGAGAGGCAACGACAGGGAGGCGAGGAAGTTTTGCAGGTTGGGTGGGGGAAGGGGCTATGATTAGAATATGAAGAAGCATTTGGAGCCAAACCAGTAGCAGATTGCGGTACCTTCTTAATTCTGTGAGCCACACATGAATGACCTTTTTGTCTGCCTCCGCCTCCCTGCAGTGGGGGGTTCTCCCCCTTGCCTTCCCCCACCACACACACTCATTGATGATATACATGTGCTAAATAGGATTAACGCTCCCTCATCTGCATGAGTTGTTTGTCTCCCTTACACCACTCAGCCTGGCTTCCCCTCCTCCCCTCCTGCACCCTCCAGCCCCCCAGCTCCTTCTGGAGCTCCATGTGGGCCTTGTGTGGAGTTTAGCTCCCTCATTGTAGGGCAGCTGGTAATGGGAGAGGGGCTGAAAAGCCGGCTGTCAGGCTCAGTGCTCAGGAAGAATAGGCGGACGTCTGCTCCGCAGCTTTGCCTTTGATAGACGAGGATAATCCCTGCTATGAGAAGGCTGAGTCAAATGGAAAGGGAGAGTGAGCCCAGCGCCCTCCCACAGCCCCGAAGCAGCACAAATTGCAAATCCCGGGATTTGAGGGCAGACGGCTCATCCCGCTAAGCACCTTGTGATGAATCCATTTCTTCCTGGAGATGTCTTTTTTTGAGAGGGAGGGAGGGAGGGAGGGAGGGAAGGCGGCGAAGCCAGCTCTCCGGAGGAGAGGTGCCCGTTTGGCAGCCTGAGCAGATCACTGGGAACAACTCTTTTCCCACCAGGAGCCGGGCACAGGGTGCAGGAGGGGAGGACTCTGCCCCCTCCATTCATGCTTTCATCAGGGAGCATTTGGGTTGCAGTTAGGCTGTGAGGGGAAGCTGGGAGACAAACTCCCTCAGCACAGCCAGGGTCAGACCTCCCAGGTTTCTTCTCCAGCAGAAGCCGCCCCATGCTTTGAATTGAGAAACCAGTGAGGGGACACGTCTCGGGGTGGGGATCTGGGCTGTGGGGTGGCAGCTGGGAGGGGTGCAAGTCCGAAAGAAGATGCATTCATGTTGGAGGGACTCCTGGACAGCCAGGCTATGAGGGTCATGCTTAAGAACAGGGCAAGGGACAGCCCTAGTGGGGGGGAGTATTGCTGCAGAGGTGGGAGCTGGTTGGTTGAATCTCAGTCCCAGTATGTGAGATGCGGTGGTTTATTGGTATCCCATCAGTTAGGGACTCACCCTAGGAGGCTAAACCCCTGGTTCGAGGTCCCTTTTCAACTCAAGCAGTCTGGAAACTCGGGTTCCTGTTGCTCAAGTGGGTGCCTCACTCCCAGTCAGGCACTGACTGTACCTCACTTTCTGCAAAACGGTTTTGAGAAGTCTTGATTTTGAGGTGTTCATCTGGCAAGAAATGGTGACTTAAAACTAACTCAGAAAGGAGCATGTAAGTTTTATGGGGCTGGCATTCCCCAGTATGTACCCAGAGGTTTAAGACAATGTTCAGGCAGGATGTTAAACAATTTTATTCAATGATGTTTACAAAAATCCATGGTTTAGGACTTGGACCAAGTGTTACGATGTTGCTTGGTAACACCCATGGCACACTGAGAGAAGATGAGGCAGAGCCAGAACAAGAAACAAGCAAATATAAACCAGTCAGAAGCAAACAGGGCTTTTTAGCTGAACTTGGGATTTCTTTTGCACGATATGTTGAATCCTCTCTGCTTTGCTTATCCACTTTTGGTGCATCCAGTCCTTTAGATGTGTAGAGTTTAGCTCCAGATTAAACACCTTGTTCCCTCACAGTCTCCAATGCTGAATATTTAACTGTACTCACTGAACCTTTCTGAAGCAAAAACTTTAGCTTGATGTTTCCACAAAACAGGTTTCCTGCTACCAGCCAGCCTGGGAGTGCACTGGGAGAAAAGCTGCTCTCCCAGTGTTTTAGGGCTTGCTCTCCCATATGGGATCCGAAAATGGAGCAGCATAATAAGCAAATGGGTGGCATTAACTGAGCAGTTGAGAACCTGGAAGGAACTTTTGTTTCCAATTCAGCTTTCAAAAGAGGAAAAAGGCCAAGGGCTTTCACATTATTTATTCCAACCCATTTTCCCATCCTTACTTGAGGCTCAAACAAAAGTGGCCCATGCCGAGTCTTGCAGATGGATTAGCAATCAAGCATACAGCTGCACATACCTGGCACTCAAGCACTCGTGCTAGCCAGCCTCCTAAGAGCCGATCTCATTTTTACTTTTTGGGTCCTGGAATGTGGGAGTGGGTGGAAGGGCCAGGATGTGAGAAGCCTCCACAGATGTTTTACAAGAAGGAAGTGAATCTACAGTTTAGGCAATCTGATTTACTTGAATTTCCAGATTGTTTTCTTGGAGGGTTTTTCAGTTTTACTGGAATTTCTGATGGAGGTTTGGGCCGTAGCTTATTGTATTAGAATTGATTTTCCTATATCCCTTTATACAGTCTTCCTCTCGTCCTCTTGAGACTGTTCTGGTCATCTGGAAGTGAGGAGCTGACCTTAGTGCATAAGCAATGAGATATATGGCAACTTGCCTCCAACATAAAAGTCTTCCTCGTGTCATGAACATCTTTATCTATATCTTTTAGATATACCTTGGAAGCCTTTCCCTCATTAATTTCAAAATGTCGATCTTCCTTATTCATAAGGACCTACCCATTGAATACCACCTAACTCCGTGCGTTACCCTGTGATATTAATCCGAGGTAAGAGTCTGCTGGACAGAAAACTCCCTGCCAAAGCAACAGAGAGCTCAAAACATTGACAGCAGTTCAGGTAAAATTCATAGGCTTGTTACAACTGCGAGCTTAACTCTGTTGAAAGGCTTGCATGTGAAACCTGGCTGATAGAGGGCTTGAAACCACACACACTGCATATGGTTCCACCTAGTAGAGACACGGAGTATGGAGAGGCTGCCAGAGTGGAGTGAGATTTCAGCTGAGATTTGGGCTTTGTTCAAATCCAGAAACTTCAAAATGCAGATTCAGGGAACAAGAAACACAGTAAGTTGGAAACAAAAGGCAATGGGCTGGATTTGCCCAGAGGAATGCAATGTTGAGAGGGGCACTGGGGCTTCACTGGAAGGGGTTTTCTGCTGGCTTTAGAAATGCCCAGCCCAACAGAAATGCTTTGCCACAGGCCATACTGAGCAAAGACCTTCCTCCGCTGGATCTGAAACAGTAGGATTGTATCAAGGTGTACAAGGTGCCCTCTGTGTAGCCAAATCCCTGTCTTTGTCCATGTGCTTTGACCAGAGGTCAACAAAATGTTTCAGGAAAGATGCTGCATGCCTGTATGCACACACCAGGTTGTAAAAATCTGTGAAACTCTTTCATAGAAAACTAATGGGCAGGCCTCGCTGTAATGCAAAGCAGCCTGTGTTCTGTTTGCACTTGGAAAGCTTGGAAAAAGGAGTGAGGTCTGCGTTGGCGTGGGGGAAAATCTTGAATCCTCACAGCCAGCAGTGCTGGCAGCCGGAGATGATCATTGTCAATAATACGCAGGAAGATTGTGCTCCATTGTTGCGGTTCATTATTAAATTACATAATTTTCATTTTTTCCATCCTTAAGCTTTACCACTTAAAATGGTTTGTCCTGTGCAATCAAATGTGATTCTTGAGCCTCAGCTTAAAAACTCAGTAACAATGAGCATTCTCTGGAATGGAAAAATAGAAAGAAAATAAAGGGACTATATAGTAACTTGCTTAAATATATGTGTAGAATCTAACTGAGAGCCTGATACAAAAACACGGAATGAACTGCATCCAGACCACCGCTTTGAAGGCACAGATACAACATCTTGGTGCTACGGTCAGCCTGATCTCCTTATCCCTGGGAGAAATACCTGTGGCGTGGAGGGGGCCATCAGACAAGATAATGTTCTCAGGGTCCTTACTAGCTCTCTGATGAGAAATTTTATAGCAGTTTAAGCTCCCTGGTATAGTGTTTGAAATGGAATTCAAGTTTTGACTTGGTGATCCCCGTGCCTCAGCTGGAGATAGGTAACATTTAAAGTTAAGTTTGTGCAATTGCTTGTAATGATGTCAGTAAAGCCAGGATGTGGATACTCAAACATTATGAGCTCAAAACTGATAGAATGGCTTCATTCATATGATTGCTTTTCATAACACACCAGGCAGCCGTGGGGGGACTGAGCTGAGTCCTAGAGAGTAGGAAAGAATCTGAACTGATGGGTAATAGCTTTAAGATTCTAGACCTGGTTACCATACTCCACCAAGAATTAGTGGCTAATGGCTCCATGCAAGTGCCTGGATACTTTTTTTTTAAATTTTCCATTTTTTCTTCCCCTCCATGCCAGCGGTGCTCTGTATGACAAATTCAAGTGTGCTGCGAAATGTTACTGCTATTCATTGCCCTGAGATTTCAACTAACCATCAGCCTCTTGCTGTATTCAATGCCTTTGGATGTTCTTCTTTTTGGATCCAGTTTGTGCTGGTTTTAATTTGGGGATTTAAATCCAACATCACGCCCTTCTCGCCCACTACTAATGATAGATCTTCTAGTGTCTGAGTTTGGATTTCCAGCCAGGGTCCGTTTCTAATTGTGGAAAATAGTGTGTTGTCTGTTTGGTAGATATTGGGAAAAATAGACTCTGATTGCTTATTTTCAGCCCCTTAGTGGTTACCCTTACATGGTATGTTCCTTCTTTTGTCCAGCTGGAACGGAAGGTGTTTAGATGAGCTCCTGTTTAAAGATTAAATACACATCCCCACAAGCTATGTGGGAAGAGCGTAGAGCAGATATCCCACTGTGGTTGCTGGCTGCTGGTGTCCCTCTGGAATAATTGCCTTTTTGCCCTGCTGTTCTAGTGGGCTGAGGCCTGAGCTGCAACCTGCCTTTTTCTGGAACTTTTACTTGCCAGAGCCTGGTCTGTGCTGGGCATCGGGAATTGCATGGATTGCCTCCTTCCAGGCCAAGTCAGAACTGGTGAAAAATAGCAATGGTGCATTAAAACCAAAATTGAAACAAAGCAATCTTTTTTTGAGGTGCTCTGGATGAATGTTTTTCTGTCAGCTAGAGATGACAGGAGTTTGTGAGTTCTCCCAAAAGCCACATCAGGGCTTTTATGAGTTTGGGGGTTTTGTTTTCTCTTTTCTGGGCAGGGAGACTGACCGGAACCCAAATACCCTAAGTGGAGAAAGGAAGTGACAGAGTGAGCCCACACACACTGAAAGGGGAAAGCAGGGGCAGGATTTGGGCAGACCAAGCCGCCGAGTCGCAGGGATCTACTTAAGAACTAGTGATTCATGCTGGAAAAGTTGTTCCACTTTTTCTGTCTTTCTTCCCCCTCCTGCCTCTTTGTTTGGTTTTGTTGCATTGCTCCTGGGATGTTCAGAGTGACAATAAGGCAATTGTTCCTTCATGAACAGGGCTCAAGGAAACAGCGCAGAAAAAATGACATGGCAAGAAAATATGACAAATATTCTGTACTTCTGTGAGGAATACTGCCACTTCCTCAGTATGTATTCCTGAGAAGAAAAATATCCATCAAGATATTGATTTTAAAGAGGGTGTTGCCATTTGTGTTTCTCCTCTTGCTGAAAATATAAAGCTCGGATCTCTCCGTTGCCTGCCCTGTAAGGAGAACACGCACCTAATATCAATTACATTTTTAATCTCTAAGACCCAGTCTCCAAATGTGTTTGTGTCTGTGTATACACACAAACTGTTTTCCCTTTGTCTTCCTATCCAAAATGCAAAAGCATCTCAGATGTTGTGATTCCTCCAGGTTTTTCCCCCGTGGGAGGATGGAAACATGTAACATAATCTTCTAGCTGCCTACTGCCTGTCTCTGAAATTAGCATTTCAGTGACTGAAAGGTAGTTAGTTTCCACACAAAAAAAAGGAGAGAAAGAAAGAAACGGAGGGTTAGTACAAGGCTGACACTAATAGTAATAGAGGATGAGGGAGAGAGTACAGGACATGTTGGATTACTAAATGAAAACTGTGATTTTACCAGACGTGCCAACAGAACAATGAAAGGGGCTTTTACAGAATAAA
Organism: Opisthocomus hoazin; assembly: GCF_030867145.1. Lineage (NCBI taxonomy): Eukaryota > Metazoa > Chordata > Aves > Opisthocomiformes > Opisthocomidae > Opisthocomus > Opisthocomus hoazin. The sequence goes on from NC_134435.1 coordinate 9,294,364, forward strand.
TTAACTCTTTGAGTTTCTGTAATTAGCCACCTCAGGAAAGAAAAGCCTCACAGGGCATTTTAGCACAGAGTTAAAGGAAGGCTCTTTTACTACCCTAAATCTGGGGTTTTTAAAGTATTTTAGGTTTTATTTCTGGGATATTCTCCAGATGAGCAAGGGCAGAGTAGGTGCTATTGGATACAAAACTGAGAAACAATGCAGATGCTCTGATCTCATGTTAATTAATGGAGTCTGTTGTTTATGGCTGTCATGCCAACAAATCACTCCTTGTGCAAAAATTAATCATGACTCTTGTGTGGGGCTGCGGGGCTAGGCGGCTTGGCTTCACCAGCAAACGCTCAAGTTGAAGTACTCACCTTCTGAGAGGGGTAGCAAGGGCTGGAGCTGGGATTTGGCATTTGGCTTTGCTAGGCTCAGCTCAGAAAGGCAGGAGTTGGAGGGGCACTAAAGAAAAAAAGTCTAAAGAAAACTTTTGTCCTTTCTCTTTCTCCTTCTTTCCCAAAAGACTGCATATTTTCCTCTCGCTGAAGATGCTTCTGTCCTAAATCAGCAACATGAGGCTTCCAGCCTTCTGCTTTCTACTATTAGAAAACTCATGTCTCTTGCTGTCAGGTATTGGAGAGGGAATATGGTGGAAATCTTGGTCTAGGCTTTTTCTTCCCAGCTGAACTCTGTCTCCCCCCTAGTCAAGGGGAAAGATATGCTCTGTTCTGTTTCTCTAAGCAGAAATCCTCAGGGAGCTGCCTATGGAGGTCAGAGGGACGTCCCCAGTGGGTGCCAGTGTCCCTCAAGAAGCTTCGCAGATGATTGGCATTGCTGGGCGCCAGTGGTGTCTCATTAGACATGGAGCAGTTATGGAGTGTGAACATCCAAGCAACACATCAGGGATGGACTTGAGCAGTCATACCTGAAAGAGACTTAGTCAGTGGAATAAGGGCAGATGCAGAGGTGGGAAGTCCCTGGGATTTTTGTTTTATTTGTTTCCAGCTTTTTATTTAAAAAATCCTGAAAAAAACTCCAAGAAACCCTGAGCCAAATCCATAGCCAAAAGAGGGTTGTGGGGGGAGGGACCATATTTTTGAAATCCCACAAAAAATGTTGATGACGTTGAGGGAGGGAAAAAGCCCCAAACTCTTTTCCTCAGCACTCATTAATTAGCTGCCTTTAAGATCAGGACTTGCGCAATCCACCAGCAGATTTTAGACACTCCACAAAATAAAATGTCATGGTAGGGATAGACAAACAGGGTAATGTTTCTACTCTTGGATGTTCCAGTTCCATCTGGGTTCGGATATGGGTAGCAATACTGGGACATGCTGGCTCCTGCTGCACTCTGCTGATGACTGGTTCAGTCAGACTGAGAGCTTGTTCTGCAATAGATGGAGTACAAGCTTGTAAGTATTTTAAGAAGTGAATTAGAACAGTAATAAACTGCCCTGAACTTCAAAATATGCAGAAGATAGGCCTGCTTGCAAATTTCTTAGATAGACTTACTGCTCTGCTCACGAAGCTCTTGCCCAGTTGAGGCTGATCCTCGTGTGTCTGGAGTTTCCCCAGCGCTGTCCATGACCCAGGACGTGGGCTGGGGGTGGGGGTCACAGACACTGCAGTATGTGTCCAAAAAAAATAACCTGGCATGGGAGGTGGGGAAGGAAAAAACAAAATCTCTCCTAATTTTTGTAGGAATGGAATGGTTTTTGACCTGTGGTGGAGAAACAGTGAGTTTGGCAATCCCCATTTGGAGTGGAGTGCTTTCATTTGGTTTCACCGCCATATGATCACGGCTTACTGTGAAGCCTAAAACAGATGTTGGCCCCTGTTCTGGTGTCTAACATCAGGCTGGATAACAGCCTGACGTTACCCAGTGTGGGACTGTACAACACAGCATGTTTTACCCCTGCTGGGATGGTGGCTTACCAGATGGCCAACAGGAACAAGTTGGGGATCGTTTCAGACCGTCTGAGCTCCCATTGCGGAGGGAGCTGGCATCTGGTAGCACTACAGAGTGGGTGAACCAAATTCCTCGCTGTCCCCTTGGCCTTGAATGCTGCATGGTAGCCTGCTTATCCTGTTGTAGGCACCCTCCTCTGTGCTTTGAATTAGCAGTGCTAAACTCATGGTTACCCATTAATAATCTATGTCTCTTTTTTCTGTTGTTTTGAGGAGGCCCTGCCACGTCTCCACCTTTGCTGGAGGGTTCCCATCCTCAGACAGAGTGGCTGGCTGTTGTTGGGGGAGTTTCATGGGAGGGAAGAGTAGGAACAATATTTATGTGTTTTTTTCATGTATTTTTTTTAAATTTATTTTTATGAGTCTTTTTCCTAGCTGATTTTTAAACTTAATCACTGGAGCATTCCCAAGGAAAAATTAACAGCCTCTGATGGTGAGCTTCCCTATTTTAAATCGACTAGGGGCTCTGCTGGCTGTGGACATTTGGCCTCCGTCGGCAGCTGGAGGCTCAGATGGGTGCAGGAGAAGTTCATCATACTCTGCACAAGGCAAACCTCGGCACAGAGGTGGGACAGCCCAAGGGAGAGGCTGAGGGCAGAGCCCCTGGGGGTGGTTCATGTGCTTTCCTGCAGACAGTGTCCTCTGGGGTAGGAAAAGTGGCTACTGGGCACCTAGCACAGGTAGCAGCAGCCACTGCGCTGAGTTCCTACAGCCAGTTGAAAGGGAAACAGTATTATTTACCTCTAGAAACTTAGGAAGAAATTTTGGGGTAAAGTAGCTTTTTGAAGACTTAAAGTAACACTTCACTTGTCCCACCAAAGGATTTAAAAGTAATTTCTGGTTTAGTGCTCGAATACTGTATTTAAGCAATGGACGGTGCGTTTACAGGTAGGTGTCTTGTAGGTGGATGGTGCTGTTTGTTAAGCTGTAGCCCAGGCGGCGTGGCAAGCAGCCAGGCTCAAAAGCCATGGGGGCACAGTGCGGGGTTTGAACTCTGGTCATGGTAGATAAGCAGTCCTTTGCTTACAGAGATTCCTTCATCTTAGCAGGACCACGACTCAGATGCCTGATTTGAGGTACCTGTTTTGGAGGTGGGTGGACCAGCTGCAAGATTTGCAGCTTTCACCAGTGGCCCAGACCCAAAATGAAACTGAAACTCTGGAGGACAGTTTTTAGCCTTTCTTGCCACAATTAAAAATGTTGTGTTTAATATTAAATGCGCATTCGGTTTTAATCCAGAAGCCTGGCTTTCTGTTCTCAAATAACGCATTTGTAATGGGTTCTTCATCCAAGCAGGGGAAAGAAATGCTTGGTCCTGGAAGCCGGCTCCATAAAGGAACACAAAGAGTACCTTTCTGAATAGCACTCAAGTGTGAAAGGAAACATGCAATTGCTGGAGAAATGGATTCATTTGTACTAAGTGAAGGGAAAAACAAAAAGAAAAAAAAAAAAAAGAAAAAGCTTTTCAAAAGGAGATCTGTGACTGAAGCTCTCCAGAACTGTTTAACCTGTTGGGGATATTTAGCAGATGAATTCTGACCCACGTTCTCCACTTTGCTATACCCTGTAACAGAGCGATGCAGCATCTGCCGCTTGTGTTCCTCTCCAGACACGCTCACAATGCCGGAGGAAACGGGGGAGAAAATTATGCAAATTGCTCTGAGCAGATTACTTTGACCAGCTGCTCTTCTTCCTCCTCAATCAAAGGTCTGCCTGGGAAAGCCAATCTAGATTATATATGTCAGTCGCATACTCTGAGGCTGAGCCACTGCCGCTTGGTTTCTTTCTCCCCAAACAGGGACGTTTCTTACGGCGAGGTAAAATGTGAAGTGCTGGGGATATGAATTGCTCAAAAGAGGGCACGAGGGGATGGGAATTCCTTTTGCTTTTTGTGCGGTAGCACCTTGCCAGGTCCCCTGCTTTTTTTTCAGGGCTATTCCCAGAGAAAGCGGTTCATCTCTATGTTAGCAATTATTGAGTTTTATTATTAAGCATGATGAAATGTGGCAGAGAGGGAAAAAAAAAGAGCAAGAAGGCTCCCTACACAGCATGTTCGAAGCATGGCCTTAGGTGGTGTTATTAAGCGCATGGGCTGAAAGCTGAGTAGCTTTACCCTATGCAGCCAGGGGTGTTGCTGGCTCTTCTTTTTTTTTTGTTGCTCTTGCAAAGTGAATTCTATTCATGAACACAAACCGGAGGCCAAGCTGCTGACGCGTGTTTCGCAAACCTGCCAGACGTGGCCCTGACAGCCCGAGAGCTCCAGCCACGCTCTGGGCTGGAGTTCCTCTCCCTCCCTGCCCTCTCCTGCCACACGCTGCCCACCCTGTGCCTTTAACAACCTGCAGAGTCCAGAAGAGACTCCACAGCTTCATAAATGATTAATATATTCTTCATTTAAAAAAGAAAAAAAGAAAAAAGAACGCTGCTGTACCAGAGAGCACCTAACCCTGGCAGAAAAGAATACAGTCCTGTCACAATCTTGTGGCAAGCCAGATTTCACTGCATTAAATCACCATTAAGCTTTTCCATAAGTTTGATGGAAACTTCACGTTTTTTATCCCATATACAAATCAAAGAAAGTCCGTGTTAGCGTGTGATAAAACACACAGACATAAATACGTGAGCCGGCCGTCGCGGCAGGTCTGTTGGGAAGCATCCTCCAGAGGGGGCAGTTCCAGTGGGAGAGCCCTCGTCGAGGTTTGGAGAGATAATTCATTCTCTTGCCCTGCTTTATTTCTTACTGGTCCTATCCCATAGATTTTTTTCCCAGCGGATGCTGGAATTGCTGAAGATTTTAGCATTTCAATATACATCCCCTCCCCTGAATTGCTAATTCGATTCAGCACGCCACTTCAGCAGGTACTGAAGAGCTTCACCAAGCAGGCACGCACCGAGGCTTGGAGCTGCTTTGGTGCGCTGCGGTCTTGGAGCGTGAGGTTTAGGGGTCTGGCTCACTTTTTTCTGTTTTTCTCTCTTCTGTGTTCGCCCAGTTAATATGAGAGTGGATGTGATCAGTGTAAAAAACAGTTAGTCAAGCAAGCATATTTTAATGGGTGGGCCAAAGAATTCCGACAAAACTGTGTGAGTTGAGCTACTCAAGGCAGTCAGGACAAAGGTGCAGACCTCTCCCTGCTTTCCCCCATCACCATGCCAATGGTGAAGACGACGTTTTAAAAATTGGAATCAGCCCAAATTATTTCAGTTTTCGAATCATGGGGTGTGAAAAATAGGCAAAATAGGTTAATGCAACTGAATACAGAATTCTTGTTTTGTCTGCTGGTCTTCAGGTGTTTTTTTTATAAGAGGTATCTTAATATTTTTCCAGTGTTTAAAACCATGATTTGATTTTAGCAGAAGAAGTGTTTTGGCATCATCCAATAAAATTATAATTTATTATTATGTATTTCTGTCTATCAAGGTCGTAGCATTCTTTACAGACAATGTTTATAAAAAGAAACAGTGACAAAGAAAATCCACTGTAAGTTTGCCCTGTTATTTCTGGGTTGCCCGTGGTGCTTGCCTCGATGGCACGCAGAGTGTGTGCTGAAAACAGAGGAGTCTACGAGACTAGCTGCTTCGTCTGATTTCTGTTTGCTGCTAGAGAAGTCTGAGCAGCCCCCGTTCAGGGAAAAGCTACAATTATAGCTGTGATCTTGGCACCAGGGTTCATCTGCTTTTCGGGAGAAGTTTGCAGAGGTTTGGAAGCTAATGAGCTGCAGCTAAAGCAGGGGGAGCTCTGCAGCTACTTCTTTCAGGGGGCTTAAGTTCCTCCGCGCGTTGTGTTATTCAGCTTTTCTGTCTTGCTCTGGGCTCACATAGTGCATATTCTTGCTTTATTTCTCCAAGCCTTGGCTCTATTCTGTTTTATCAGGACTGTCTTGTACGAAGAATTGCTGCAGTGTATTGATGGAATGAAAGTTACCAGTAAAAAAAACCCAACAAAACCTAACCTTTGAGATATGATGAATTAGATGCAATTTCAGTGGTAAAAATGGTATCTCGTAGCTGTCTATTAACTACACTCTGGTGAATACATTTTCATGCAAGAGATGGTTTGCTGTTTCAAAGGTGTCTCACTGAGACTTGATCAAGTTATTGTCAAAAGTTTGAAGTATTATTAGATGGCAAATCCTACAGCTCGGTTTTACAGTCACATTTTTTATTTGCTGTTGCTTCTCAGTTTATACTCGGAGAAACTGTCTGGGTGGGTACTGAAGGAAAAATGAAGCTAACTACACGAAGAAACTGGAAAAAATAGAAGTATTTTCCTGTTACTCTAACTTAAAGGAAGTATGACCTTGTATTTCATGGTACTGTGGAGCAGGCTGGAAATCACTCCCTCACCAGCATGCTTGCATTTCTAAGCTGCAGCCAGGATTCTCCTTATCTTGTACAGAGCACAGTCACTGATGTGCCATTACGGGTCATTTGTTAAAAATCTCTGCTTGCTATTTTTGACACACAGTCAAAGGGTGGGTGGGTTTTTTTGTTTTATTTTGGTTTTAGTTAAATAATGAAAGAAGAAATCTAGCAAGCATGGTAGCTCAAAAAGTTAAGTAAAATGATTGCCTGTCAGATCAACGTCTCTAAAAGAGGAAAGAGCAACAAAGGTTGCTGCCTGAGAGCCCGTCAGTGGCAAGAGGGAAGGAACGAGTGGTCCTGAGCACAGCTGGGAGATGGACGTTACTCAGGAGCCACCGATCAAAACAATCGGTAATTGGCAATTCAGCAGAGTGGCTAACGAGTTATGTATGAAACAGCTATCCTCTCACCTCAAGACAGAAGTTTGTTTCCAGATCTGGACTAGACTGGACTGTTCCTGCAAATAATCTGAGGGCATCTCAGATGCACTAATGCCATCGGAAATTCGAAATCCGTAAGGTATTGGATCATCCTATATTTACTGTGTCTCTGCAGGGAACCCTAATTACAGAGAGGAAATGACTTGCCGGCATTTGCACTTTCCTGCTTTGCAGCTGAATTCATCATGGTCAGTGTTTTCCTTGTCTACTTCCAGTTTACTCGGGCTGTAACTTCAGTGGATCCTTCACTCAATCTCAATTAGCCCAGGCCAGTGTGTGGTTAGATCTCCAAAAGAAAATTCAAGTGCTGAAGTCGTTTCTGTTGAACCAAGCATATTTTAGGGACATGTTCTTATTGGATCTGCTGCATTTTGAACGATACAAAGTGAAATTCTTGTCCACATTCAGTTAGTAAAAGAATAGCATTAGCTTCTGTGCCTTATCTAAATTCTAATTCCTGCCCTCCCTGAAACCTGTAATTTCAGGTGTTTAAACTGTATTTCAGTGATCTATGGTATTTTTTGCTGATCACAGTTTTTCTTTGTCTTCCATCCTAGAATTTACTGCATTTTCTATGGGATAATTGCTGAACAAATCCATGAACTTACAGATAACTGGATGATCTCATGAGCTCATTCTTTCCTAGTGCACACGACTCTTAAAAAGTTGGATCTTGTTTCCACACCTGGACTTGCGGATAGCACTGACTTAGTATAAAACTGCCCAGTTGAAAAGCAGTTTAGAACCTGACCAGTGCCACTGCCAGGGACCATGGGGGACACAGCCAGGCAGGAAATGGAAATGGAGATCCGTTCTGTTGCAGCAAGGCTGATCTGCTGCCCCTTCTCCTTTTTTCTTTCCTCTGAGGCATCCTTTGGACCTAAAAGCAATTCTTTCTTGGTGGCACATGGTTCTTCCTCTCAGGATGCCTTGTGAATTGGACCTATATAGGACATGAGTTTTCATGAAAATTCAGGTTGCTGTCTGTGGCACTGTCAGAAGTACAGAGCAAACAGTGAGAGGGAAGAATGTGCTACGTTTCGCTCACCCTGTCACACTGAGATGCACCATGGTTTGCTTGCTAAGTTCCTCACGGCTTTACTCTGGCGCTGGAGAGTGATGTGGACTTATCCCATTTCATTTTCAGATGCACAAGCTGAACTTCAAGCTGGAATAAGTGGATGCAGCTTTTCCTGGCCTGCAGAGCGAGCCGGCTTGATGGGAACATCAGCAAGGGAGAAGAAGTTCAGAGAGCCACTCTGTGATCGTAATCACTCCTAAAGCCCACCTCCTTGCTGCCTCTGAGCAGGATCTCGACAGAAGCAAATAAGGAAGGTTTTCTCTCTCAACTTTATCCTGTAATCCCCTCCTCCTTTCTCTTCCCCTTCCCCAAAATCCCCAGGAAGGCAGTGAAATTTGATAGGCAGTGAAATCAAAGCTCTGTCCTGTTACCAGGTTACCCACCACTAAATCTGCGAGGGACTTGGGGACATTCTCTGTGACTGAACAAGTGACTGCTCTGTCCTGGGGGTATAAATCTAATGCAAGCTTGTCAGCATAAGCCTTGTATATTTATGGGAAGCTTTCAGAGGAACTGTACGGGATCAGAGGTGCTGTTCAGCTCTGAGACACAGCATCCCCTGGCATGCCTGCAAACAGAGAGGCATATCCCAGGCACACACCGTTGCCTTACTGCCAAGCCCTGAAGAGCAGTGATGCATCTGCACTGATTTGTTGCTTCTGGAACTGGTGTAAGAGACCTGGAGTGGGAGCATGAAGGATGGAAGTGATACCAGGGTAAGGGCAAGGAACATTCACACTATATTTAGGGCAGAAGCAGATAGTGGTAACAATTGCAAGGATCATATATAATGCAGTAAAAGTGTCTACCTGAAATATAAACAAAAGCCGTTTCCTGAGGCAGTGAGGGGTGATCAGTCATGTTGACAGTCTCCTCAGCTAGGCAGCCAGGACATCTCATTCAGAAAGCACGGACAAAGTGTAGGGCACTGCTTATTTCTTTAACAGCATCCTGGAAACAGTGTCTTTGCTCTGGTGCAGAATAATGACTCCTCTCTAGGTATTTTACATGGGGCTTCATGAGTGTGTGTTTGCACCTTTGGTGTTTGCTCCACCCCGAGCAGCACAAGGATGATATGCATCCCAGGATGCAGCAGAAGATTGGAGAAATATGTCTTAGTTTAGAGTATGCTCTGAATCTGAGTATCTTGTTCAAGGGTATATGTTGATCAGCTGTATTGGATCCCAGATCAAAACATGTTAATTTAACTCCTGGATGCATTCATTCTCTTTCCAGGATATTTCCTTTGCAGAAGCTAAACAGCACAAAACCCAGCCAGATTCAGTCCTGCACCAACTTGCCTCAGTCCTGAGGAATGGGCTTTGCTTTAATCTGCCTTTTCACATACTTTTTTCAGCCCACGTGGAGCAAACATACTGAAAAATTTCAGTATGCTTCCTATATTTTTTTTTTTGCCTTTTCCCAAGACACCCATTTTTGGCCACTCTCAGTGAGAAGATGCTGGCTTGAACACAGCTATTACATCTTTACCTATATTGTGCTAAGAAGGAAGACTGCCCTTGTTCTTCGACGAGTGAAAGTAGGCAGATGCCATCCATTTCTCCTCAGGGTAATTCTCGTGTTCTGGACAGCATCATCTGGGCAACACCCACAGTGCCGACAATAGTGACAGAAAGCTCTGTGAGCGGCAGGTTACTCGGTGTGCTCCCTGTCTCATGCTAATTCTTTACCCGGTCTACTTTTTAAAAGTCTCAGAAGAATGAAATTCCACTCTGAGATATCCAGATACCACTCAAGAACAAACCCTTCAAAGTGGTAGATGGAAGGTAAGAGATACAGGGGGAACCTGATCCCCAGCCTCCGCGCACAGGAGGAAGGCATTTGATTGCAGTTTTATTGTTCTGCATGTCAAAACTGACAGACCATTAGGAACAAGGGGCTGTCTCTGGGGAAAAGCGACCCACGGCTGGGCTAGCAGCGGCTTCTCTGTGTCCGAGAGCGAGCGGCGGGGAGAGGCTGGGGCTGGAACGGGAGGCGGCTGTGTGCCGAACTGCCGTGTGTTACTGCAGCTCTAACTAGCAAAGTGCCCCCCCCCTTCTTGTCTGCTTCTTGGCTACCAGCCCTTCATTTACACTGATAATAAATTCACTCGTTAATTGGAAGAAGTAAATATGATGAGCTTTTGATACAGTTCAAAGGAGCAATAGCCAGTTTCTTGATTCCCCAGTTGGCAACTGTCCTTCCTGCGTGCCCCAGAATCAAAGTGCAGCTCTTGCTCCAGCAACTGTCAGGTTTTTTTACATCTTTTGATCAAGAGCCTGGCTGCAGAAAGAGAAAAAAATCCAACACCCAACTGTTTGGATCTTTTTACCCTACAATTATTATCACATCCATTACTCAGCAGAAGCCTGGGATGCCCTTTCATTCTTACACAAATACTTCCTTTTGCGATTCATTTAAAGTTTTCCTGTGCACGGAGTGGTCACTTGTCAGCTATCCACCTGAAGGGGTGAGGCAGAGAAAGCACAGTCAGCTAAAAAGGAGCCCTGACTTCAAGCATTTAAAATGAATATTGACAAAAAGAGGGGGTGGGGACGAATGGGAATCAAAAGCTTGAAAATTGCTGATTAGGTGAAACCTGACTGCCTCCTGCCTATGGTAGGAAATGGCATCATTAGGAGGGATGCAACAGGGCTGGCATTATGCAGTGCTGGGTCGGGAGCAGTGGACAGCACAGCAGTAACTCCCACTCAGACCAGAAATGCAGAGGATTGCCGTTACATCCAGCTTGTGAAATTTCAGCCCTGGAAAAGCCCTAGGCTGTGGCAGTCCCCATCACACGTGTGGTCTGTGCATATCAGGCTCTGGTGCTCGCTGCCAGAGGTGCTGCACAGACCAACAGCAGAAGCCCTGCAGTAGGCACGTGTGGGATATTTTGGTCTCCCTATCGCAGGTTACACCAAACCCTATGTTAAGCCATGATGTCTGGTGTTTCTATTCCTTCTCATGTTTTACCTCTAATCTAAAGGTGCTAGTGGTGGCATCATCAATAGACCAGGTGACTCAAGCATGGACCGGGACGGCGCAGCACCTCAGGTTGCTGGAGACCTCCAAAGAGATGGGGGCTAGAGACACAGAGAGCTGAGCGTCCTGCACAGAGCCTTTCCTCTGCAGATATTTAATGGTAAGCAGGACTGGCGGTGCCTGTGGTGATCAACCATTGTTGGTTAGAAGGTGCCTCACAGCTAATGAATGGTGCCCTCAGGCTGCCTGTGACCACAATGTGAAGGAAAAACATCAAGACTGGCATCTCCAGGCATTGCAGTGCCAAGAGCTAGGGAGCTGCCTTTTTTAAAAAAAAAATACCACCAGGCATTCACTGCAAGTCCGGACTGAGACACGGTGGGGGTGAAAGCTGCAGCACTGCTTCCCCTGTACTCTCTTCTGTGCTGAGCAGACCCAGGCCCCTGGGATATGGATTTTGAGAGCAATAAATTCACTCCAAAAATTTAAAGAGGATGACGCAGAAAACTTAAAAAAACACAAACAAACCAGCTCCACACAATAAAAGCCATTGCCCTCCTGACGTCTCTCTCTAGTTACGGCGTGACACATCAAGGTCAGATACCCTGTCCCACGGGAGCAGGGTTTCATGCGGGGTGGAAACCATTCCCTGGTGCCATGTGATGTCTGGGGTCCTGTAACAGTAAACTGTACTTACATAAAACCCAGGATTCTCTTAGTGGGACATCATTTATAGCAAGCGTTCCCTCTCACGGGGCGAGAAAGCACAGAGCTGAAGTGCCTTCAGGAGGTAGGAAGTGTCAAAGAGATATTTAACCTGCAACTGCTGACTCCCTGGCCCTCTTGTCTAACTCCTCTATCAAACTGCCTTCCTCTCTGCCAGCTCACATCTGTAGCTCAATAAATTAGCCATTCATACCAGGAGGTTTCTCTATGGCAGAAGCTGAACTCAACAGCAAGAATAATAATCCATATGTTTGTTATTGTGATCTGCTCCTCTGGAAGATAAAACTTAGAAAGCTCTGCTGGAGCATCACAAATGCTGCGGCGCTCAAGGCCCCTGATGCTTTCCATCCGGAAAGGGGACAGGAACAAGGAGCCCCTCCCTGCCTAGAGCATTTCCACCCCAGCAGTCCCCTCCATGGCTTGTTTGTCTTCCCTGCTATACTGATGTTTAGAAAATCTCTTTTTTTTTTCTTTTAATGCAGTGGGTTTTCTCATGCGTTATTTCCTAAATGAATGCACAGGCTGTTTCTGGTGTGCTTTAAACCTTCATGCATTTTTAATGATTTACAAGGAAAAGAATTTTCCCCCTCTCTCTCTTCCCCACTTTTCCTCCTCCTTGATTCCTTTTTTCTTTCCTTGACAAAAAAAAGAAAAAAAAAGTAATGACTTAATACGTATCAAGTGGAATTGTTGGTTTGTGGTGACGGTTTTATAATTCCAGGTTCAAGCTTTTTCTATTTAATTATGCACAATAATTCTCATGAACTATAATGTAATAACAAAAGCATGCACCAGAGTTGGCAGAAGTCTGTTCTTTATTAGTATGGGTATGGGTACTGCGCTTTATGTGTGAAATAAAATATTTGGAACTAATGCTGAGTCTGTTTCTTTAGACTTACACAGAACACTTCTTCCTTTAAAACACTGAAACTGGGGCTTTCTGTTCCCTGTTTGGCCTGCTTCTCCCCTGATAAATTCCGTTGTACTTCATGATGCCTTACTTGTTTGTAACTGCCTTTGTAATACCTTAATTGAATAGAGGGTTCGTACATTAACCTGAAGTCCTCTGTAGTGTCTTAGTTTATGAAGGTTAAAAGTGATTAAGTGATGAAAGGCTGCTTGCTGTAAATATTGACATTTCCCCAACCTGCCAGGGTTTTGATTAGCTCCTGAAGTTGCCTTAACATTTTTGTTTATCAGGTTATCAGCAGTTCCAAAAGCTTACAAGCACCAGGACTTTTCTCGTGCCAATTATCGCTAATGTTTCAGGCACTGAAGGCAAATGCATAACAATATATGGTTGCATACATTCATCACCTTTGAGTGTATTTGTGTAATATTAAGCTTGGTTATAAATACTTGCACAAATGGGACTACTTTTGCAAAATTTAATTTCTCTTTTTTGCAGGCACTTTATTTGCTTTTCATTCAGTTTTGATGATAATGTTTGTAAGTCCTTCTAGTTTTTGGAAAGAATAGTTTCTGGAGCAAGCAAGATCGTTTTTTACAGCTGCAGATGGTTTATGTGCAAGATTCTGCCTTGCCCAAAAGCAGCTTGGATTTGACAGCAAGTGCTGGTGAACTTTGTAACGCTTGTAGCTGGTATTTTAGAGAATTCCTCTGAAATCTGCCTTTGGTCGTGGCTCTGACTTCCTCAGCATTTCCATAAGTGTCCCTGACAATGAATATTTAACCCTTCTGTTTACCAGAACACTCATAGAGATTAAAAACTCTTGAACCTGTAAAAAGTCAGATTTTGTGAGACTGCTGCCTTTGCAGTGCCTTGTAGGTAGCAAAACAATATCAACTGACTTAAGTAACCTGTCACGCAGCTTGTAAAGTCAATACTATATACAGCTCATGTACTTTACTGCAGACTGCTCACAGGTGACCCAGGGGCTTCACAGAGCGAAGGAGAAACCCTCCCACACCCAGGAATAATGTCAGGGGCAAATTTAGCCAGGGCAGTGCTGCTGGATGGCTCCCTGAGATGGGAGCTGCAGAGATGTGCAAGAGCTGCTGGTATCCGTGCTGGGCTCGCAGCCCTGAGCTGAGAATCTGCCTCTCCTCCAGCCTCGCTGCAGAGACGCAGTGGTAAAGACCCTCCCTGCCCTTTGCCAAGTGATTCTCAACAGCTATAAGCTTCTTTATTTTAAATTTAGCATTGCTATTGAGGGTTTGCATGCCTCTTCCCACCTACGTATTTTGGGGAGGGGGCTACCTTGCTTTTTATTAGCTCGTGGTCTCATTGATTTGCTGAGATGTAAAATCCCCTCAGGTGTGGCCTAGCCAGTCTTTCCTCAGGTGTTTAGACAATTCTAGTCGTCTTGCGTAACTCCTGGCCTTACAATGTGTGCTGGGCTGTTTCTCAACAAGCAGCAACCATTGTGAAGAGTGGATGCTAAGGAACGTTAAATCCCAGTTTGCTAGTTTCCCTTTTGATTAAAAAACAAACAACAACAACGAAAACCACAGGCACCCATGACTATTTTTATGATTTCTTTTCTAATGCAGAGGAGACATTTCTTAGCTACAATTGGTAAGATGTTCTTTGTAACTTTAAATATCTGTTTTCATGGTAGTGTTTTACTTTACAAACTGTGACTGGGCTGTGATGTGACCTGCCTAAAGGTGTTTTCTTTAGTCTTTGAGAACTATGAAAATCTTTCTAACGTAGCTGTGATTTAATCTCTGGCAGTGTCAAAGAAAGACAGATGCACACAAATAATACTTCTGAAGTTTCTTGCAAGAGAAATGTATCATAATGTAAAGGTATTTAAAGCGATTTTGTTCTTCTGGATTAGGGACTTTCAAGGTTTGGGGCTTTGTTGTTGTTGTTCATCCTACCCGAGCAAGTTACTATGCGTGTGTTCATTTCTGTCATCCTGGTCTGAACTTCTCACAGGCTTACGTTGCACTAAAGGAATGAAAGCTGAAAATATGAGTTGTGGTATTTATAAACTTTGCCCTTAAAAGCTGCAACCCCTCTTGCAGACTCACTTGTAAGTGAACAGAGAATTTCTCAATAAGTCCCAAAACTGACACCATTGAGGAGCTGTTGCAAAGAGAGCTGTGTGTTGAAACTTGCAGTGGAGCATAAATCAAAGAATTGCTTGGATTTTTTGTTAGGTGACAAATCTAACAATTTTTTAGGTTGCCAGTATTTCACTGATTCAGAGCAATGCTCAGTAGACATGGAGATGTGATGGTTTTGGCTGAGTTCTGCTGTCCTCCTCCGTCTTCGACTGCATTTACTTTCCCACAACTCCTTAGTTTAACTGAGCCTTGCTTGTGCCCTACACGTCATTTCCATTCAACCGAAGGGAATAAACATCTGGCCACAGGCACATTTCAGTTTCATCAGCCAGAAGCGCAGGCAAGGCAATGTTCTCCAAGCCCTGCATTGTCCTGTGTCCCTGGAGAGAAGGAGGGTAAATAAATCACCTTCTTTTTATGTATAAATGCCATTTATACTGAAACAGTGCTGCATTTTAATAAACACACTATATGGTGCATCGCTTTAATCTTAAGAGGAAAATAGCTTTAGTTTTTTGCTACTTGATGTCTTCCTAAGGCTATGCTGCACATTCAGCTGCTGGGTGACTTCTGACGGAGGACTTCTGCATTTTAAGCTCTCTTCGATACCTGTTTCTACTCTTGTGCTCAGGCTTTAAAGTGAACCCATGGGCTGAGTGCTGCAAAGGCGGACTGGCTTCCTAAATGCTATCCTTGAGCCTCATATATGTGGAAAAGAGGTGTTGCTGCCTGCTCCGAGGGGTGGGCACTGTGCTTGGGTGGATTAGCTGAAGGCATTGCCAAACGTCTGCCTGGCATTAAGGCAAGCAGATTTCAAAGGCGTCATAGCTGTCAAGTTCCTTTGGCAGTGAACGGGTGTGTGCCATCGCTTTGAAAAAACCCAGGCCCTGTTTGCTGGGAAAGGGAAGCATAACCTTCTGCACCAGCTCCACCTCCCTCACCTCCTTATGATGTGCTGAGATGTAATCCTGCGCCTCCCTGGAAGATCAGATCTCCCTGAACGCCCATCCTGCAAGGCTGAGCCACTTGCATGTGTCATGGTTGTAGAGGCTTCTCATCCTTTTAATTGAAAGGTGTTTAAGGAATATCATCTTAAATGTATCCTGAATTAGTAACAGCAAGGCAGTTATTCTGGTCCTGGGTGTCAAAAAAAGAAGTGGGGGGAAAAAAAAAAAGGCACTTTATGCATCGGAGCCTCTGGAAGGATGAAGCCACAGTGCTTGCCTTGGAGCAGAGCTTCTGCTCTGCCACGTTGGATCCCATTACAGCTGCAACAGCCCCATCGAGTCCTGTTACCTTGCTCTGGCTTGCAGCAGCGTGACACCCCGTGCAGCTCAATTTGCTGCGGCATGGCACAGCCTACCCCGACGGGATGTATTATTGATGCTGAGGAAATGCAAGTGTTACAAGGGCTTTGTTCTGAGCCGCTGAGCCAACTAACAGTACAGAGGTAGCTAAAAGCAGGGAGCGCCCATAAATTCACAAATGCACTTGTTTAGGCATTGATTTAGATGTCTGGCCCTTTGTTCTGGTTGCCCAAACCTTCAATTGTGTTCCTCTTGTATCTGCAGTGAGGACTGTAAGTGCTACAGGGAATCCTGCAGATAAAGCAGGACCTCAAAGGCAGCTGCAGAGGAGTATTTCTTGTAAAGCTGGCCTCCGAGGCTAAAGGGAGGTGGGGAGGCAAAAGGGATGTATAGCATGTGTGTGCCCCCACAAACCTGTTTCTAGCCACCAGGGAGAATAAGGAGCAAAATATTTCGCTAAAGAAATCTGTAAGATTTTCATGTCTCTTATGAGTTGGTGTGTTCATTGTGTAAGCTGGCATCAAAGTTCAGAGAGAGTCCCCAAAGGATTGGCAGGAGTGCCTCAGCGTGCCGGCTGCTACCCGAACACGCTGCCCCTGTCTCTCCGCATACCTGTCACGGGCGCAGAGCCAGTCTCTGCTGTGTGGCAACGCTGCTTACTGGAGAGATTATGAAAGTCATAAAAATGTCAGCCTCTGTATCTCCTTTCTGTAAGCTACAAGTGCACAACGCTCTCCTCGCATTCTGTACAACCAGCAAGGGTTGCCTTTGGCTTTCTGCTTGAACAATAATGGGGACATCGCCCACCATCCTGACAAGGGTCTGTGATGCAGACGTCTCCCTGGCACCGCTGCCCTCCTCCAGTTCTGGATGGAGCTGAGCTCAAAGAGGCTTGGGGGCATGAAGGAGTGGCTGGCTGCGCTGCGACCACCAATTTAGGATAGGATGTGATGGAAAAAGTTAACTGGAGTTTTTAATACTGCTGGTGCAGCTGCATGAAACACGTGTTGCTACCGATTGTTACTTGTGCAGAACGGGCTGGGTATTTCAGGAGGTTACTGCAGCTGCTGGTTTGCTTTGGACAACATTAGAGCTGTTGTTTCAAAAGGTGGCCATCTAAAATGCATTATTAAAGTACCATGTAGCCACGGGTAGTAAATCCCTAAGCTTAGGGGTGAACCTCAGCAGCTGCCCATGAAAGGGGAATCCCTACACTTTGGGTCTCAAAGGAGGCGGCGGGGGTGGGGGGGGGCAGATGTGGAGCATGGAGGTGTGTGTGACTGCGGGCACCAAGTCTATCAAACCCTTCAGTGCGCACTTGGGTTTACCACCCATCCTTACTTAGCAAAACCAGAAGTGTTTAGGCAGATGCCTATGGGCTTTCTGGGCCAGGCGCAGCTGTCGTGTGGGTCCTACAGAGACTGTGCAGCTGCTCTACCTGTCGTATATACCTGCCCCAGGTAGGGCTTGCAGCAAACCACAGCCCCTTTAATTCCCCAAAGCACTGGTTCAAGGGGAGCTGAACGAGTTAGGTGCATGCGTAACTGCTGTGTGAAAGATCAGGACTTTGGAGCTTGATTTGCCTTCTTTTGAACTCCATATGAGCCTGTCCATTGATTTCAGGGCTTTGTATTGGCCCCTTATCTGTGATTAAAACTTTTTTCAGATGGATTTTGGCACGAAAGCCAGGTGCGAGTGTTACGCCCCTGGCCCAGAGCCAGCGCAGCCCCTGGTCCCCAAAGGTTGGTGGCCTTCGGTTTTGCCCTGCTTTGCCTATTGTTAGAGCAAAGTCCTTCTGTTACCGACTTCATTGTTTTTTGCTATTTGCAAAAGTGACTGGCTTTGCTGCACACATGGAAGTTTTAATAATTATTCCCAAGCAGCTCCGAGAGTTTTTTAACATGGAAACAAGTTCTACATTACTCGTTAAATTGGTCAAATTTCAACAAAGTCAGGAAAACATCTTGAAAACAGCATGAATATAATTTACAAAGAAAACAATCCAAGCGTTACTGCCAAAGAGTTTTCCAACAGGAAGGAAGAAAGAATTTCTCTTTCCCCCCACACAGAATCACTGTACTGTACATTAAATTAGTGGGTTTTGGAGTGAAGGAAACCACCACAGGATCCACAATGTCAATAAGAGTGAAGCTGGTACCCAGTGTGAAGATAGGTATTGCTTTTTTATCTTCCCAGGTAGGTTGTATGAATCCTAGCTGCCAATATACATATTCCTGTAAGTAGCTCTGTATCAGCTTCCGTATCCTGGAAGAGCTCAATCTTGGTGTGGTTTTAAATCTAGCAGTCAAACTGCATGCAGGGGCTAAAGATTGGTGGAGAGGGTCTGGATTCTTGGCAAACATGGAAGTGAATGCGATGTCCTCTTTCCCCTAATGTCACATTGTCTTTTAATTAATCTGTTGAATCAGAGCCTACATGAACCAAATACAAAAAAACAGGGGCTCATCTGCCTACTGCAAACCGCTCTGGAGTCCTCAGGACCAGCACCATGCAGTGAGGCAGTGCCCGAAACACTGTGCAGTAACCTTGGTTAAAGGGTCTCATCACGGGTGAAACTCTGGTTGATTCTCCTACTCAGAGTTCAAAGCAAAAAGATGGGGAGTATAGCAGAACATTAGTAGCATATTTCATGTTTATTTCTTAATTAAGTAGATTCAAACATACCCATGCCGTTCTACGTGTACACAGCCACTGGAAGGGGTTGTTATAAGTAGGTATTGACTGGAGGCATTTTTGTTGTAATTACTTGTACTATCAGCTCCACTACCTGAAAGGGAAATATAAAGCAGACCCAAACTTGCCTGATGATAGAAGTCGACATGAAACTACAGCTGGGTCTGGTGACCACATTTTGCAATTTTGAGATGTTTTTGCACTGACATGAAAAGTAGTCTTTCCAACATTTTTGCAATATAATACTCAGACCTCGAGATCAGGATCTGGACTGATTGCACATTCTCCCCTTCTTTCATGGAGAGTGACCAGTTAGTCCACCCTGAACTTCAGAAACCGTTCTGTTCAAATCTTGGGCAAAATCAAGATAATTTTTGGAACAGATTTTAGCTTTGGTAAGGGGGTATTTTTTTTCTTTTGCTTATGAAAAAAGACACAACAAACCTTTCAGTAGGAATAACTCTAATGCATTTTCTCTGTCAATTTGTACATAATCTTCCCCTGAGGTTCTTCTGCAACTGATAACGAACACAGAGGGTGGAGGGGGAGAGTGGCTGTGCAAAACCCACAAACAATTTTGGAAGTGCTGTGTTTTGCAATGAAGTTGCTGCACTGTTTAGTTTGACGCTTTCAGAAATGTTGTGAGGTTTAGTTAACTAAAGCACTTCATCATCATTAGAGAAATGGAGTTTTACAAGGTTATTAGTAGAGTTTTTAAGGGCAACATCTGTATAGGAAAAGTTGATATCTCAAACTATGTTTCTCACCAGTAGCATTGGAGGAAGAAACATGGAAAGGGCACAGCTACTAATGAAATTATTGTGTACTTCCCCCCCCCCACCTCCTGTTAGTTTAACAGCTGTGCTCCATCTCTGAGACATATTTGTCTTTATCTTTGGCCACTTTGTCAGAGTTGGCAGAAGGAATCTTAGGTGGAGTTGTTCCCTTAGCAAATTAAACAATGACCAAAACTTTTCTCATTTCTTCCATCATTATTTCAGATTTCCATGTCTTCATTTTGACTTAGCAATATAGAGACAGTATGTCTCTGCTCTTGAATATGGAGCAAGGGGTGGGGACAACTCAAGGGCTGTAGGGCCTACAAGGGTCTGCCTGTTTCATGAGAGTGTTCAGGGACTTCTCTATGCACCGTACCTTCCACCTACGCACAAAGACAATACAATAAAATGCTTTTACAGCATTTTAAGTGCATGGAAGTGCTCAGGTCTATAGCTTGTGCTCAAGCAGAGTAATGCATTGGTGAGACAGATTTTATCTGAGCTAGGTGACTATCGGGGTAGTAAGTAATATTTAATGTGAATATAAGCTATTTGAGATCTGAACAGTTTCAGTATTTTCTATTTCTTTGTTTCAGTGCCTAACAACCATCAGAGGATTATATTTGTCAATAGGCTATACAAATACCCAGCCCACCCACATTTGCTGCTGTGACAGAAGATGATTAACAGGAAAAACACGGATGCTTGCCTTTGCTAATCTTTCAAGTCTGCTTTTGGCCAGTTTAGCAAACTTAGGTAAGAAATCTGACTCTGAAACTTAGGCTTGCGTTCAGGCTTTATTGTTTGGTTGTGTACGTCTCGGAGGAGAATACAGATGAGGGTGGAAGGAGCAGAATGGGGAAAAACAGACCAGAGAAATGCCAGGAGATGAAAAGAGGGCCAGGTTCAGATGTTTAAATAGTCTTCATAGGGTTCTTGTGCCCTGGTGTCAGCAGGCCCATTTGTACTGGGTCGGGTTTGGCTGAAGCGTATGCTCTACTCTCAAGGCGTTGATTTGTGGCTGCTGAGGTCTTGGGCTGAAGGAGCTTGATCACAGGGTGTCAGCCACAGCCTGGGTTTCCCTTCCCCTTGCAAAACTTCAAAAACAAATAAGCAAAACCTTTGGGCCAGAGAGGCTAAACCACCTGCAAACTGCTCCCAAATTAAAAACCAAAAAAATTTCTTGGAGTCTGAAGATATCCGTGACTGTGGTGGGCAAGGTTTTCTGGGCTTAATGATCCTGACTAGTGGGTATGTTGTGGTGTATAACTGGAGGTACCTTAACTGGAGCAGTACACACTCTGACACAGCCTTCCTCCGACTGAAACCAATATAAATCTGTAGGGATAAAGGCACTATCTCACTCCACTGCGGACAACCACATCCCTGAGAGTTATTTCCAGTTGTACACCCAGAGCTGACGTTTGGCACCTCTCCGAGGATGGCAAGCAGTCTGATGCCATGACACCTGCCTATCTCCAGCAGAAAATACAGTCAGTCAGTGCCTGCATGTGACAAAACCATGCTGAAGTAACCTGCTCACTCAGTAACACTCTCTGGTGTCCCTTATCACTCTCACCAGTGGTGGTTGCGTGCTGAAATGCTGGGTGAGTGTTACTACAATCTTTCGGCAACCCCTGATGGAAGAAATAGAACACCAATTTAAAACACAAAGAAAAGGCTCAAAGAATCTATCGGTATTAATCCTGCTGTCAGTTTTAATTTTGGGGACATTACCTCACTCAACACTCGCTGGAGAGAGCTGCCAAAAATGATGATGTCATCATCACCAGGCACATCTGACCCTAGCTGCTGATTGCCAGTGTTGAGTGCAAGTTAATAAATCCCCTGGTACCTGGATACACATTGGAGTTTTATTACAATGCAGGCATTCCACAATACCCTGGTAATTAAACAGTCTGGGGCGGAAAGAAACCAAGCCACTACTTTCTCCTATTTAGAGAAACTGTAAAATATAATGTCTTTCAGATCAGCTTCCTTCAATATCATGTAAACTTCTCTTTTGACTGAACCAAAAGGCTACAAGGAAAGCTTGGATGTAGACAGAAATATGAGATAAAATATAGGTGTGAGATCCAAGCTGCTTCTCCGGGCTTGGTACTTGCAGACCAAAGTGGCTGCTAAGTTTGTGCATCAGGGCAGTAGCCTGAGATTCCAAAGCAGTGAGGTGGTGGTTGTGGGACCTGCTTTGGGCAGGGGTGTCTGTGACAACTCCATGTGTTTCTGTTAGTGCTGGTGGTCACCAACCCACCCCTATCGATCTGCCAGGTTGGCTGCTGCTGTCCTGAAACCGCATACCAGGAAGAGGACTTGAATTATTTTGTGATCTGGCTGGTGGAGGTTAATATGAAGACAGCCACCCCTTGCCAGCCTGAAGCCCTCCTCACACCATTTTACCTACAGGTGGCTGTACGTGATGTGGCTCAGGCATAGCTAAGCCAGTCCCTTGGCTTTCACAGCCACCCACCTATCCATCCTGCTCACCCTAAGTGGTGGTGACTCAGGCTCTACATCTCCTCCCCCAGAGGGTTGTGGGATCTGGCCCAAAGTGCTGGGCTGGTCTCCCTGATGCCTGGTCTGCCCGGACCATGGGAGCAAGAGCCAGACTTGCCTTCAGGTGCTGAACTTGCCAGACCTTCCTTCCCCTGGAAGCTTGGTCAGGATGCTCCCAACTGTGGTCTGCGATGCCCTCATTGTGCAGCCTTGGGGAAGTCCAGTGCAGATAGTGAAGGTGAGCTTTGAAAATCAGGGCGCTCCACCCCCATGAGCCAGAAATATTTTAATTTCTAAGGAAAACTGCAATTCTGGCGCCTCTGTCTGGACTCAGGAGTGAGTGTCCCACCACAGCCATGCCTCCACCTCCCTCCCACCCCTGTTAGCTCCCTGCCACTGGGATTTTGGGTGGTGTTCCCTAGCAGAACAGAAGAGCAGCCAGGTCTGAACCCTGTCTGAAGTCTTGAATAGGAGCAATATATATAGTTTATGAGTAGTGGATCTGCATTCTCACTCTTTGCCCATCTCTAGCCACAAGATGAACAGAAAAGTATTCATCGGGTTGCCACATTCCCATGGTAGTAACAGCATAACTACTCTCAAATTTATAGCACCCATTGAATAAAAGAGCAATTGAAGAAGTAAAGCCTTTGAAAGTGGGAGCAGAGCTGAGGACTTTCACACTAGTGAAAGCTTTCAAGTTGTGCTCGTTTGAAGCTGACATCTGTTTACCTTTAAAGGTCTGTAAATAATATTACCTTTCCTCTTTACTGACTAAGGGAGATGATGCTTTGCTTCTGTTTACGGACCCTCTCCTCCTCTATCCTGACATTGGAGTTATCTGGCTGAGTGAGTTGACATCATCACAGACGTTTCCCCTATCTCTATAGCAACATATGATGATGCCACAAACAGAGGATTATGCAATCTGTGTAGGCTCAGATGGAAGGAGAGGCAGGGCTGGGAGCTCTGATTTAAACACAAATGTCTCTAATAACAGTAAGGGGAATACAGAAACTTGTTGGCAAAGGAAATGTTTTTTTGTATAAACATTCTTATTTTCCAAGTTTTGCTCTGGTGGGAAAGGCCTTCCTTAAAGTTCTCTTATATATGTGTTGTATATACACATTCATAAAGAGATATGTGTATTTGTGTGTAAATGAATACATGCAAATACAATGTTATTCCACCGTTGTGCAGGCATAGATATTGCCAGCTCCCTACACATAAACTCTTAATGCATCTAGGACCTACTGTCCTTCACTTACCCTGAGCACAAAGATGCTATGGGTCTGTCCAGACCTCACGCTCCCTCTTCAGCAGAGGACGGCCCTGGCAGACCCCACCAAATGTCCTCTGTCCTAGTGTCCTCTCTCATGTCTGGGCACATTTGTGTCCTTGGCTAGATGGGATCAGCAGACTCCTTATCCAGACCCACGCTGTCTTTTCTCTGCTGGGTTTGTCCTGTGGTTAAGGCACAGGAGGAGAAGCATAAGGGTAGTTTTAAATCTCTGCCCTCCTAAAAAACTTTTTAGAAAAGCCTGAAACCGTGCCTCAGTTTCACCAACAGTAGAACAAATACATCTCATGGTTAAGGAGGTGGTGAGGATAACTTCACTCTTGCTTCTCAGTGTTTCTCTCTTTGGTGAAGGGGTCCATGGAGACTCAAAAACACACTTGTGGGCACTTCTATGTTTACCTTATTTTGATTGAACATGCAAATGCATCCTATCTAGCACATGTTGTCAGAATCAATAACTGTGCCTTGTTAGCAGTTTTTCCATTTATGGCATATTGTCCTGACATAGCTGTAAAACCTCAATGAATATGGTTTTAATAACCCAATGGCATTTAACGTACAATCGCTGTCTTATTAAGTCTAAATTAAATCCTTACTTGAGACACTTAATTTAAAGTGTGACTGATCTTTTCCTGGCCTGGAAGGAGATACTTAAGTGACACTTCTTCCAATTTGGCCACATGGCTGAGGGGGTGGGATTTAAATAATATATTTTGATGATACTGCTCATCTGGTTAAAGCTGAATTGCATCATTTTATGAACACTCAGAGACAGGATCAAATTAAACCCAACTTCCCACCAAGTTAACTCAGCTGAGCTTCAGAGCTTAGCGCTGTATTCAAAACACACACTTATTGTGACTATCCACTCATCAGCATCTGCTTGGCTTTTCCAAAGGAAAAAATGAAGTGCACCATATTTTTCTAGTCAGAGCCTCTTGTGGGGTGCCTTTTGAGTTGACAGAGACAAGGCTTACATTCTGCTGTGGGCACACTAATAAAATAAACCTAATAAAATAAACATTACATGCAATAACGATGCTACTAAATCTAAGTTCAATGTGTAGCTAAATTGTTACCCACAGATCTATTTAGAGTGATGTGCCTGGACTTCATTCCATCCTTTTCCAAGCAAGAGTCACATAAACATTTGCTAAATTATAGGCATCGTCAGGACCAGTGGGAGCTCCACAAGCAACTTTGGCACGTGCAAAGCTGAGGAGGGCGCAGAGCTCACAGATAAATGACATGCTGTCATTTCTGTATGCCAAGGCCACCACTGAAGAATGGTCGGACCTAAGGGTTTGGAAGAAAATTTCTGAACAAAAGTGCCTGGCAAGACATTGCAAGCGATCACATACATGACTTCTTTGCTTTGTTCTTGGGACACACAATAACAATTCTGTTGGATTAATGCAAGTTGTGCAGTTGAAGGGGCACAGGAAAGAAAAGCATCCTTTAGTACAGGCAGATGTGGGGTCTTCAGTTTATGTCTGGGAAGACAGTGCAGCCAAGTGACTTCGGCACTGCACTGGGAACCAGGAGACTGGCACCTGTAGGGGCACTGGGCGGTGGGGTGACTTCTGGCTGGGCTTCAGTTTCCCTGACTGTTTAGCCTTCAGGCCTTTGACAGCATTGATGGAAAGCTGGGCAGTGCCATCATTATTGTAGCTTGCAGCTCAAATTCTAGCTACATGCTAAACCTGTTTCTCTGTATTATTTATTGAAAATAAACTCTGGAATGTTTTAGTTCCTTTTCAGTACAAAGTGGAAGCTGGTTCCAAAAAAGAAACTGGAAAGAGAATTCCTAGAATTGCAGAAATCTTTTTATCTGTGGTAAAACCCTTCTAAAAAAGCTTCTGTAGATTTACCTGCTGTTATGCTGAAGGATGTGGCTCAGCCCCCACGCTGGCTGCCACACCATGGCTCTTTGGGCAGTCCCTGGAAGGATGTGGTGGAGTTGCTGGAGCAATACATCTTCAAGAGGTGGTCTGGACAGGCTGTTTCATAGCTGTCTCCATATTGAACTAATTTGGTGATTTGTGCTTGCTTTCTAGAGAGCTTGGTGGTGTTGCCTGCTTTTAGAATGAACTTGTGCTTTGCAGTACTTGAAGATCTTAATTTCTTAAAGCCCCAGATGCTGGATTTATGGGATTTCACATGAGTTTCTGCAATCATTCAGAAAACCAAAGGAATACTCGAGGTCAAGTGATTTCAGGGGAAGGGTTCAAAGTATAACCAAAACTGGAGGTGGAGCATGAGGACGATGAGAGTGTATTCTTCCTTTAAAGACTTCAAAGAGATCTGTGAAACACAGTCATGACTGCTTTAGAGGCTTGACTCTCATGGAGTCACGTGCTTAGAATTGGCAATACTGCTGCTGTATGCAAGTAAAGGGGCAGGGTGAGGTCCATTCATTGCAGCGGTCTCCCGAGGTGGCTCACCATAAAGGTGCTTGGAGGTCTGCTTGCAAGGCAGCTGCCAGCAAGTAATCAGGGTTGCATCTCAGAGTTAAAACCTTTGGGGTTTTGCAATGCCTGTTACTGAGTGCAACCTCGCAAAAGGCTCAGGAAAAAGAAAACGTTATTGCTATATAATCCTCTAAAAATGCTTGAAAGTGCAGTCTGTCCTGAAGGCAAAGAGAATCTGCATTGTTTAACATCACCACCGGTAGAGTCTACACTGAGGGCAGTATAACACTTCAAGTAAAAATATTTGTGTTTCTATTATGTCTTCCATCCAAGAACTTAACTGCTATTTGGTTTAGTTCAGTCTTGATGATTGATTTCTCCTGGATGCTGGGGTGAGAATTGTTTTAACAGTTTACAGATGAACAAATGAAACAGGGAGGTGTCCGTTGTGTTGCCCAGCACTGTAAGCTCAGCCAGTGGCAGAACGATTGTATCCCTGTTTGATCCCAGCCAATTCTGATCCCTCTTTCTTCCTTTTGTAAAAATTTGACTTCCTCCTTAGCGTGTGTACACTTTCATAGCTGAATCACAGCAGTAAAGAATGATGAGGCTGAAGACACTGATGAAGACCTTTCATAGTGATATTTATTCTTTTTCTGAATCTGGAACAATCCTGATTGCAATAATTCCAGTTCAGAGAGATACATGAGCTTTGCACAGTTGTTGCTGCTGTTATGCCTATGTATTTAACAGTTTTTCAAATAATTTAATGAAGCTAACAAGTTTTAAGAGCTTCTCCAGGATGAAAGAGAAGGGAAGGGAATGTGCTCACCCAGAGTGTTTTCTCCATAGCTCTTACGTCTATCATTAATTAGGAAGGGTCTCAAGTGATAAAACCAGCTTGTTGTTATAAGTCATCCACATGCTAAATTAAAGTGGGCAAACTGACATGGCAGTTAAACCCTCAAAGCCTGAAGTCAATCACTAAAATCTATGGAAAATTACTCTGAGGAAAGTAACATCTTTTTTTATATAAATGCAGATTTTTTTTTTGCATGTCACTGCATAATAACTATGCACAAATTTCCTGTCCATCCCCATGTCACCCCACGCCAGGCACCACACACTCTCCTCTTGCCACCAGCACATCTTCACAGGAGTGCATAACTCTCCAGAGCGGAGTCACAGCTGGGGGAAGGCAGTGGGTCAGGCTGGAAGCCAGGCTGGCTGCGGACACTGTGCCCCAGCTCCTTCTCATTCGATGCTCTCAGAACGATCCAACTGAGGAAAACTTAGTAACAAAAGTGTTGAAGTTAATTCAGCTCTTTTTGACAGAGTCAAGTTAGAGAGTGGCTATAGGGGAGTGGGAACATCAGGTGGGGTGGGAGGAGGCGAAAAGGGTGATGAGTGCCTGGAAACAGGAAAAATTCCTAATACATGTTTGCTGTGCTATTACCTGCAGGGTTTGTGACTGGCTTCTGTCGGTACTTGCCTGAGTCCATGGCTGAGAGCAGCAGAGAGCAGTTGGAAGTGCAGGCTGGGGAGAGCCAGCCACGGTGCCCACCAGCAACAACCCTGCCTGAGCCTTCGCTGGCCCCCTGCCCCAAACCAGGTCTGTGGCGTGTCCTCTCTCTCTGGCAGATTTTCTCCAAAACCCCTTTTTTACTTTTTCCTTATATTTGCCACTGAATATGCATGCACTGAAGAGAGCTGGATGCAAGCAGCTTTGGAGAGTTAGAGCAAGTAGATCGGATGGGTTTGCAGGGCAATGGGACTTAATGGTTTCTGGGGGCTGAGGGCTAATACAATCCATCTTTCTATGTACCCATGCAAGCACTCAGCCCAAATATCTGAGGGCCTTTTAGTGCCACTGAAGAATTTATTCTCACAACAACACTGGGAGAAAGAGGATTTCATAGCTCTAATTTAAGTTTAAATAGGAATTTGAGAAACTGTGCTATTGCTTTCCACTTAGCTCCTGTCTATGGACGTTGTCAGAAGATGACAAGACTAGATAGATGAACTAGAGAATATCCCATGAATTTTATTCCCTTCCTATGCATCTGTGTTCTGTGTTTCTAGAGATCTGAGGACTTTGAGTGTATGTAATTGTTTCAGATGGTTTGGGCTAATTCACCCCAGACAGAAAGTGTGATAGGCCAACAAACTAAGAGATTTGAGGCATTTTTAATTGCATGGTAAAAAGCTGACACTTTGCTGAAGGAGAAAAAAGGCTGAGGTTGTGAAATGTGGGAGTTCATTTCTTTGCCAATAAAGCTCTGGAATGGGTTTTCTAGATGTTTCCTGTCAAGAAATTGTTCTAATAAAAAATTTGTCTTTACGCAAATTGAAATTTTGGAGGAAAATTCTGACTTTGCTGAGTTGCCCCCTGCCCTTGGGAAAATTTAAACAGGGCTTCCTGGCTTCCTGCTGGGAAGACTTTTGCCAATTTTATTTTCTGCCTGAAGGGAGAAAAACAAATTGATGCATGTTTTCCAACAGCCAGCAGAGCTGGGAGAAGAAAGGAAAGGCCAAGCGCCCTGGCCGTCTGCCTGCCACGCAGCACAGTCACCTCTGCCCACTGGGCTGGGTGGGAGGAAGGGAGGCAGGGGTTCTGGAGGCCTGGTGTCTGGAAACCTACCCAAAATTTTATTGTTGGTTTGAATTTTAACCTATTAAAAAAGCCGTTTTCAAACCTCCTCTAGCCAATTTTTTTTCCACAGGGTGAAGGAGGCAAATTTGTTCAAATTTTTTTTCCTTTCCTTTGGAATGGATTTGCATTTTCTGGGCTGCTCCCCTCACACGACAGCAACGAGAAAGCTGAAAGGGACAATTTTGAGCAGAAGTCTGCAATACCTTGGCAGCTGGAATTCCATCAGATAAGCAATATTTGATTAATATTGGACAGTAGTAGGAGACAAAAAGGGATGGTATGGACATATTGGAAAAGCACTCACAAGAGCTACTCATGGATTTGCAATATTCCAGCACAGATTGCCAATGCTGTGTTAAAATATTGCCTCATAAGCAGTTCCACGCATGGTAAGGTGATGAGCTACCCCCTCCTTCTCCGTTCCCCGTATTTCCTTCAGTTATATTTCCACCCATTTCCTCTGTCTGTTGCCAGTGGCTTGAGCAAGGTTGGTCAAATGAATTTAAAGCAGGGATAAACATTGTCAATTCAAATCACAGCTTTCCAGTCTGTGCCCGGGATTGTCCCCAGGGCAGGCATCCCTTGCTGAAACAGGTCGTATTCCCTCTCTAGATGAGAAGAATGAGGTGAGGGGTGGCAAGCAAAAGGCAGGAAAGGGAGAAAAACAGTAAGCGAGCATATGATTCGCAGTGCAAGAAGAACATTCAAGCTTTTGCATTTCTTTTCTCATTGTAGTTTATTCCAAATCCTGCTACAGCCTTCCTGGAGGAGGGGGAAGGACATCAACTGATTTGCATCTTATGTTACTGCTGACAGTAGGAGGTCTTAATTGGGGCACCAAAGAGCAGGTGTATGCTAACGTTAATCTTCCCTTTCACCTGTCACTCATGCAATGAATATGATCTCTCCCTCTCATTAGCAGCCCTCTGTCACATGCCGAGGAGCTTTGGAAGGGTCCCTCTGAAACTTGTTGGGATTGATTTTGCTGCCTGTGCTGGGTTATTACCACCAAACCCTGGACAACCACTCCCAAGGAGCACATCTGTCTGTTGGAGGTATGGACAAGCACCACCTTACAGCCTCAAATTGCATTTGCCTTGTGGAAAAATGAACAGTAATTCATATATTGACCTTATGATAAACCGATAGAGACTGGTTCATTCTGAAGATAACACATCGTGTTCCTGAGTGTTGCAGAGATGACTTTAGGAGGAAAGTTAATTTAGCAAAGATATTCAATTTGGTATTATCTCCAAATGTCGATTCCTGGAATCATTACTCACTCCATAGTCAGGCAAAACTTCCCTGGATTTCAAGGACTCCAGCTGGAGCCAAGAGGAAATTGGCCTGGGAGAGCATGAAATAGTAACTCCAGAATTTGGACCTCCATCTCTTGCAGTTCTCCTATCACAGCAACAAAAGCCTAATCCTTTGTTTGAGTGATACAGAATATTAGGAAACAAGTATGAGTAGCCAAGAGCAACTAAAGCTGCTTTGTTCTGTTTTTCCTGCACCATGAACTCTGTGTCTTGTGAGGAACCTGCAGAAAGGACAACACGCTCTGTCTCCCAGCTGTGCAATCCTCACAAAGAGAGGGGGAAAAAAACCGAAAGTCATCTCACAAAGAATTTATCTAAACTTTTTACATTCTTCTAGTGCTGCTCTGGAACAAGTTCCACTTTGGTTCATTCAGAGGTGAAATAAATTATCTTTGGGGGAAAAAATTCACATGGTTGAAAGTATTATGTTCAGAGAGCAACACTTTGTTGGCTGTGAGTGTGATCCAGAGGGATAAGCATCAGTTGCAGCCCGTGTTCTGAGTCAGAGCAGAGTCCTATGGGAATCACAGCTACTTCAGAGCTGTGGTGTTGGTGGATTTTCTTTAGGATGATGATGGTTGGCCTCTTCTTTTATCATTCTCATTGGTTATTGGGAGGTGGCTTTCTTTATCATCAGATTCCTTCCAAAAGCAGTAATACTGTGATTCAATATAATGGAAACCGAGAAACAAATGGGACTGACACATTAATAATGTAATTCTAACTCATAATCTGTTTTTTTCTTGCTGAGATTGGGTCATGGTGTGGGACTTTCCTCTTTCCTGCAACTAGGGAAAAAAATGCCCAGTAGTAGTAGCTAATTGCTTAGCCCTTTTCGGGATAAAATACCTCTGGAAAAGCACAGGGAGAAGTCCTAGTGCTCTGTCCCAGAGAGCATATTTGGGAGCAACCTGTCTTGTTCAGACAGTTCACCAATGATGCAGAACCTTTCTGCCTGCTAATGTTGCTCCTCGACACCCTCCTGCAAGGACCAGGCTCCTGACAAACACGCTGTTAAAAGTGGTAGTGGTAGTTTTGAAATTTTTGAACGTTCTTTCTCACATGAGAAAGAGGTGCCACGTCCCAGCTACCCAGATTAGATGCCACAAGTTGTTGTTGCTTCTGCCTGGGGGTCTTTTCCCCTGACCTGTGCTGCAAGGGGAGGCTGTACACAGCCCTGTAGACAGGACAGGGGCTGGCGGTCAGGATCAGGACCCACATTTGCAGACCCACCATCTCCTGCTGCTGCTTAACTAGAGCAGATTCCCCAACAGCCACATCCTAAACTTAATTACACTCCTGATTTGCAAGTGTGTTATTTGCATAAAACTTTCCGGGCCTAATCATGTGTAAAACTGAGGCTAATTATATCC
Source organism: Opisthocomus hoazin (assembly GCF_030867145.1). Lineage (NCBI taxonomy): Eukaryota > Metazoa > Chordata > Aves > Opisthocomiformes > Opisthocomidae > Opisthocomus > Opisthocomus hoazin. The sequence continues at coordinate 9,325,294 of NC_134435.1, forward strand.
CATAATGGTCCACTCTGCAATAGTGAGATGAAGTTTACAGAAGGAAAGTGAGATTTCTTTAGCTGTACGATTGTCTTCCCCAGAAGCTTGGAGCAGCTGGCAGATGTCTTCTGTGCCTGCATCTTTCATATCAGCTTGGGAAACACCAGAGAAGTTAGTAGGTGTCCTCCTGCTTTATGTTGGGTTTATCTTTGGTCTTTACTTTGTGGTCCATGTGTGGTCTTTACTGCTACAAACTTACCTGCACTGGTGGAAGGATGCAGAAAGCTTATGGCCTTTTTCACATGTAATTTCAGTAGTCCAGCAATAATGTGAGAGCTGCTGACCTTACAGGGGTCTGCAAAAGCACTTTATGATCAGTAGGTGAGGGTCAAAAACTGATGGTGCAACATAGTCTTGAAAAGCCTCTGTGAAGGAAGTAAATATTTCCAATGAATATTTTTGACAGAAAGACTTTGTTTCTAAATTTTTTCAATTTTCTTTTATCCATTGACAAATAGAAACTTCAAAATCAATTCTGAGTCAATGCATTTACTTTTTACACTCTTTTTTTAATTCTAATTTTTGCATTCAGCTCTCCAGTAGAGGGAAACAAGGACCTTTACAAGAAGAACCAATATTCAACTGAAGGCAAGGGGTCAAAAATTGTGAAGACAACCATACTCTGATTGTAATTTCTCCACTGGGCAATGGAAGACATTTAATCTTAAATTCACAGCCTCTTTATTGTCTGTCTTTCAGTGAATTTTAATAAGCATGTTCTTCAGTTCCTGTATTTATCTAGTGTCCTATAATCAACTAATTACCAAAATTATAAGGGACAATCATAGAATTATGTTTTGGTTTCGGCTGCCGCCGGCAACAAAAGTGCCACGCGGCCGCCCCTCCCCCCGCCGGCGTGCGGAGGAGAATGAAAAGAAAGAGGCAGAAACTGGTGGGTCGGGATAAGGGCAGTTTAACAGAACAGCAAACAGAGGGAACAGGAACAACAACGATACAGATAAGGAGAAAACACGACAGAAACAGACCCGCTCTCTCGGACCGCACCGGCGCCGCACGCTCCCGAGCCGCGAGAGCGTTCCCGCCGCGCCGCCCCCCCCACCGGAACCCAGCGTGACCTCACATGGTGTGGGGTCAGCCCCCACCCCCCAGCTGTGCCCTTTCCTGGAGACCGGTGAAAATTAACCCTGTCCTGGCCAAACCCAGGACAAATTACAATGCCTAAGTGCAGGAGGAATAACATGATTGATTTTAAGCACGTGAATATTACAGATTTTATATGCCTGGCGAAGTGGAGTGAGGCAGTGCCAGACCCATCGAGATGATACCTCATGTGCTTAACCGTAAGCATGTGCTTAATCACGTTCCTGGATGGGGAGTCTAAAATCTGTTATTCCGGTCTGTGAATGTGTTGTCTTGAAATGTACAAGCTGCAATTAAGAGCTATTGGATAATAACTATGCCATGAAAATGTCCTAAACTATTAAAGAGCTGAAGATGATAGTGTGCTTTTAATGTTTCACATAAACCTTTTGGGATTTGAAGAACTTTCAGCGCTCATGAGGAAGTCAGAATATATGCTTGCTTGGGTTAAAGGGAAGGAAGAGAAGAAGCCCTGAATTAAATTTTTGAGCTCGACACCCTCCACTTTTCTACATGTTGCTCAATTCTAAACAGGGAAAATAAAACCAGCTTTGTTAGTGAGCATATGCTTTTGACATTTTTTCTTCTTGGAGCCTGTGAATTATTAATAAACTAATTTCTCTTTATAGTTCAATCTTTGGAGACTTAAAGTGCTCACTCAAATGCACTGAACAAGAGGAATGCTTCAGCTCCAATCAGCTCCTGTCTTCTTTGGAAGTGCTGGCCTTGAGGTATCTTTGAGTCTTTGAAATCAATCTTCTATTCAACTGGGAATTTCTGATGGCTTGGAGGTCTGGTCTGTTAATTCTGCCTAATGCCCTGTTTAAGTTTGGGGTGTTTCAATCGGCTGCTTTTCTGCTTCTACTTTGCCAAGGGACTAAGAGCATGCCTCTCCCCCCTCACCACACCCCCTGCTTCTTTGTCACCAAGCGGAAACAAAAACGTTTGTTGGGCTCAACAAAGAAGTGGGGGGCTGGGGGGGTGGGATGATCTAGAAAATACCCAGGATGGCACTAGGTGAGATCTAGCTGAGTTTCATACAGCTTGATCTCAGGATCAGGAGCACAGGTGCTGGAGGGATCCCTGTGCTCTCTCTAGCAGCCTTTCAACATTACTGCCTCAACTATGGGTTTCTCATGCTTCTGGCATCAGGAGAACTACCACAATCAAGCCAGAGCAGAGGGGGAAATCAGGGAAAGAAGGGCCTCAGGGCGAGGCCCCAAAGTGCTGTGCACGCCAGACGTTCAGGGTCGTGAACAGCCTGCAGTAACTGGGCTGTCCAATTTGGACTGCCGTCCTCTGGGTAATTTGGACCAAGATGTGAACCGCAGGATAAGCGTGCAACTTCTTCCGTAGAGTGCTAAAGTGAACCAGAAATTATAAGATTAGGAGCCTTCGCTAATAAATTGTGATTTCCTCTTTACCAGAGCCTGGGCTGAGAGCTGAACAAATGCATTTCACTTGTGATCCTGTGTGCATGTGAAACAAAAGCTCTTGATAAAGCAACATTGTTTGGCCCTTCCATTCTCATGCTTCTAAAAAAAAAAATAACCGAATGACTGAAAAAGGTCCTAATGAAATTTAAAAATAGGCTGAGGGACTGGGTTACAAGTCACTGAGCTCCATGTGGTCAAATAAAAACAACAACAACAAAAAAATGACAGTGCTAAATTAAGCTGTACAACAGAATATCGTTTACCAGAAATATTTCAGTGGAGAAAACCACATTAAGGCAGCAGCCTCATTAACAGAAATGTCCTAGGCAGAGGTGGCTTCCCAGTTAACATACTAGGGGGGGGGAAAATCTGACTCCTGAAAGAAACTGAAAAAATGGTTGAAGAAAAAAAACATTTGGGTTTCTCTCACATCTGATGTATTTCTCTTCCTTACTCCTCATTACTGAGGCTATTTGCATGAAAACTTGAAAACTGCAGGCCAGACTCTTGCTCTCCTTCACGCTGGGGTAAATCTGGAGTAGCTCCGCTGGGTGATGCAGAGCTCGGTGCTGGCTCTGAGCTCTGGTTGTGCAAACCCATAGCATGAGCAGTGATGGTGGGAGCACAGAGGGACACGGCGGCGGTGTTTTCTGTGCATGATTTATTTTCCAGCTCTCTCTGAGGCCTCGGCAGCTCTGTGAAGCTAGCAAAACATGTCCAAACCTGGGAAAGGGAAAGGTTTTACTTTGCTGGCACACAGGGGGATTCCCAGTGAGGGACAAAAGTGATTTGGTTCCGGCTTCCCATTCAAGTTGATGGGATTTGTGCACCTCAGCCCATGAAGGTCTTGGGGAAATTCCAGCCATGAAGGTTAATTACAAGCCCTTAATTAATCAGACATTCACTGTGAGCTGGAGTGGTCTGGCTGTCTGAGCACCAGCCCGGGAACCAGGAGGTCCTCCATTAACCTGGCAGCTCCCGGCAGCAGGGGAGTGGAGCAGGGCTGGGGCAGCTGCAGGTCCCTGCGATGGGTTGGACGGGACGGCGGCTGGAGACGCTGCCGGGCCAGGGCTGGGGTCGGGCTGGGGAGAGCAGTTTGTGCCATCGGTGCTGTGTCTGGCGCAGTCTGCGGGTGGGCTCCGACGGGCTCCCTGGACGTGAACAGGAGATAACATCTAGTAGGAGAAAAGTTGTAAATCAGGGGCAAAAACCTGAGGCTTTTATTATACTTTATGCACTGAAAAAATTAGAATAAATTGACAACTGAAATTAAAAATCCAAACTGCCCATCTTACTTTGCGAAGCTCTAAAAAGAGGCTTCTTAATTTCAAATTGCCTAAAAATTGAGGTGGCAATAAATGACATCTCTGAACTTCTCTTTTTGGTAAGCGTAAAGAATAACTACCAAACTCCACATGAGTAGATCATCCGTTGGTTTTCCCTGGGTGGTTAAACTAACTAACGTGTGGCTGGTGTTCTGGAGGTTCCTGCAGCAGGGAGGCACTTGGCTCTCTGTCTGCAGAACGTGGCCTGAGAGCGAACTCCTGGCCTCCCTCGAACTGATGGACAAGTAGCATTGACTTCAGGGGATCTGGGATTTCTCTCAAATACTATTATTAGCAATGTTTCAGTACTCTTTAACTTAATAAAAACAAAATGGCAGCACTAGAGACAGCTGCTGACAAGGGAAGAAAAAAGCCATTTTGCTTCTCCCAAAATGGCAGGAACTCTGTTTTTTTTTTCCTTCAAACCTATGCTGCATTTCTTAGTAAGAGGGAAAAATATGATGTGGGAGACAATAACTTTCATTTGATGCACTGAAACATTTTTAACAATCAGAATGATGGAAGCCACATCCATGAGAAAACCAGCAAGGACTCCTAAAACAATATGAGGCCAACAGAAAAAAAGAAAATAAATATCCCCATTCCTGGAGGATGCCTTTTTCTTTAAGCAGCTGTTTCTTGTCTCTGAGGTAACAAAGTTGTCATGTGATGCATCTGTTACCATGGCAATAATCTGTAATTGTGCAGAAAATCCACCAAAGTAGCGTGCAACTCCTTAGTGAATTGGACGGAGTGAAAAATCACCGCTGTGCAAGCCTTGAATTGATGATGTTGAGAAACTGCATTGGCCAAGTCAGCCCAGTTTCACCTCCAATGAGTTTCCTGTATTTATTCACTCCGGTTCTGGTGTCTAGCATTTGCTTGGTCTTTAAATATGCTCCTCGCTCGTGCACTTGTGGCTGGTAAATGGTGTGCATCTTCGTGTGCGCTTCCACCCTCCCCTGCCGCATTCAGGGCATTTTATATAAAGTACAGGATCCGGGCACTCCTACTGTTTGGCCAAAAGTGCAAGAACTTCAACTATTGATCCATTCTTTTCAAGCACAGGTGATAAAATGGCATTAAATATTATGCCCTGCTGCAACAGCAATGCGAAGGGGGTTCCTGTATTTATTTTAGCTTGCTCTTCCAAAGGCGCAGCCCGCAACATCTGCATTGTCTCTGTCTCTTCATCAGGATGAGTTGTTCCACCAGTACCTTGGGAACAGCTCCCACACACACTCATGTGCATGCAGTATTTTTATTTATGTATAATACATAAATGTAAATGAATCTTCTGCTAGCAACCCAAGGTCAGTATCCTTTAAAACTAATTGAAAATAGAAACACAGAAGGATGAGAAGATGAAATCTGCAAAAGTTTCTTCCCTGCATTAGTCATAAAATAAACTGGTGGAATTTGCAAAGAAAATCCTTGAGAATTTTGAGTCATCTGCTCATGATATCATTGGGCTAAAAGTGCTTGCTACTATCCAAATCAAAATGCCAGAGAGACCTCATGAGAATATGCCTCGTGGGCAAATCCCAAAAGGAGAACATCTGGATTTAAGATGCCTTTGCCCTGTACTTAACCCTAAGCCACTGAGAAAAATGACTATTCTCCTGTTCTCACTCTGTTATTAGTAAATATTTATACTATACAAGCACCCAAAGGCCTCGAATGAGAGTAGACTTCCATCTTGAGCAGGCCTAACAGAGAGAGAACCCCCCCCTCTGCTCTGCAGAGCTTGCTTGTTATTTATTTTTCCTTTCAGCTATGGTGTGATAAGCTGTCCCATGCCCAGCAACTGGCTATGATTTTGTGTTATCGGCCATTAGATGAGACCCTCAATTCTTCCAAAGGAAAAAAAAAAGATGTTTTGTTCAGTGGTGTTAGTTCAACTAAGGCAGCTTAGAATCAGTGAGAACTCTTTTAAATTGCGCCCACACCAGCAGTGCCACCCTTAGGTTTGTCTGCCCAGGCTCTAATGTAACCCATTTAGTCTGAGTTAATAACATAAAACTGCTTTGTCTTCCCTTGTACTGTAGAAGGTGTTAATAAGACTGATGTGGATGATTTAATACCATATCATACTGAAATTCAAGCCTAAGAAGAGACCTTCCCACAGCCCAGCATTCACAATAAGCAAACTGAATTTTCCTCCACCCATGCAAGTTCCTGTCTGCTTTTTGAGGCCAGCACGGGTGCCTCATCTGCACAAAGGTACCGTACCTGAGGCTGGAGAGACCTTACAGAAAGCCATTTGCTCTATGGTATGTGTCCCACCAGCTGAACCCACCACCCACACTGAGTGGGTGACCTGAAATATGCCTTTTTCTAGCCAATTTTTAAAGAGGGATTCTGATATCTTAGTTGTGGGAGCCTCATCAGATCACAACTTGAGCCTCCTGCAACTGTTTCTGAAGGGGAGAGGTATGACCCCAGTGTAAAACAGAAGGAGCTTCCAAACAGTCATTGGATGTTTGTTTCATACAAAGAGTTGATCTCCAGACTCCTTTGCTTGATGATTTCTGGAGAGAAGAAAACAACCCAGTAACACCCTGGATGAACCTCCCCATTGCTGAAGATGTCCCACATCTGTGTACTCCTCAACACCTCTGACAGAGGGAAAACACAATTAATGTAATTAATTGCAGGAGTGCCTGGGCTGGGCTTCCTCACTTTTTTTTAACAAGGACCCAATCAGGCTGAGAGCTGTGTTGATGAAAGGCCTGAGCTTATAAAGGTTTTGAGAGGAGCAGAAGGAAGGTAGCAGTTAGGATGTGCTGCTTGGTGGTGGTTTTCTTGGTTGTGAGGCTTTGCTTCTGCCTAGCCATAGCATGTGTTGAGAGGTGCCTGAGCATTATCCATTCCTGTTGTCACCAAATTCCTCTTTCCTAGGAGAACTGCAGAAGTGGTAAGGGGGTGGTGTGTCTATGTGCTGGATTTGGGAGGTCTCCAAGGGAATGGGTTGGCTTGGAGCAACATAAGGCTGGATCTTCCTGGACTTCTGAGCTTAGCCCCGTCATGTATGGCTCTGCCACTAGCGTATTCTGGTCCTCTCCCATCTCTTTGCGACTTTTCTGCTGGACATGCTGAGACTTTTCACCTCTGGGAAGAGCCCCCTTGAGATGATTCCCCATGCCTCCCTGCCTCGTGACATGGGGAAGCTGGTGTGACCACTGTGGGAAGCAGCAGCTGAAGCAGAGGTATTCTGAAAGAAGTGCTTAGGAATGCTCTGACCTCTTGCCTCACTGCAGCACGAATTTTTAATTCTTTTTCTTCTTTTCGGAGAGCACATTAAAAGAGCTGTTTGTACATAGCTTTAATCTGTGTGCACACATACATGGATTCAGCCTGGGAGAGGGAAAGGGATCACCGTTCTGCCAGTTGTAGGCTTTTGGGGCTCTAGACAGCTGTGACAAACTGCAGCCTTTTTACTACCTTAAAAAACATAATGGACCACTTTTGTAATTTTAGCTGTAAATGCACTTCTGTTGTATCACAGGACAGTGCTTGAGTATGTGAAAAGAGAGAGAAATACAAGAAGTGCAGAAATAATGTAGTGACAGGCCAAAGAACAGAGCTTGTAACACACCCACAGAGCATTTCCTGTGAAAACAATATTCTCCTGGTTCTGTCTGAGATGCTCTTGCTTGCCTGCTTTAAGGAGTAATTTCTCAGAGCTGTATTTTAGATGTTCAGCTCTTGTAAACTCTTCACAGTTTAATACATTGCAACTTCTCTGCTTGCCGAGTTTGAGTCACTGGATTAAAATTGCACCCACCACCAGAGTCATCAATATTACTGTTAACTTCCCGTCTCTTCTCATCCCAGGCTCTACCTAGTGATCACAACCTGTGATCCAGTTCGTGCTGCACAGATGACAAAAGAACCTCATAGATCTCAGTCTTTCTGTGATTTGGACAGAGCAGATAAATAAGGTGAGTGGCATGCGTTGTAAAAGTGAACATAGGTGAAGTCTCATGAAGTAGCAGAAGTCCTTGTGGCATGTGGTCATGGCCTGAAAAGAAGTATGAAGGCTGTGATCGTGTCCTGAGTATGGACCTGAGGGAGGGATGGATGGCACCCAGGAAGGGTGTCTGCTGGTGTGCTGCTACTGCTGTATAGGGGGAGCAGAAACTCTGAAGTTCTGCACAGACTGCAGTGATTGCTGAATCTAGCTGGGAAGCACCTGTCTCCTGGATGAAGTTACCATGCTTGATGTCGTTAGGGATGTAGCATGCAGTGTAGTTCATGGGATAGGATCTCCTAAGGAGTTCTCACCCATTGAATCCTTGCCCTGACTGGGGCTTAAGGCATTGCTGGCACTTAATCTCCTGTTCTAGTTTCAGCCCACTGCTGGTGGCATACCATGGAGTGGGGTGCAGGGCCTGTGGGGTGCAGAAATTGAAGTGAGGGATGCGATGGCTTCTACTAGTCTCAAAGTTTGTGAAATGGGAATCAACGGAAAAAATGGTTGCAACAAGAAGCTGAGTCGTGGCTGTGTTGGGTTTTCTGTTGTTGCTTGATGGTTGGTGGAGACTGGCTGGCAGCAAGGCAGACTGTGTGGTGGAAAAAGGCTCAGGAAGGGCTTCATTAGCACCAACACAGCACAAGGTCCTGCTGGTAGCTAAATGCTCTGGAAATTTGTGCAGCAAGGAAGGTGGTGGTGTTACAGGGAACCTGAAAGTCCAGAATAAGCTTTGGGAGGCCTTGGTATTTGAGTAAAGCCACCTGGGGAAGCGCTGAATGGAGCTGAGGATGTGCAATCAGAGCAGGAGACTTTAAGGTTCTTTAAATCTTTTAACAGAAATCTCAAGGAGCAACAGCTATAAACTGAAACATTTCACGCTAAGTCAATAAAACTGATACAGTTTTGGTTCAGAAAAACCCCTTCAAGCCATTAAAACTAACAGCTCAAATTCCTTAAGGGAGCCAGCTACACAGGCTTGTCTTTCCATAGGACTTGCCGGCAGATCGCACCAGTTACATTCTGTGCCTCGTTGAAAGGGATGCTGGCTTTTGAGACACATATTTCTGGTACAAGCCCTCCTAAAAGTGTTTGGATCTGTGTGCAGTCTGAATGGCGGTGGCTGAAGTAGTCCATATGGCTCCACATCAGGAGAATGTGAGGCTGGAAGTCCTGGGAGGTCATCTCATCCCTCGTGCTGGGGCACTCGTTCTCCTCCAAAGGCTGAGCAACTTGCTTGGTTACAGATGTAACTGAGCATTTCATCTTTCCCTGCTGGGCTCGCCATGCGCTGCTGTTTGGGACAGCAGAGAAGGACAGAGCTGCGAAGGATGGGGGGAGAGGGAATATATTTCTTCTCTCCCGATCTATAGAAGTGGATACCTACAGACATCTCTACCTTCCCCCCCTTCCCTTTCTTCCCAAGCCCTGAGGTTTGGGCATAATGTTTTTATATTGCCTCAGAAATCAATCTGTTCAGTAACCTGACTCAGAATAAGTAATGCAACCACATACTTCTGAATAGTTATATGTGCACGATCTGTTTGTACGATATGCTCGTCTTTCTAACATCTGGTTCTAGCCAGTTGCTATCAGCCCCTTGGTTTTATAAGCACTAAATTCACTCAGTTTTTAATGCAGGAGGGAAAAAATACAGCCCAAAGAGCATAACGTTTACAAGCATTTTTTGTGGGAGTGGAGACAGGAGGCCAAGTTCTGCTCTCAGACAGAGTCCAGCCTTTGCATTTTTGGGTGGGCCTCTGAAACCATATTTTTTCCTTAAGATGCCTCCTTTTCAGCCAAACTAAACCGATTCCTGTCAACTGTTATCCCTCCAGTATGAATGGGTTTGGCATAGAGACTCGAGGGAGGGTTGGCATGATGGCTTGTTGGGATGCTCTTCAAATACTAACTGCACTGTTATACACCCAGCGTGCACGTGTGCCTCAGCTTCTGGGAAGGGGGAGACAGGGGTAGGGTGGTTTCGTGTTTCTGGAGGCCTAGTCTGCCTGTTTTCTCACCTGGTGTCCATCAAGTGCTGTGTTTGGTGGAGCCGAGGGGACTTGTGACTACCCCAGCAGGCTGCAGCATCCCAGGACCCCTCCCCAGGTGGCTTTTTCAGTGCAGCCTTGAACATGCAAGAAAAGAGCTTTATGTTCCAAAGCCACCCCCTCGGGATCAGCAGAGACAACTAAGGGCAGATTTTTATTGAGCACAAATGACAGTGGATGATCCAAAAGCACAAGGCAGCCTGACACTCATTGAAATGTCTCCATAAGAAAACCAAGTATCTACAAAACCACCACTGCCGAGCCAGTTGCTGACAGAATCAGCAAACCCATCAATAATGAGATACACAAAACCACTGAAACCCATGTTATATACATGCAGTTTACAAGAGAGTTGAACCAGCTTCTGGCTTGCTGTTGTAGCCAAATTACTTTTTTACTATTGTGTTATCCTTTGTCTTCTCACCCCAGTTTGGTGTTCACCCTCTTCTCCTGTGCTAAGACTCTAAGGTGAGAGAGAGACTCTGAGGGATGAGAACTGTCCTTAAATAAATCAAACAGTAACTGTCCTGAATAATTTGAATCAGATTGTTCCGGCCACTGAAAACTTTATCAATGCTAATTCTAATATGAATACCACATACCAGTGGTTCTCTTTGCAAGGGGAAGAGAAGTGTGTTTAGGGGAGAAAGGGAGATAGCAAACCAAAAATGGCTCATATTTTAAGCCACTGAAGGGTTGCAGTTCACATATGGATGAAATTTGGCTATGGAATAACATAATGTAGTTATAAGTGGAATAAATCTGGTCCACTAATTCTTTTACTGCCTGTTTTGTTTTAAAAGACAAACTATCTTCACTTACACATGCACACAAAATGTGGGCAGTTAAAACAGGTAACGGTGTGAGTCACCAGGTAGGACTTGCTGGGTTCTTTTGGCTAAGCCTCACTTTCTGGAAAGGATCAAAGTGAATAGACATGTCCCCTTATAGAGGTCCTGCCTGTCTGCTCCTGAACTGTGACTGGTAATGGTGTGGCACTAATTCAGATCCTGCAGAACTGTGTGTAGGTTTCCACAGTTATTTTTCTGTTGTTACCAAACACTTGAAGTAAGACTATGCGGTGGTCATATAGACAGGAAAATGACATCATGCTTAAAACCACTAATCCAAAAGCTTTGGCATCTGAAAGACAAACCATATTCTAATTAGGAACAAAAACCAATGACATTTGAAATAGAGAAATTTCTCGGATTATTATTATTTTTAAATCCTACTCTGGCTTCTCTTTCAGCCAAAGCTGTGACAAGTGCATTGGAGCTGATGATAAACATACACCTCTGAGGTCACTGCTAGGATTTTTAATTTTAATAAATAAATAAGGATGAATTTTCTGGTCTCCAGGGATCCAGCACTCAGGAACATGCAGCACAGAGTCTGCTTTGCAGGGTCAGTGTGGAAGAGATTTTTTTTTTTTTTGCTATTTAGCATGGCTGGGTTTTTTCCACTGTTTGAAAATACAAAACAGCCTTATCCTTTATTTCTTCCTCCAAGGTTGGTAGGTGGTAACGGCAGGCTTTGGGATGGTGACGCTTTGTAGGGATTATTCACTGCGTGGGAAAGCCCACAATTACTCACAGCAACCACACTCTTGTAAGAGGTCAGCAGATGTGACCAACTCATCCTGCTATGGATGACAAGAACTGGCTAAAGAAATGTTGAAGAAACCATATTCCACCAGCTGTTGGGTTCTGCATGTCTCGCTGCTGCTGCACCTTCTGGAAATAAGTCAACTTTGTTTCCAGGGGAAAGTAGGGTGGAGGAATTCCAACAATGTTAACTTTGACTTATAGACAGAAAAAGAGAAGACTATTTCTTAATATGAAACAAATTCTCTTAATTTTTTAGCATTTTGTGGGAACTAACTGGAAATTGATTGAAATAGAAATGAAATATTTTAATTCAAAAAAAGCTACTTTTATCTTTTCCTTAAGTTCTTTTGCAGAAAACTGATTTCTGGGGGAAAAATAGGTGTAGTCACTTAGAAGACAGCAACACTTTGAACTAGTAATTGTAAATTCTTTGAGATGCACCTTCCATCCTTTAACCAGGTCACCTCATTTCCTGCTTGAGTCAGTCATTGCTTAAATGCAACAAAGCCTGGCATCATCTTCCCCCCCTCCCAAAAATGAGGTACCCGTAATTCCCAAAGATGCATTGCAGAAGCTGGTGTCTACAGAGACACTTGAACCAATGCCTTATGTCATCCCCACTCAGGAAATTCTGTTTGAGTGGCCCTTTGTTTTTGCATGATCTGTTACATTGCAAGCTAGGCAAATGGGCTCTCCATCACTATCCTCTGCCCTTGTTCACTTTACCGCTATCCCCATCTGGAGAATAATATAATGAGAATAGTTATAGAGGTTGTTGTAAGGAATCACCTACTATCATGCACCTGCCAACAGGGTGGATTAACTGTCTGGTTCTTTCAGGAACTGAATAAATCCTGACATATTTTGAAAATGCATCCTCACTTGCTTCTGAATTTCTGTTCTGCTCTTTCATCTCAGTCATAGCTGTTTTTTTAAAAGTGCCACTATTCATATCGAATTTGCACCTTGCAAGCACCTGCAGGCTTATTGTTTGGCATGGACTCTTCATTGATTTGATTTTTTTTTTCTTTTTCTTTTGTGTTCTGGTTTTTTTTATAGCATTTCATGGTGTAGACAGCAACTTTATGGGTACTGGGGTTTGAGCGTGGATTTAGCAGGGTCTTTGGTTTTTGTTGATTTCTTTTTCCCACAGACATGAAAGCAAGAAGCAGCTTGGTAATGTTACAGTATCATTCATTACTTCCTACGACTGCCTCGGTACAGACCGTCAAAATTAGTCGCTGAAAGAGGACAGATTGCATGAGGTTCTCTAGACTAAATATTCCATATGGCAGAGGAGGTCTCTCCCAGGGTCGATGGGGAGAGAGCGGGAGCAAGGCTGGACCGAGGACTGGATATTAAGTGCACAGATACCTTTGAAGGCCAGTGCAGAAACTTCAGCTGTGCCACTGTGATAAAGCGGATCGCGGATCCTTCGTGTCAGGTGAAGTTTATGGGAATCCTTCAGTGGGCTCTAATCCACTTTGAATCAAAATGCCAAACTTTTTGTTTCTTCTGTGCTTTTGCAATAAGTGAGGTGGATTTTCAGAGGCCTTTAGCTGTGATGCGGGAAGGGGCTGTAACAGGACTGCCCAGGCTCAGGGCAGACTCATGCCTGTCACAAGCAGCCCTTCAGCAATGAGTTGTGTTCAGTCTGGTTACTTCAGGTAAACAAGCTGTGACTCCCCACTGATCGCTGCTCCAGTTCTGACATCAGTCTTAACTTCTTTTTCTAACCATGTCTCAAGCAGACTTTTTAAAAAGTGAAAAACAGATTTCTGCATTTATAAATTACAATTAAGTGATTTAATTATTTATATCTGTGTATTAATTTACTACAGTTACTGTTTTGGAGACTAAATGTCCTGACAATGTTAGGTCTGCAGCTTTGACTTCTGTGGCAAGTAGGCTTTTCTAGAGACTATTTAAGAAAATGAATGCTGGGATTTTATTGCTAGTTTACTTTTGCCATCTGATAATAACAATGATGCTTGGTTATGGGGAACAAAAGTCAGATGAAAAAAGACGTCCTTGTAATAGCATATGCTGTTCTTCATGGTACTTAAGACACACAGGAACAACAATGAAACGACTTTAGGTGAAGGGCCAGTGAATGAGAACACAGGCCTTCATTCTTTTTGCTACAGAATAAATTCCCTTCTGCTGCAAGCATCTCATTTGCTATTTGTACAGAAAGTCCTTTGTTAGTCATTTCTCATTACAGCTATTGATAAGACTTGTCCAAAAACATGCCAAAGTGCTTTTGTAAGTTAGATATTTTACATCAAGTACCAACAGCTAGTAATCATACATTGGGCCTCTCTTAAAAACTTTTTCACTGTTGCCTTTTTATTTAGATAACATTGCTGTGATACTTACAGCAAGGGAATAGTATGAATACCAGTATGGTGTTTGGTTGGAAAGGAAATTGAGAATGCTGTAACTGTTAGGAACGAAACTTCACTTTAACTTTAATTAACATCATTTCAAATATTACTGCTTGTGCAATATGAATGTCTTGTATTATAAGGACATTTGTTTCAGTGAAAATAGTATTGAAGATGGGAGCAACTTTTTTCCATGTCCCTAAGACGGGGTCACAGCAAAAATGTGTGATTGAGTAGTATTTTCTCATATTTATGCAGCTTTAAGAAACATACATTAAAGTATTAATAGTTCATTTATGTATTTCTCTTACATATCTGCAAAGTAATTTCCCTTCCCCTCTAAGTCTGATCTTTCTAGCAAACCTTTGCTCATCTGTTTGCAGTTTGCAATATCAGTACTTTCCAGTATTGTCCATCCATTGCCGGTCTGAAATAAGCAGTGTTATGGAGAAATGACTGTTGGGAACGGTTTTTAGCTATTTTTCATAACAGTAAACAGTACTAAATGAAATGATTATGCAACAGGCTGTAAACAAACTTTTTTGGACAATGCATAATTAAATTGTGGAACTCCTTGCCAGAGGATGTTTTAGGTATCCAGAGTTCCAGAAGCAACCAAACAAGTGAATGGAATCAAAGGTCTCTAAAGGGCTATTACATGAGATGACGCAGATGTAGGCTACAGCTCAGGAAGTCCTTTAACAACAAATTGCTTGAAATGGAGCAGATATGGAGAATTTAATACTTGCATCACTACTTCTATGCTTTCTCCTAAATGCCCATTACTAGTCATTTCCAAAGACATGTTACTGTGTTGGATGGGCCTATGGCACAACCTGGTCCAAACCTTTCTTGTACGTGCCTGTGTGCCCTGGGGAGCACAAGAAGGCACATCCTCGAAAACAGGGAGAAGAGCAGGGCTTTTTATTCAGGTTAGACACAAAGATAATTTTTTCAGGTGTGGATAGTCTAAAAAAAAAAAATCTGCTTTTAGACATGTAAGAAATCTGGGAGTCTCCCATGGCCGAGTACCTTGGGCTCTGCTAGTTCTTTTAAGCTCAACTCTTTGGGGAGCGAAAACTGGAGGATGTTACATATCTGGCTGGGAAATGTCTGCCTTCTTGGGAAAAGCCTCCAACAGCAGTATGTGTGAACCACAAGTGGAAAAATGTGGTGTGCTGTGCCAGGAACTGGAGGAGATGGTGACAGCATGGCTGAATTACTACTTATCTCTACTCCGGTGGCTGTGCTGTGGCATGAAGTCCTTAAGGTCCCATTTACTTCAGTAGCACATCTGTCTCCCAAGGGTTTCCTAACTTAGAAAAGCTAACCATAGGCTGAAGAAAGAGATGGGGGAATATGCAGTCTTTTCCCTTGCTTTAAAAATTTGTCTGAGGCTCAGAGAAATTAAGTGACTTCAAGGACTATTGGGTTTTTTTGATTTTTCTTAGTTTTTAGGGAACATGAGACATTTTTCTTGGCAGTAGTTGTGACGTAGAGTAGTGAAGATGGTATTTGCTTTTATTTTAAAGTAAGACCACACATGTCACTTGAAGAACCAAGATAGGTGTGTTAGCCTCCATCCAGTCTATTATGTATTGACTTTAAGGAGACCAATTATGGGCAGCAAAAGACTTTCTTTCCTGAAAATAAATGTTACTCTTCCCTCATTGGATACACAGCAGAACAGTTACGTTTTCAGTCTCCAGCTGCCAAGGACACCTATGAGCATTTTCCTACCACAGGCATTTTGCAGGCAATGTGGAAAACATGCCACACGCCAAAGGCATTAAAAGGAGCCAATCATGAATAATTCATCTGGAATTCACTATAATGGTATTAGTCATAATGAAACCTAAGCTGGTATTAACACGTGGGTAATAGGTACAGCACTTCCTGAGGAATCACTCTTTATTAGGGCAGGGTATTAAGGAGAGCTTGGAAAAGGGATACTGTTTCTACCGTCATGATGCCCTGGTCTAGGGATAGTGGTGTCTGATTGTCTCCAGGAAAATATACAAGCTATGTGGGCTATGATCAGTTATGAAGTCTTCAGCCTCCTAGTTTAAAAAGAAATTGCTTACAAAATGACTATATGGCAGCTGCTTAAAGCAGCAGTAGATATGCCAGTGGAAGCATTGGTTCAAAAGAATGTGATTTGATCATATTTCTGTTATTTTCTTGTTCTTCCAACAAGCTTCCGTGCAAACGAGGTGATTTTGTGTTTGATTCACAGCTGCTGGGGAAAAAGAGAGCCTGTTGTTGCATGAGGAGAGAAGAGGGTTGGTATTTTGGGCTGGTCTTTGTAGGCTGGTCTGTCGGAGGGTAAAGCCTGGGAGGTGAGACGCTGCTCAGGCATGCTGGGTGCTCGCATGCAGCCATTCTCAGTGTAATTCACCAGGGAAGGAAAAACCTGTGCTGTATAACTTCAGTAATGAGGTGATCCAGAATCAGTCAAGCCTTTAAGGATGTGCTTATGCTCTGTTGAAAGTCTGTGATGATCAGGTTTGGGTTTTTCCCTAGACTTTGAAAGAACTGAGCTGTAGGTGTGTGTTTGGAGTTGAATGCCCTTGAACTGGGACTGTATGAGGAGTAATCAAAGGCAGAGTCAAAGTAAATGGTTCACAGGCCACTCTAGTGGAAATATGTTTGCATAAAGTTGTTATCAGAGTCAATCTGCAGAACAAGATGTGAATGATTGAGAAACAGACGGAAGGGCTAAACCACACATGCTAAAAAATTTGCTTTGCTTTAGCCAAGACCGTTCTAAATCTCAGCTTTGTCCAGTCATGTTAGACCAGCATAAGCTTTCAATTCACTGAAAGGGCAGGCTTACAGTACAATTTTCATCGTCCCTTCTGTTGTCATAATCCTTATATGGTGACCACAGAGTCCTTGCTAGAGATGGCCTGAACAGAGAAAGCAATCTGCTCAGCTAAATGAACATCATGAAAAGTGTAATTATGAGACCTTTGCCTCATGAGGTGGAACTAATTAACCAAAACACAGTGAAAGTTAACAATAGTTAGCTAATACAATCAAGCCCTGCAAGGTGTGCAGTTACAATATCACAGGTGTAATTGTCAGGTGCACCAATGCACACAGCTCAGCGGGCAAGGCCAGGAGGATGCCATGATGATGTGTTGGAGTCTTCCCCACTGCATATTATCAGTTGTGCTTGTTGTACACCAAGCAATACAGCTCTATTTCTTCAGGGTAAGAACCTGCAAAATAAAGGATGGAGGAAAGAAGAGTATTGTTCGCCTTTCCTTTATTTTCTGACACGAGAACTACAGGTCTTAAAAAAACAAAGGGCTTGACATCTACCATTCATAAATTCTGCAGAAAGAGATATCCAGGCTCTGAAGCTGCAGGAGTGAAAGAATACAAAGTTCATCACCTGCTGACACTTGTCTTGAAAGCAGAGTGTCAGAGACAAATCCTGCCGGTTAGGACTGAGTGCCCAAGAGAAGTGTCAGGCTCCAGATCTTTTGCAGCATGAATAAGATAGGTCTTCTATTGTGAGCCTGCAGAGATGCCAGGACCTGCACATGTCTGCACACAAAAGAGAAAATGCTTGCCTTCCATCCTTGAACATTACGACTCAGCTGAGTTTGGAAAGGACCCTGCAGTCATCACAAGGCTGTCCCTCAACCCACCCTGTTCCACACACACCCAAGGGCCATCAGCATAAGAATTATGCAGGTTTGGGTTTTATTTATTTTTGCTGAAGAGGATCCCAGGTTACGGTACCTATCAGGAGACTGTTGTCCTTACAAATGGTGAAGGCGGCAGAGCTCTGCAAGAAGATAATTCAGAGCACCTCAGTGAGATCCCTGCTCTAAATTGCCCACAGATGAGTTTATCCTTATTTGTTAATCATAGCACCAACCTAGAAAGATCAGTCTCTTTGAGGTAAGTTATATGGTTTACGTCTCTAATGACTTTTCCTGATTGACTTTCTGTTCATATCAGGTAACTGAAGTTGCTTGAAGGTAACAGATTCTGGGTGGATTTCCCACTGCTGATGAGACTGTGTGTGCAAGGGATGCTCTGACTTTGTGCTTGCAGGCTCTCTGCATCAGCAGTGCTGATGCTCAGGGGTGGCCAGTGACTGCTTCCTTCCATGCATCTGCAGGAACACAGAATCTTCTAAGGAGAGCGGAAGAAAATATGTGTGTCTCTTTCTATCCTAAGCATTGGCCTGTGAGTTCTATCAGGCAAAACCAGGTGCTTCAGCGAATTCTAGCTCAGGTTATTACGGAGTACTGAGTAATTGCCTAGGTTTTACCTTCCTCACCTTCTCTCTTAATGATACAACCTATCCCCTGGGTATTTAAACCTATCAGTGTCAGTAAATCTGGGTAATTCCAATAACAATTTCAAACTTTTGTGTCTCTGCATTGTCAGAGTTATGGTATAATATTTTATTACAGGTGTGTATGATATGGTCAGGGTGTGCTTTGGAAGACGTAGAACCTGGATGGAGTTTTTTACAGAGTAAGGGCAAATGAGGATTTGGATTTCCTTTCTTCTGAAAGCAAAATCTGCTTTCTATTCCCATGGGAATCTGCTAGAACTTTCTCTGCCACATTCACTTTTCTTAGCTCAGATTGGACTGAAATGCCAGAGATAATTACTTATCCATGTACTTGAGACCTACTACTGATTGCAAAAATTATATGTAGCTGTAAACATCTTTTAATCCAATAAGTTTAAACAAAATAATTAGTGGTTTAACTAACTGAGCTTCACAACAACTTTTTTAAATAGGAATGACTTTCCCAATTTTACAGATGTTAATCTGTGGTGTACAGATTATGTGATTTACTGATGGTGACACAGTGAATGTGTAGTAAAGCCAGAAAAAGGTTCCAAGACTCCGATGAGGACATGAGCAAGCTGTCTCAACAGAGAAATATTTGGACCAAAAACAGAGCTCGGCCAAACATTATTTTGGTGTGGGTAGGAGATTGTGTTTTATTACATTTGTCATTTTACGCGGAAAACTGTAAGAAAAAGCAACAAAGAAAATAATTTTAAAGTCAAATTTTCATTTTTAATTTTGAAAATGCTTATGTTAATATTTCTCCATTTCTCCCAGTGATTTTTGCCAGTGATTGTGTTAGAATGGATTTTACTTTGAAAGTTGGAATCTTGTTTTCTTTGTTTTATGCCCATAATTTCCAGAGACTACATTACTTGTATTTGTTTCTTATTCTGAATTGCTGCATGCTTTCCTCTGTGTGCTTCAAGAGCTACTGTATGTCTTCCTATGATCGATGTTAAGAAAAGATTTTTTTAATGTTCTATTAAAGTTCTTTGAATGGAATATGATCACAGAATCACAGAATGTTCGGAAGGGACCTCTGTGGGTCATCTAGTCCAACCCTTCTGCCAAAGCAGGGCCACCTAGAGCAGGCTGCACAGGACCGCGTCTAGGCAGGTCTTGAATATCTCCAGAGAGGGAGACTCCACAACCTCCCTGGGCAGCCTGTTCCAGTGCTCCGTCACCCTCAGAGGGAAGAAGTTCTTCCTCATATTCAGATGGAACTTCCTGTGCTTCAGTTTGTGCCCGTTGCCCCTTGTCCTGTCACTGGGTACCACTGAAAAGTTTGGCCCTGTCCTCCTGACACCTACCCGTGAGATATTTATAAGCATTTATAAGGTCCCCTCTCAGCCTTCTCGTCTTCAGGCTGAACAAGCCCAGTTCCCTCAGCCTTTCCTCATAGGAGAGATGCTCCAGTCCCCTCACCATCCTTGTAGCCCTCCACTGGATTCTCTCCAGTAGGTCCTCATCTTTCTTGAAGTGGGGAGCCCAGAACTGGACAGAATACTCCAGATGGGGCCTCACTAGGGCAGTGTAGAGGGGAAGGAGAACCTCCCTCGCCCTGTTGGCCACACTCCTCCTAATGCATCCCAGGATCCCATTGGCCTTCTTGGCAACCAGGGCACGCTGCTGGCTCATGATCAACTTGTCCACCAGGACACCCAGGTCTCTCTCTGCAGAGCTGCTCTCCAGCAGGTCCGCCCCAAGCCTGTACTGGTGCATGGGGTTGTTCCTCCCCAAGTGCAGGACCCTGCACTTGCCCTTGTTGAATTTCATCAGGTTCCTCTCTGCCCAACTTTCCAGCCTGTCCAGGTCTCGCTGAATGGTAGCACAGCCTGCTGGTGTATCCACCACTCCTTCCAGTTTTGTGTCATCAGCAAACTTGCTGATGAAGTCTGAAGGTAGTGTGATATACAATTAAGACTAGATAATGTTGAATACCTTTGAGTTTGTGAAAATGGCAGTACAAGCCAGTGTTCTGTGTAGGATATATCCTTTGCATGGGTAGTACTCAGGTTGTCTCCTGCTCCCTTCCTATGCTGTGATAAGCTTCTGGTCCTTTTGGTCCTGGAGATCTGAATTTTGTGATGAGGCAACAATTATGGGTTGGCTGTTTGAACTGCCTAGCAAATCCATCAAAGGTGGGCTTTCTTGCTGTCCCGAGGAGCTGCAATAAATGACCAAACTTTTTGTTTTCTTTCCCAGCTTTCAAGACACTGTCCCTCTGTTTTGTTCAGTATATCAGGCATCTGAAAATTCTGGATTTTCATCCAAACGCATGTAAAGTATCCCTTTTTAAGAAAATGTACTTTGTTAATAATGTGGCAAATCCATGAGGCAATGGCTAGGTCAGCTTGGGAAGACAAATTCAGGACACTCGCTCCACTAAAATGGAGATATTTATATTTGTGGAGTGCTACTTCTTTTATTTTAGTGCATCTCTTTAAAGGTGTTTTTATATTAAGTTTTATATATTGCAGCTGATGCCCTGTAGAATGTTTGGTTTTTTTGGTACAATGGCATATGCTAAGGAGCTGTGCCTTGTAATGCAACAAGGAGTATAAGAATGTGTATATCACTTTATACATGTACTGTGGTCATCCTCATTTTATTTGTACACATCCTTAGAAAATGACACTTTCACTGCTGCCAGCTGAGAGCTGTTGGATTCCTGTACTGAGATTTGAAGAAAAGCATTAAATTATGTAGACATTGTGCTGAGTTCTATTAAAACTAGTAGTGCAAACTCACACAATCTACATGAGCACGATTAATTTTTCAGTTAATGATCCTGTTATGCTTACAGATTCCACATGCGCTTTGTACACAGCACACAAGCAAACAAAATATACATATGGGAGTGCTGCAAAAGCATACAAATATGCAGTATGTTTAAGGCCTTTGCATGGAATTCCTGGGAAATTTGCTTTAATGGTAATATCATGGGCAAATATAAAATATCTGCAGTGGCCAGCTCTAAGCTAATGTAACTTGTAACAGAAAGGTAACTTGTCAACAGTAAGGCAGAACTGTAGAATTACAAAACTTCAGAAGCCATCTTAGGAACTGATAACCACATGGCAACGCTGTATTCATTTGGAATATTACCAGAAACAGCGAAAAGTGTGTAAGCATAATCAAGTATTTCCTCTGCTGTGTATTGTATGTTTAATGGACCACACAAGATTTTACCAGAAAATCCTATTTCACAAATGTTTTAAATCCACAAATGCCTGGTGATGACATAGCCATAAAATACAGCTTTTAAAAACCCTCCATCAAGGGGATAGGTTCTCTGATGCATTATATCAGCAACGTTGATTTAAACAATGAAGAACTGATTATAAAATTTGATTCCAAATTGAAGTCTGAGTAAATCCAGATCTGTGTTCAAACCTGAGTTTGAGCTGAAAGATCTGGACTGTGGTTTGTGAAGAAGAACCTCTGGTTCTTCGGTGAGTTCCTGCTGCTACTGTTAGAGATGCTTCTTACATAAAATTCAATGAAAATGAATCCAGGCAGGGTTTATAAGAAATCAAGTTTGACTGCATGGGGTGCACAGGATATAGGTATCCTGTCAACACTTAGCCATCTTTTGTAACATAAGTAGGTGTTTCTAACACCTTAATGTGTATTTAACTGATAAATTTGGGGAAAATACATTTCTGTATCATTGGAGAATGACAGCTCAAAGTTTTACGTCTCCGCTGTTGTGGGTATGTTCCTTCTCAGCGATAGCCGTGGCAGATCACAGGAAGGGAAGATTTGAAAAGATCGGAGATGAAAAGACAAAACTATGAGTTGCCAATAGCACATTGCCTCTCAGAGCTGTGGGCTGTCTTGCAGGTGGTGAAATTCCACAAAAACCACTAGAGCTTCCTGGCTTCCACTCCTTAAGACCATGGCCTGTGAGTTTGTTGCACAAGCAGTAGCCTGACTTTAGCTCTGGTTCTTGCACTGTTTTTGAAAAAGCCCCTCTCAAAGGTAAAGTCATCGATGTGATTCTCAGGTTCCTCCCAAGCCATGAGCTCCTTCCGTAACCTGTCATCTTTAGATGCAGAGTGCTTCGCCTGTGACAGCTGGCTGCACCAAAATGACATGGTGTGACATTTTGCTGCATAAATCAAGTCTCTGCCTGCTTAGCAGGTGGTGTTTGGTCGCAGTTCTGTTTGTTGCGCAACTTTAGTTCAGTACATTTAAAATGCCTTCACTCTCTTCTTTGGGCCAGTGTATTTCCAGCTTCTCTATGCGTGCTCTTGTTCAAAGAGAAAAGGCAGAAAATTCTTTAGCTAACATGGTTTGTAGGCGTGACCATGATCCCACACTTTGGGTGGGAAACTGTTGTTTTCTTACCTCAACAAGGCACAAGTTGCCTTTCTTGGTATCTCAGGGAAGACCAGAGGTTGCAGAGATTGTCTTGCACTGTTAGAAAGGGTGGCCCTACTCCTGTGGGGAGCCACAGGAGGGACTCTGATCCTGCCACCCCTCACTTCAGTGCATCTCTGACAGGTACAAGTGACCTTGGCAACCCAGATGAAAACCTGTTAACCAAAAAGATTTTATTTGCCTTTACTGGGCTCTGGATCAGTTGGCATGAAGCACCCCAGAGACCTGCTGTGTGGTATAAGCAGTCCCATGGAAGCTTGGAAATCTACCTTTCTTCCTGGGAAGCAGACAAACTCTGCAGACCTTTTGGAGTTCTGTGCATCTCCAGGTGTGTGGTGTCACTGCTTCGCCACGCGTAGTGCTTTGGTAGTAATGCAAGGCTCTGTCAGTGGTGAAAAGCAGGAATTCATTCCTGACCCCATGAGTCACCCTCCTATGTCACGGAGCTTGTGGTTTCATCACCCTTGCCATTATTTTACCTTTCAGATGAGTAGTTACAGGTACTATTAATCTATAAAATAGATGTAGGCAGACAGGAGGACGTCATGTAAAGTCTGCAGAGACACAAAATGAACAGACACACAAAAAAAGAAAAGCCAGCTTGAAAACTTGACCCCAACTTTTTACTGTCGTGTGTTCCAGGAAAATGATTTACTGTTGGCATGTACCCATGTCACACTGGTACTCAGGACAAAGTAAAAGTCACAGTAGTTACTCAGGCCCTTGCTTCTGTCATTGTATTTTCAGATATTTCAAGGAATGAGGTAATGACTTTAAGATCAAGGTCATTTTTAGCGGCATCAATTATTTCACTTTCTCCTGGCAAAAGCATCTGCATAGCTCTGCACAATGCTAACTACCAGGCGAATGTTTCACTGGAAAACCTGACTGTTCTCAGTCATAGAGAGTGCCTGGTTCATACATTAAATTGGTTTAATAATTTAAACTTTTACTATGTAACTTAGAAACTGCATGTTACCAATTTAATGCATTCAAAACAAATTTAAGTGGGTTCCAATGTACTTAGTCACTGCTATACAAAGGAGAGACCCCATATTTCAAATAACAAGGCTTCAGCAGAGAGATGACGTTAGTGGTGGGTAGTAAGCTGAACTATCTATCAAGATATCAAGTATGAAACAGATGGTGAGAAAAAAAGGTCCAGATACATTTACAATCCTTTTAACATGCTCACCCATTTAATTCAGCACAAGGTCACAACTTGATGTCTTAGACATGTAATCTCATCTTCAGCTGGAAATGAAAGCAGGTTTTTAAAAAATAGACAGTTACAGAAGACTTTGTGGGGTTTAGCCAGCGTTTCTGGGAAGGGAAAATGGCCCATCATCAAACCTTACAGATCTTTGCTTGCCAACACTGCATCTCGAATACATGATTTGTAGACCTGCATCCATTGATTCCTCCAGTGGTTCATTAGGAGTGATTTGCTGTAATGACTCAGTCTGAAAAATCCATTCCCTTCCTTTAGGACAATAATTTTGGGGGTTGGGAATGTTCTTGGTTGTACCTCTTGTGTTTTTGTGTTTGTAAAGATTTGGGGTTAATCAGCCAAATAGTCCTGTCTCCCAAACTGTTAAACCACAGTAACTCAGTCATGTATCTGAGCGCTTATCAGCTGGCCATGAAGGCCATTCTCCTCTTTAATC
The DNA here is from genome assembly GCF_030867145.1 of Opisthocomus hoazin. Taxonomy (NCBI): domain Eukaryota; kingdom Metazoa; phylum Chordata; class Aves; order Opisthocomiformes; family Opisthocomidae; genus Opisthocomus; species Opisthocomus hoazin. Next base: position 9,349,602 of record NC_134435.1, read on the forward strand.
TGACGGGTTATCTCTCTTACAACCCATTCTCGAATTTTGACACAATATAACCTGACTACGTACATACTTTCTCTTAGCATAGATGGAAATGTTAAAGAACCTCTAGTAAAAGTTATACTTTTAGTTAAAGCCTTCATTCTAGTAGCTGGGGAATTGATGTCAGATGGAAAATGATTTCCCAATGGCTTGGTTTTGTAGAAAAAGTCTTCAACTTTTATGTTGATAGTCTTTGAAGTTAGAAATTGTTGTTAGACTATCAAATATTGTTTGAGGTGTCAGTCATTTTTTTTCTCTTTCTATTACAGGAATGGGATCTTAGCAAAGAATTATTGTGGTAGAAAATGAGTGTATGACTGACACTGGAAAGAAAGGTGTTTACGGGACATATACAAGGGGAATTGTTGTGGAATCTAGACCTGTCAATATAATCTCAGTTAATTCTCGAAGTGTCTGGTTTCTCACTCAAAGAAGGCAGGGTTAAATCTCCAAAGGCAAAATACTTGAACATGCCATCCATGGTGTGGAATATTTTCCAAAATATCTTTCTGCTGGTGTAATTTCATGTTTCTGGTTTATCTGAGTCACACCCATAGTTTGAAACAGGGGGTGTTACTGCCTTTTGAAAAAAAACCCCACTTCCTTTCCCTGTTTTCTGGACAGCTTTGCCATACATGATCTCTGGACTCCCACCTCCCGTTTTCTGGCCCTGCACGACCCTTCCACCACTGTCTTTGTCTGCAGAAGAACTGAGCGTGGGTTGGACCGATAGGTGGCACACAGGGAGCTCTTAAGTAGGCTCAAAAAAATTATGCAAAGAGAAAATCAAAATAATAATACTCAAATACCACAGAAAAGATTCCAGTTCTGAGTTAGCCGGGTTTTTTCCCATCCTCTGGCTTTTTTATTTTCCTTTACTTTTGAAATTCCAAACAGGTCTGCCTATCCAAATAAGTCATTAACACTGTACTGCCTGTCCAAAACTGAATATGATCCTTCTGTGCAAAATTCTACATGACACAGCTAGCACCATAAGTACTTGTGTCACGTGCATTGCTCTAGCTTCTCAGGCCAGACACAGAAAACCTGCTCTGCTAGCGAAATCCTCCTGTCCTAACGAGCTCACCAGCAAAGTATGAAATGAGAAATGGGATGGTGCAGGCGAGTGGAAGACTACAAGGAAGAACTAGGACAGCAGTAATCAGCATGATAGGCCTTAACAGTATTTGGTTTAAACAACAATAAAACCCCCTCAAAACTGAGTTTTAGGGGATTATAAGTTACCCTATTGCAGCAAACATTTGACAATTTGCAGGGTCTAGCGAATGTTCAGTTGCCCTGAGGTCCTACAGAGAATGGTGGTTCGGATTTTTCCCAGTGTTCCAAAATACCTTCAACATTTTCAGCCTTCTTGGATAGAGCTTGAGCTTAAAGCAGTACCCCCAGGAGCTTTAATGGTACCCCCAGGTTTGATGATGTTTCCTTTGACTCCTGTTGGACTTGGATGACCAGTAAAAAAAATGCGCAAGCCATTCAGCCACATAAATTAGATGTGAGAGCCTAAATTCAGACAGGCCAAGTCACGACTGGTGAGATGTATAGAGGCTAGGTTAAATATGAAGGAAAATCTGGGTCCGGGTAGTACCATCCCTGCAGAACCTGAATCACAAATCAAGAGCCCTGCCATAGTTTTCATGCTGTCCTCGGTGAGCCTCCTTGGGAAGGAGTGCAGTCAGGCTCTGTGTATTTTCACATCTCTAAAAGCACAGGAGACAGTCAATAAAAAAGGGATGGCTGTCTTGAGATTACCCCCCCTCCTCCATGTTCTGAAAGTGACAGAATGGAGTGGATAGCAAGCAACCTGCTTGCCTTGGGTGCAGATGGCTTTAATTGTCATTCCCAGATGTTCTGCCTCTTGAAGGTCAAATTCACCTTGTATAAATCGGGCTGGAACCATCCAGAGAAAGCACAGACATTTTATTTGAAAAAATGTAATAAAAGAATGTCCTTCTTTCTTGTTGTTTCCTTCCTTGTAAATTTAAAGCGAACAGATTGAGAGGGAGGCCTGGCTGGCACAGGTCATGGTAACGGGATATAGAAGCTTTTGTCTGGAAGATGCGTGTTCAAATCCAGCTCCATATCACTGTGGTTAAAATATTTTTGTATTTTGTCTGGTGTAGCTCAACTGCAGGTATTAGCCCAGGATTCTCACTGCTGCATTTGATAGTGTCACTTTTTAAACATGACAGTACAAAAGCCATGCTCAAAAAAGAATTGCTAGATGAAGCACCCATTGTGCAGGAAAGGACACATGTCATTAAGGCCAGACGTGCAAGGAAACAAAAATACTTTTGCTTAGTCTCTACTTTTTTTGTAGTGGTGTAGGTCACTTTGGTCTCCAAACTCACATGTTGTGCATCTCTCTCAGATCTCCATCCTAAAACTCTGGCTGTTCCTATCCCCTTCCTCTCTTACTCCTGTAGGAAGTCTGGTTCATCAGCTCACTCCATTGGGGCTGGAAACATTTTTCTTCTGTCCAGTGTAATTTATTAGCAGACAGACACATTCACTTCTTTTTGTGTCAATAATGCACAGTGTACTTTTTAAGTGTACTGTAATTAGGTGGAAACATACTGTTATGTCAGGCATCACCAGATGGGGCTTTTACACATAGTCTGCAAAGCTTTTTTTTTTTTTTAAGCACATGTGCAAGCTTTGACTCTGGGGAGGACGTACTGCAGAGTTGTTTTCAGTTATTTAGTTGTCTGTAGAGGCAGCTTCGGAAGCAAGACTGTTGAGTGAGCATTAAGATGTAATTTTTCTTGAGCTTGGATTAGGATGAGTTATTGAGACAGGAACCAAACTTCAGATTTAGATATCCTCAGATGTGTCAAACAGCACCAAGAAGGGAGAGGCAGCCAGAATTACTACATATCTTTTAAAATCTCAGACAAAACCTATATATTTCCAACGTGACTGTGTATTCCCCTATTGTTTTATTGCAGATACAAAAGAATTGAATTTTTAGAATTGCAGCCTTATCCTTTGATGGTTTCTTTGGGCAATTTTGGAAGAAAGGAATGAAGATTATACATATGATAAATGTGGATTTTAATGGAGAAACAGCTAGGAATTCTAAAGGTGATTAATTAAAGGAAAATTAAGATGCCATTAAGCAACTGTTCAGGGCAATTTCGCACTGGAAAATTTACAGATTCAAACACAGCACTTTGTAAATATAAGCCATGAGATGAATAGACAATTTTTATATGTGACTTTTATTCCCTTACTTCTCTTGTGGACTGACATATTTTGCCTCTATGATCTCAGAAGTTCTGAAATCCCAAATATCTTTGATTCATATTCCCATACATCATGCTGCAAGCAGAGAGCATTGGAATGAGACTTTTGGTGGATAATTCAAGGTACTGACAAAATATATCAAAGATCTGTTGTGTACTGTCCTGGCCAGAATAATTATCGTTTGCTGCATACACAGATCCTAAAGTGCTGCCTGAACCCTGGACTGGGGGAGTAGCATGAAAAGCAATGCAAGTAAATGTTGGAAATCTGAGAGAGACACAAATCTGCAGAAAAAGGGGTTTTATGCAATATAATGAGCATGGGAGTATAACTGAAAGTGGGGCCAAGGTGAGATTTTAGAGAGATGCCTTCAGACATCTAGCAACTAGGAAAATTTGGGTTTGTTGTTCATATACTTGCTGTTTATCCATATTCCACACCTGGTCTATTGATTGTGTTGGTAAATGAATATTTGTGCAGGTTATTTGCTGGAAGAGGATGGTTTAGCTACTATTGAAGGTTGAAGTCGTGGGTCTGTACGGTGCAACGGATACTTTTGAGTGGCATCAGTGTAGATGAGGTTTGGATTAGAGGTTTGGGAAGAAAAAAAGGAAAGAAATCCAACTGCTGTCTTACTGCTCTTTTGTGCATTCATGAGTTGAACTCTAATGATTAGTGTGGAAGTACTTGTTCATGCCAGTTTGCCCTCGGACCAGAGTGTTCACCATGGACACTAGGTTCCTTTTCTTCCTGATCCTTAAATCCTATCATGCAGCCTAAGGTCCACCAGCCTTCACCTGGAGAGATGTCATGAGTAGAACTGTCAGCACATATGGTAACACAGGAGAGCTGGGGACTGCCTAAATCAGAGTAAAGCAGTTAGTGAGCAGCCACTGCACACCATGGTGCTTATGTTCACTAATACTTTGCAGAGTTGTGCAGGGAACAGGTTTATTCTTAAGACTGCTTGGGTATGTTAGTGTCTTCGCTAAGTTTTCATTACTTTTTTGTGTGTATTAAAACTGCACTGGAAATGAACTTGCAACTTTGAAAATTTTTAAACCACAACTGAACAGACTAGTGCAGTAGTCATGAACATCGACAGATTGGAGTTCAGCTTTTTTGCATAGTTCCCATACTGGGTTAACACTAGTCCCTGAAGTTCCCCAATGCCTTGGCACAATAATGGTGAAGACACCACGTGGATACTTTAAACACGTAAGGAGGAAAAGCCAGGATAGAAGGAACTAGTAAGTACACAACAAAAGTGTTCTTCTCTGCAGTGTATTTGAGGGAGAGAAAAAAAATATACAAAAAAATAAAAAACACAGAAGAAACAGATGTATCTGCCAGAAGTTAAATACACATCTGTTAAGGATGCTCTTCTCATATTTGGGGTCAGAAAAATATGTACAAATGTAGCACCTTGCTGACTGACAGAAAATCCTCAGTTCTGGCACTGAGAATCTTGTTTTCTTGACAGCACTTTGTTTTAAGGCTAGAGGCAGAAAAATGTCTTATGCTTGTCCTTAAACTGGAAGGCCCTTTGTTCAGGATACTTATACCATTTGCAGATAATGATGTGCATTGCAGTTTCAGCTGTCTGCATATGCATTTTTATGTTTTTTTATGACAGCTCTGCGTACTGAACTAAAAGGCCATTTAGAGCTGTCAGGAAGTGACAAGCATTACCCTTTACATTTACAATTCTGTTAGCATGCGTTGTCAGGTGGGCTCACCATTCCACCGACATACGATTTTCTTTGAAACCTATGTATGACTTTAATACAGCAGTTTCCAAAAAAATAGGAGAAGAAAAAAGAACCTTATTAAGATTTCCTCTTCCATTTATCTACTTTTTTCTTTCATGTAGTTCTTTTTTCGGTCTTCCTTTCTTTTTACTGTTTTCTTAAGCAAGAAACAGGGAAAGAGACAAAAGTAGCTATCTAGCCTGGAATACTGCAGTAAGCTCCTCCATTCCAGCCTGTGATTTTACATAGAAAAGAGTTGATTTTTATTCCATTGACTTAGGGGAAAAAATGCTGCCAGCATATGCTAAATATTGAACCAACTTACGAAAGCAGAAAGATCAGAACACCTGTAACTCACAACCTTGAAATGAACTACAATAAACGTATATGATTTTTTTCTTAGCTAGCAGTTCAACAATCCAGCTGAGAGTTTCCATCACTATGGGTCAATTTTGAATGCACTCAAAATTATTTGTCCCCCAGTCTATTTTCTGTTGGTTCACATTGGCTCTCTGGTAGCTACACTGTGGCTAACCTTCAAAGGTCCTCTTTAGCTTCCACAAAGTGAAGGAACAAGGTTCCAACAAGCGGGAACTGCTTTATAAATGGATTTAGCAATATTACACCTGAGAAAGGACAACTCTTGGAAGCACCAAACATCAGAGCAAATCGCACCTCTGCTGCTCATAGAGTCCAAGTAGATGCATGCTCAAAGTAAGGGAGGGAAACAGAGGCACAGAGCTGTAAGGACGGTGCAGCTTTATTCTCAGCTGGAGAGAAAGTGGTTAGGAGCATCCAAGTGACAATTAAAGCAACAATCTCTGTGTGAACAGATTTTTGGCTGTATTTTTTATATGGTGATGATACAGATATATTGTTTAACTGCTGACAGTATGTTCAGTCTCTCACAAGCCCCAGCAGAAAATGCATCCCCAAAGAGCTTGTAGTCCAGGCAGCGGCAACTGTCTAAATCACACTGCCTGGATTGCACAGATTGGTGTGATGGTTATTGAGGGTTGTGTTTGACTGACTCATAGCACTTCAGATCGAGTCATCAGTATTGTGTGGCTGGAAGGACTGGGTAATAGTAAAAATAACACGAGTATTTTTCACAGTAAGGTTTCAGTTTGTCTTGGATTCGTCTTGAGGTTTTTTTTGGATGTTATATGCAGGCCAGCCTAAATGGCAGGGTCATTAGCTCAGCAAATCCATTTGTTATTGGTAGGTAGTGTGGAGAGGTCTGTATGGATGGTTTTGTAGTTCAAGAAGGCATCATAAGAATTAAGGATCAGAGAACAGTGTGCTTTGGAGTAAAATAACACATGTGGCTTAATGCTCATGCAACTTTGACACTGAATTCCTTTCCTGTCATTGCGTAAAGGCAAACTCTAAACATTATTTTTAAGCAGCTGTTTTTATGCATACTAGCTGACACATCTGAATCTATGTTTCTATACTTCCTAAGCTCTTCATCTGTCTTGAATATATGCTACTGACGTGTTGCATACCCAGGCAGGCGCAGACTCACTGAGGTCATCTCTGAATGTAAGCCATCCTTCATTTATTCTGAGGACTTTCGCTTACAACCCCCTAAGGTATTTTTTTTTCTCCTGTAGTTTGTGAGCATGCACGTTTATTTGGGAAGTTTAGGTGGGCGACTGGATTATGATTCATCTGAAGTCAGTGACAGTATCTAAACTTCAGTGGAAGAAGGCCAGATCGTTCAGGCTTGAATAAGGAAAATGGCAATAAATATCCAATAGCCTAATTGAGCTAGAGACTGGTGATGTAATACACTGAAAGAAACGCTACGAAGCGGCTGGCATAGAGAGTAAGAACTGTTATTTTACAGTCCTCAAAGACCGAGGGCCAAAATCTGAGCTTGTGCCATACTCCTATGCAGTTCCCATTGACCTGCAATGAGATCCTCACATGCCCTGCTTTGAATGCAGGAGGAAAGTAAGTAGTCTTTTAAAATTTCTGACTCTTCATTTGGTCCCTGTTTGCAAGCAGAGGCAAGCACTCCTTGCACCAGCCTCCTTTGCTCCTGCCTAGGCTGAGACTTGCTGTTCTCAAGAAAAAGGGGAAAATTCCCATGTATTTGTTCCTTCTCCTCCTTTGTCACTATGTAACATTTTGCCCTCACCTGTAATACTCTGCAGGGACTAATTGCATTATTCCAACATAGACATTTTCCATTAACTACCTTTACAACATTTTCTTATTCTTTTCATCGACATTCTGACTTTATATCAAATTTCAGCTCCTTGCAAGTGAAGAAATAGAGTCTGTATGTGCACGTAATCCTGTGTCTGCATATAAATGTGTATATTGTAGGGAAATATTTGTCTTTACAAGATATCCTTGAATATGGACCAGATTCCTTCTTTGTGGGTGTCCATTCCTCAAGGACATGAAGCACACAATGTTTTTCTTCCTCCTGTATTTTCCTGTGTGTTTTCCTACAGCTAATTCTTATACTTTATTTATTGCTTTTCAAGAGGGACTTAGTCTGGTCCTTACCAAAGTCCTGAAGTCATTAAATCTTTACTGTATTCACTACTTTTTACTTTGGAGACTGGAAATTCCCTATTGGACCTTGCTCTACACACAATTCTCCAAAACTAGCTCAGGAGTGAGACCTTGAGACATGTTTTCAGAAGTGTTCCAGTGCCATTGCTGACCCACCAAAGAGTCTGGTTAAGTCTTTCTGTGACTGGGCCCTTTGACAGCTAAACCTATCAAAGATAAGTTGTAATTTTAATTATGTCTCATTTTAACAGCTGATGCAGGGAGGCACCCATAATCTGTCAAATACACATGTAAATAGTGATGATGACACAGTTATAAGGAGGTTATATGATCTTTTCTCTTGGAGACACCGGTTAACTTGCATGAAGTGTGGGGGATTTTTTGCAGCAAATATGAATTATTCATAGCATCTCTGTGGGATCATAAGAATTGCCATGGTGGATCAGATTGCTTGTCCATCTAGTTCAGTATCCTGTCGCTCACAGTGAAGAGTACGAGGCAAGACATTTCAGAGAAGAATCCAAGAAACCTCAGGGACAGTAGCCACGGGATGACCTGCCTATGGGGAAAACTTCTTCCTCCCTACCTTCCCCTCAGGCAGCTGGTGGGTTGGATATGCCCTGCGGCATGATGGCTTATATCACGTATTCAGATTTAATCCCATTATTTTTATTTGTTATTTGGATTGCAGTAGTTTCTCGAGGAAGTCAGCTGGGTCAAGTCCCCTGATTGCAGGCGCTGTACAAACAGAGGGAAAATGACAGCCCTTGCATAATGCCATTGTAGATGCTCTCATTACCCATATTGTCATCTCTACATATTCATCATTTACGTTTCCTCTGGAGTTGCTTCAGCAGTTCAGAGAAATTCATCTTGCTGTTTCTCTAGGACTCCTTAAGTCCTGAAGTAGTTTGTTAGTTAATCAGTCTGATTACAGATTTCCTTACACAAGTTTGAACAGAAGCAACAGAGCACCAGTGGTGGAAGTGGATCAGTGTTTCTGAAAGCTTATTAGTCTGAATTAAAGAAGGAAAACACCTGACCCCAAAACGCGTGATGACATTCACTCTGTCCGAGAGCCTCTTTTCTCTTCTGTAAAGTGTGCTAAATTTGAAAGCCGAAGTGATATTTGCTAAAATACCACCTCCCCCCCCAGCTCTCTCCCCTCTGTACGGCAGGATTGCATTAAGGCATTAGGCTTTGCACTCAATCTTGTTGTTTTGTTTCTGCAACTCCTTTTGCACAAAATTAATAACTTTGTTGTAAAACTACTGTTTGACATTTTAAGGCCACCATATAGGAAAAGATATTTTAGCTTCATTTTAGCTATGGGCATTGTCCAAGTATTCTGCAAAAGATTCCTAATGGGGGCTCTGAAAACCTGTTAGTAAACTGTCTACAGGTAAAGCTTTCTGAGAAGGCAGCAGCTATACTGTGCTGCCAGTTTCTTGAAAGAGCATCACAGTGCAGCACCTTTCCTAAGGGTATGTGCATCTACTTCCACAAGAGGAACTGAAGTGGACTTTGATCAGATTAATTTTTCTAGTCGGGTTTTAGGGATTTTATTTTTTTACAATTTAGCCAAATATTTCTTTCAGTGTAAGACCAAACCATGGAAGCTGAAATAAAATTGCTAAACAAACCCAAAAGGACTGTCCCCACTCGGGTTTTTAGCTTTTCAGTTAGCTGAAATGCATTTTTTTAAAAAGGAGGAAACAAACCCTGCATCTTTGAGAAATATTTTTTCAAAACCACTAGAATTTTTTTCAGCAGCTTTCAACTGCTTCTATCTACAGGTGTGTTTCTGGGATTTCTTTTGCAGGGGACTTATTTCTCAGGTGTTCCATCCTGCAGCTTTTGCCATTACAGATTTCTGTTGGCCTCCTGCTGTCTCCATTCAAGGTTATGCAATTACAAGAGGATGGGATTTTTGAGTTCTATTGCTTAAATAATATTAGTGCAGAGAGTTGGTAAAGCAGTCTCCAGCCTCCTTGCTGTCATTACCTGTCTTGTACATGGTGAGCATTTTGCAACCCTTTATTCCGTATGTGAATTTCAAATCCGCTATCAAAAGAAATTAAACTCAAAACTTCAAACTGTAATGAGTATAAACAAGACCTAAAATATTTTAGATACAATCTGTACAGGGAGGGAGGGGAATAGAACATAGTGATGGACACTTGAAGTCCAAGAGACATGAACTCCTACAGTAGCTGTAAAATTCCCTTTCACAGAAAGGGGGGGAAATGAAAAGGTCATTCCTTCATGCTCAGTAGAGCTTTCCCACATGAAATTTCAGCGGATTCTGAGCATCAAGTGCACAGACAGCAAATGATTATTTTATAGGTTTACACATTAAATGACGTGTATTTCCACAGCTTGTCAGAGCAATTAGAGTAACAGATAAGATGGCTGAAGACCCCTTGATGTTAAAACAAAAGGTTGCCAGGATGCTCAGAGAGCGACTTTGGAGTGTCTCCTGAGGGACCCACTTCAGGAGCGTACATGGACACTCAGGATTGCAGCGGTGGGGCACAGCTTCCCAGGGACAATGCAGTCACGGGAACACGCGATTCTGCTCAATTACTACTCTCTGGGTCAGACTGACATTAGGCAGAATAATGGCTCAACCTTACAGCACAAAGTGATTGTGCCCAGCCTCACATACATGTCACGGGAACTGGGGCAGTAGGGTAGAGAAAGGATTTGCATTGCCCGGTGGGTCTGGTACACTCCATGTGGGGACAAAAATAGTAAAACTTTTATTTGCTGTAGAAGACTTGCTTTCTGTTTGCATTCCTATTTTATTTCTGCCTGCTCATTTTCAGGCACTGTTCTATTTATATCCACATCTTTTGGGAAGCAGAAAATTGCTTTACTTGGACCTTTCAATCATGATCTTTTCCATATGGGTTGATCTTTGCAATTTTCTAGGTGCAGGTAACTCCTCCTACAATGGCCAGGACTTCTGTCTGATGGCATTTTGTTGTAAGCAGAGATCTGAAGGTCTGCTGCGGACAGTGGCTAAGCAACAGGGTTCAGTAGCCTCTCTTCTTGCCCTCTGGAAAAACTGATTGGCACACTAAATTTATTATATGGGCGGTTCATAATGAGTCCCATGCTCACAGATTGCCTGGCTGATGTAGAACAGAAATTTCGAAGGCCTGATCTAAGAATTAGTGATATTTATTTGTACGTTGCATCAGCCTCAGCCCAGGGCTAAATTCAAGGTCCCACTGTGATAAGGGCCAGGCAAACATGCTCTGTCAGGCTGATTTGCCCCAAGGATCTGCAGCCTAACAGGAGAATATGGAGCCAGGGCTGGAGGAAGGCTTGCTGGTGGTCTCGAGAGCACTTGCTGGAGTTTCTCAAAGCTGATTGATCACTCGGTGCTGGCAGGCCTCCTCCTTTCCAGCTGGTAAATGTCATTAAAAGACAGCTATAAATATATTAAATACTTTCCTAATATTACTTTTCCATGTGATCCGCTGCTGCTGTTGCCACAGGGATGCTGATCAAGAATGTGAGAGGAGGTGATCTCTGTGGCTCTGGAAAGGAGGGGGAGGGCTGTGCAGCCCAGTCTCTCCGTTAAGATGTGATCCATGCGGTGCAATAACCTGCGAAGGCAGAAGAGAATTAGCGAAGGAACATTTGTCTGTTGGTTACTACTCATTGATTACTTAAGACAAAAAAACCTTGGCTCTGGGTCTTTGCTCAGCAAATTATGTCATTCTTGTTCACAAAAGGGAGAGCTTACAGTACAGTTTCTAAATTGAAGCCGGTGTTTCAAAATTAAAAGCAGACAGGGCAGATGTGCCTAGGAGAAATTTATATCCATATCTTTTGGGAATCAGCTAATCGCTCTGCCAGGACTTCAAATCAGCCTTCCCTGTATGGAACTCGATTGCACCACACCTATACAAGACACATTGAATAACGTGGAATTAAAATGTTACCAGATATTTCCTTAACTTTGCCATGTGAAAAATGAGGGCAAATGTTGATGAACTCCAGAAATTCCAGGGCTCCAACAACATGATTTAATATTACTCAAGATGATTTTACAAAGAAAGAGTTCAGAGTCCAAGTGATCATCTCTAGCTTAATAGGCAGACATGTAAGATACTAAAAGATTGATTAGAACCATCTGAAACTGGAACATATAGTATTACTGATAATTCCTGCAGAGATATTGCAAGGCAGACACATTTATTTTGGATCCCAGGTATATTATAGTGATGCTATATTGTTTTACAGTAAAACTTGGCCAGAGTATGTCGAAGAAAAATCATTCTTTTCTCTTCCTCCAAAACAGCCATTTTATGGAAGATGTTAAAAATAAGAATCTGCTACCAATTTGCAGAGTTCAGAATGGACTCATTTGGTGTTTCTGTTATATTTTCCCTTTAAGAACAGCTTAATCATATTCAGGCTTCATTAGTGAATTGGGACATAAGCATGATAAAAATATTAATACAAAATCTGAAACATTCACTAAAATAGAATTTTTTAATAAGGTCAAATATATTTGGAAAACGTTTCATTTTCTACAAATGACATGTTATATTCTAAGAAAAAAAATTATTTTCTCAGTAATTTACCAGGATCCTTGCCTGGAGATGTGCAGTAAATATCATGTGGGTATGTATTTGCTGACTTCTGATGTTAAACTTATTGTCAGTTGACCCTGATCCCTTGGTCACTGAAGCCAGCTGCCAGGCTCTTTCAAGGGGCGAGTGCATTAGGAGTTTTATACCAGCCTCCAGAGTGCATTGGTGGGAGGGAAAGTGATATATCAGCGATAAACATCCCCTCTGCCACAGATCTGTGCCTTCAGGCCCTTCGACTCCTCCTTGCTGTAGGTGGCTGCTGGTGGGAAATGGTGGGGGGGTCTGGACTACCTCATTAGCAGCTTTCATTACAGACCCCAGCATGTCTGATCTGCAACCCCCTGGCAAAGGATGAGGCTTTGCCCAGATTTTTGAGCAGGTACTGCACAGACATCCTATAAGAGGTTAAAGCACACCCCTCAGAAATGTTTGAATTTTAAAATGTATTTTTAATTTTTTTGTTCATATTTTGGAAATTATTAAGACTGTTTTAAAAATTCCTCCTTGAAATTTGTGGGGTCTTAGCTCTCTGTCAAGGTGCAAATGATGAATAAAAGCACTAAGGCATTATAAATGCATCTGAAAGACAGCGTAAAGTAACTTCTTTATACAGTAAAGATTTCACAGCTTTAAAGGCAATTAGCTTGGATCCTTTCTGGGAATGTCGTCTTTCCAATAATACAAAGTTTGATAAAGTTCTAGCCCTGCCTTTCATGAGAATTGAAATTATAAATCTGTTCCTTCTTCAGGAGTCAGACTAAATAATCCAGCCATGGGCCTCCGGCCAGTGTGAATGCTGGGAGGGGAAATGTTGCTGTTAGAGGATGAAAAAAGGAAAATATTTCTCCTGGAGGTTGTTTTTGGTTTTTTTTTTTCAAATAGCTTTGTGAATCTGCCGATGGGTTTGGAAGGTTGGAAGAGACCCTTTGGAACGTGTTTTGTGGGCAGCGTGCAGGTGGAGGGGGGCGGCTGTGTAGCCGTGCACTCACAGTACCCAAAATCACAGCGTGCCATGCGGCTCCACATGCCTCTCCCTGTCACCTCAATCCCAAGACCTGCACTGAGACCGTTGGCACTCGCACCTCTTCCTCTGAACCCTGCACTGCCAGGTAGCAAGCGGCTGTAAGCCAGCTGCCCGTGCCTCCTTACATCTCCTGGCAGCGCATGGTACCCCAGACGGGGCTTTCTTGGCAGGGTGGAGTCTGGCCCTGCTGCTGTTTTTTCTAAGGTGTGCAGAACCCCATGAGCAGCCCAGGCTGTACGAGAGCTCCAGCCATCATCTCCAGGGCTTTGAAAGCACAGGGGCCCAGACCGTGCTGGCGATGGTGTTGGTTCAGAGCATGGACACCAGCCCAGCATGGTTTGTGCTCTTTGGAGTGTTGCCCACCAGCATCTCCAGCATAAGCAGTGTCTGTGCTCCCTTGCAATAGGTGTCAGAGTGCTGCACACAGCTTCGTTGGGCTAGTGGGAGGGCAGGGGACAAGCGGGCTCCCTGCTTGCTGTTGCTCCAGTGCAGACAGCGTGCAGATGTGTCTATGGCATGGATTCTGGGCAGCCTCACCCTACTAGTGTGTGGATCTGCACTTCATTGGCAACACAAGGAGGTCCACAGTGGTGAAGATGCCCAAAAGTCCAGGAGCTGAGAGGGCCTCCAAGCCCAGGCAGCAACAGCTCCCCCATAAGATCAATCTGCTGATGTTGCTGAAGTACGTCCACAGAGCTGCAGCTGGTTTCTGTTTGGTTTTGGTTTGTTCTTAGGGGCTTTTCATCACCAGGAGAACTGTCAGTAGGGCTGCTGTGAGCACAGAAGTGCAGTCACCCAGCTCTACAGCACGAGCACTGACTGCTCGTGCTGGCAGCAAGACAGGCTTCAGAAGCCACAGCATGCAAACCCCAGGGCACTGCGCCTCCTGTTTCATCCTTCAGTCTAGGAGAGTAGAAGTGTCCGACTGAAGTCTAGCAGGAAGAATGCACATGCCCTTTGAGCGGGCAACGAAACCCTGCCAAGCCTTGCAGACTCGAGAGGAAGCGGGTGCAACGCAGAAAGCGGAGGGGGGAAAAAGAAAACCTTCCCAAGCCTCCACACGTCTGCAGCACACGAAGCAGAGGAAGAAATGAAACTGTGGAGCCAAACTCAATGGGCAGTTTTTGTGCTGGTAAGCAGGATGTTGCAAGTTACCCTATATCCTTTCTGCTCCTCCGACAGCACGGCGTGCCGTTCAGGCAAGGCTGGTTGGGGTAGCCAGGGCAGGGCAAATGCCCCTGCCTTAGGTTGCTGTGCCAGCCTGCTCTAGACCACCATCCTCCAGGAAGATCAGGTGGGACAAAGTGGTTGATCACAGCCTCCTCATTAATTACCTGGGAGACCCGAGGCACGACCTAAATCACAGGAGCCCTGAGGGAGCCCTAACTCACACTGGGACCACAGCTGTCCCTTGCATGGGCCAAGAAGTAGGGAGTTTAAAGGCAGTTCAGAGTTCCGTGAACACACCATTCATCTCCCCAGTGTTGTCTACAGAAAGTAGGGTGTGGAGAGCAAAAGGGTGATTTTAGACAAGAAAGACTTCTCCAAACTTGTAGGACCCTGCTGGTTTCCTAGTCATGTTAGTTGTTTTCTGATAACAGTATTATTTGCCATTGGTCTTCTGGGAGTGCCACCAACATCATTAATCAAAACCCCATGCTGCTTACCGGTACCGAAGTATCCGTACTGCATCATCAATCATAAGTGCAGCGAAGGGTGCGCTCTGGATATCTAAAGAGAGCAAGCAATAACATGGTGGGGTGAGGAGAAAGAAAAGGAAAGTGGCTTAATTATCCAGTGGTCTTCGGTCCATCGCTCACATTGGAAACGTCTCTACAGCTCTATTTTGGTTGCATCTCCCTTTTAAATCCTTGTAAACAGCATTTAAGGTAGAAAGCTTCATTCTGCTGCACAGGGTACCCCACTGCTTCTCGAACTATTATTTTAATAAGGCCTATTTTACAATTAAGGCACCATGGGCTTTAAATTACATATAAAATAAAATGTGGAAATTGAAGCATTAAGCACACGGCTGCCGTCGGAGGCTCAGCAGCCTCGCATTAAGCGGCTGCCTGTTCTTAAACAGAGCGACAGAAGGTAGAGGGTTTGTGCTACGGAGGCAGAAGAACAATAACAGCCCCTTGCCTCTAGGGAAGGCACTGCCAGGAGTTTCGCTCGGGGCTCTGCTTCCCGCTGGGCTGGGCTGGGTGGGATGACCACCGAGGTGGGTGTTGGCCAGGGACCCCACAGAGGTGGTTTTCCACTTCGCCCTCCTCCTCCAGCTCTAGATGAGATGCCTGGCACGGCCTCGTAAAGCCTGGCGGTTTCGGTTACGCTTGTTGCCATTGCTGCGGTCCGCTGTGATATGAGGAGTGACTCTCGCTCCAGATGGTTGTAAAGGTTAACGAGGAATTTATGCAGAGCTATATACAAATCAGACTGAATCTTCTGGCTGGAAACAACGAGCTGCCGACATAAATTCAGTTTTCTGAACATATGTAGCTTGGTCACTAAGGGAAACTGGAGAATGGCAAGCTGCTCTGCAGAACGTCACCTCTCGCTGCCTCCAGCAGCAGGGAGGGGACAGCGCTGCCCATGGCACAGGAGGGGTCTTGGGGCTTCGGGACTGCTGCAAAACAGTCACCTCACCTGGAGGCCCAGGACCCAGCCTCAGGTGTGGGATGCACCAGGGGCCAGGGGACGTGTGGTTTATGTTCCCAGGACCAAAGGAGAGGTTGGTGCGCATGCACATTCCTCCACGTGGCACTGCTTTTGAATGAAAGCAGTCTAAAGGAGCCTCTTTCCTCCAAGCAGGATTCGGCCCTTGCACAAAGGGCGAAGGAGTTTGGTTTTTGGTTCAGAGCATGAGCCACAGCCTTTCACCCCCTCACTGATAAAAGGCTCTGGCATCTCCTGCAAGGGAAAGGGAATGCAGGAGCCACTTTCTCTGCTTGCGTATGTACAGATCCACTAGAAATGTGTTGCTGGTTGTGCAAAGATAAAATTTTAATACTTAAAGAGTTTAAATTTCCAGTGGGTATCCAGGAAATGCTGTGTTAATGTTCAGATCTGTGGCAAGCAGACACAACCTTGTGCAGTGATTTCCTTCTGCCAGTCATTACAAACTGTATCTGCCTCTCTGTATACACAGTGCATGGACATCCCCATGCCAGAGGCTTGGAGAACCTCCCTCTGCCATCTCTGTAAGGTGGCCCAGGTCCCACACCTCTTTTCTGATCATTTTTTACCTTCTTTTCATTAAGTACGTTAGCTCGGGGCATTTGTCTGTTACCCCACTGTGCCAAAAGCTCTCTCACTCGTCCCAGAAACAGTGGTCGCGATGGCATGGGACTTATGTTTCCGTGTATTTGCCTATTTTTTAAGTTATAAACAGATCAAAGCAGGCTGCAGCAGAGGCAGCTAAAGAGTTTCCCTGTTGGCTTGTTGCGTTCCGGAGCTGATGAGCTTCTTTGATGAGCTGGTTGCGTTGGGGACAGGGAAGCTGGCTGGAACTTAACCTAAGGATTGTGTCTCCTCTGCAAGAGCAGGGAAAGGAGAGACAAGGCTCCTGCTTTGCCTCCTTAGGGTTCATCTAGGTCATAGAGGTGCTGGCAAACAATCTTCCTACTGAAAAAGAAATGTGTACATTAATGTACCTTGTGACAAGCAATAGGAGATAAAGTGATGCTTTGCTTTGTGAATGCTTCTCAAATTCACTAGAGTAAAATTCTTAATTTTTCTGGGAATTTTAACTCCTTGTCTCAAGCGCTTTATTTATTGAATTAATCTCTTTGCTTTCTTAGGCTTAAGGATCTTCTGTTTACAGTTCCCTGCCTTGCATGCAGCAGAGTGGGGATGTCAGTACTTTCTTGTGCGGGTCCCTCTGAGGGGCACAGGGTATTTACTTGCTGCGGGCTGGGCCTAGAGGAGACACTGAAATGTGACTCATTGCTGCTCCATGCCAGTGGGACGATGGCTGGTGGCTTTACTTATAACTCAGAAGCAACGAAAATGTTTGATGCAAGATTACCCTCACAGTCTGTTTTACCTCATGCAGTAATGTGTACAAGCAGGAATACTCTGAGCCCGTTTTCAAGCCCATGTTCCTGATACACTGACCTGCTTCGCTCGTCTTTGGGCTTTTTCAACCCCTCTGCGGTTCCCTACTAGCTCTCCCTGTGCAACATCTGCCATGTAATCCTACCTACAGAGTCACCCTGGCATCAAGCATCTCTGAAGTCTTTGGGCATAGGTGGATTGACATGATTACAGACCCAGGGCTGACCATCAGCACAGGAAATAATTGCAATCTTTGTGTCTGAAACTGCGGAAAGCCTCCCACGACCACCCAAGCTGCTTATTATTGTACAATGCTCTGGGCCACAAACCAGATTCATAAAGAGCCCAGCTCCACCCTGTCTGGGCTCACAAGGCTTTTCTGGCAGCATCTCTCTCATTTGCAGATGGGCTAGGGGCAGCCTGGAGAAGACTCCCTGCTCTCAAAGAGGCATCTCCAGCGGGAGTCTCTTCCTGAGGAGTCTATGGCTGACCACAGGTAGCTCTGCTTCTGCTTCCTCTGCCACTTTTCTTCTTTCGCATCTGAAGGAAACAACAGGCTCCAGTAAAATACCCAACAGCCCTGGCTTCCTCCCCTGGAGCGGTAAGCCCAGGCAGATTTCCAGTGGCTAGCATTTCCATGCATACTCCAGTTTACCAGGCTTGAGGCTTGTCAACCCAAACAAGACTGAGGCTTGCCTTCTACAATATTAAAAAAGCAAAAAAAAGAAGTCACAAATCCTCCTGGCACTGCTGGCTCACACCACTAAGCTATTCCATGCCAGTCCTATTGTTAAACTGTAAGCATCAGTTTCAATACTGTAATAAAATACTGCATTTGAAATTTTACAGTTACCCATTAACCTCCTTTCTCCCTCTCTCCCCCTCCTATTACATCATCCCTCTCTCTTCTCCAGCCTGACATTGGTCTGACATAAAACTTGAAGCTTCCCCACCTTTCACTTTTCCATTCTTCCCGTTTTTCAGAGCCTTTAGCTGTCACTTGTGCAATAGAACAGCTGAGCCAAAGCCATAAAGCACTGCATAACTGTCCCTAAACAACCTGAGCAATTTTTTAAGACATCCGTGCCAAATGCCACTGCTTCCACACTCCCGCACACACTTACCCCATCTTGTCCTCAGCTTTGATTCTACCCAGTACCTTTACTTGACAAACGGATTTTTTTCTCTGTGCGTGCGCTATCAGTCTGAAAACTACCCTGCTTTCCCAACTCTTCCTGCCAGGGCAGTGTTCTGTTCTTCTTTCTATTTTGTTGTTCTTTCTGCATGAAATGCCAGGCTTTTGTTTAGGAATAGGCACCAGACTTTTTATTCCCAGGGACACTCTGTTTGAGGACACCTTGTTGTCCCCTAGGACTGGGGCAAACAGCAGCTTCCAGCCACCTGGGTCCATCACCATGCTGTGTGCCAGATCCCTCCATCGTGCAGTCGTCTTCTCTAACACAAAGTTAACCTCTCTGAAATCAGTGAAGCCACCACGGCAGAGAACCTAGGTCAGTATCTGATGGCTCTGATCTCCATGAATTTTCTTCTTTCATGTGTTCTCTACTTCTCCCCACTCCTCTAACTTGTCTAACAGGAGCCTGGTGTAAGAGCAGGCAGGGCATAGCACTGCAGCACTGAGCCAATGATCCAGTTGGCCAAATGCAGTGGAAATGTTGTCATTGACTTTGCTGGTCTTTGTGCGATGAGAGTCTCCTTTGCAGCTTTGGATACTGAGAAATCTGACAGAAGTCATCAAAACCGTCCATGAAGAACAGAAAGTGGTTTTGGTTGAATGACGGTTGAGCGGCAGTTCTATGTTCAAAGAACCATGTGGATGTTCACTGCTCGGGGCTAACAACACCACGGGGTAGCCCACCCATGTGGATCAGTTCCACCCTGTTCTTACAGACATGAGACCTGGGACAGGACGAGGAGCAGATTGCCTTGGGTGCAGCAGTGTGTAACGGGGAGAGGGTGCCCGTGCTGAGGGTGTTGCTCCACTGCAGGCTGCTGCCAGCCTCGGGCCCTCCTCAGTCAGCCTGTTACAAAAAAAGCTTAAACCCTAAACCCAACCTTAGACTATGCTGTGACACTAACAACAACGAAGAGTTTGTGAAAGTGCTGAAATGAAAGGAGTCTTTTTGCAATTTTTTTTGGGGGGGTGGCTGGGATTTTTTTTTTTTTAACTCCTCTGTTTGGTTCTGTGGCAAATAGGAAGAAATTTTTAAACGACTGCTATTTGAGTTTAATTTGTCCTGCATAATAATGTGAATTTCTGATGTTTGGTCCTTGTGTGAGAGCTGGGAATATCGAAGAGTGGCTGCACTGTGAGGTCTCCCCGTTCCTGCTTTTTATACACACGCACACACACACACAGTCTCACTGATCTGCTAGTGATCTCAAGCCTACCTAGACGGACCGCTCTCTCTAGGGATCTGTCTGCTGCATCTGCCTCAGGCCTTTCCTGAAGAGAGACAACTAATTGGGGAAAATTATGTTGCATTACGTGTTGCAGCTCTGCGATGTGGACTCTCGTCTGCAGGGGGCTGGGCTGAGGCCTCCCAAACTCGCTGCAAGCTCAGGAGTCAGTAATGCTGCAAGGATTGGGGCAGATGTTTGTGCTTTCCATCCTAAGGTGGAGGATTTTAAAGGTTTGGGCTGATGGTTCCAATTCTGCTTCACAATTAATTAATGAACGAGCCCAGAATGCGGGCTGAAGTGTTAATATTAGGTCTGACATCAGACATTCAGGCTTTTCAAATGCTCTAACTGATGAGTTTACTTTTAGAGGCTCAAGGGTCTTCTTTACCTTGCAGAGTTTCAGTCTACACACTGTTTTTATATTCGGTGGAAAAAAGTGCTTTGACATATAGGGTGAACTCAGCTACCTGCATGCTCATGTTTAGCTTGCTTGCCTTCCAAACCTCTCCAAGGGTGCAGAAAAGAGAGGGGGAGAAGATGGAGGCAGTGACTATCAGATTAATTACAGATGCTGGGTTAACTGCAAAAAATAGCAGAGAAGGAGGAAGCAGGGGAATGGAGTCTGACCTCATCCACTCTTTTCTCTAAAAGAAATTAGCAGGTAGACTGTCACGGAGAGGCGGTGAGCGAGACCCCAACACCGCTCTGCTGATTTCAGCGGAGGATGCCAGTTCACACGAGCCGAGATATAGCCCACAAAGATTTCATAGCCTGTAAATATAATTTAAGGCAATGGGGGAAGAAATATATGCTTGGGAAAGGGGAGAGTTTCCCCCATATAAACAAACACTGTGACTAATCTAAAAATAGCAAAGTAGGGTATGTGACTCCCCCGTTGCTTTGAATTATGTGGCAGGATGATATTTGTCCACACGTGGAACTTGTCCCGTGTCTCTGACCGGTTGTGGCTGAATGAGGGGACATTTCAGTATTTATTTTCTTTCTGATGATTTCAACCAGATTGCCCATGCTCTGCTTAATGTAGTGCCTGCTGTAGAAGTGGGACGAATATTCAGTCACATTAAAAATAAATCCAGAAATAGCAGCTTATAAATTTGGATTTTTCTCCTGTTATTATTTACGGGTGAATCCTGTCAAATGCATAAATGCCGTATCTTTGTAGACCGATGCTGGGATTTATATCAAAGGAGTTCTAACATATACTTCATGTACTCAGCTGCAACTATTATAAGCTATTTCATGTACAACTAGAGACAAATGATCTCTCCCATGTTTGTCTTCACTTAAAATGCAGTTGGGTTGCTCGAATTCACTTCCAAACCTCCTGCATGGGGGAAGGGGCAGGAGATTTATGCCCCTTTAATATAATCAATTCTAAGCGTATCTTTAGACAAATAATTTAGAAATCTGTGCATCAAGAAACACCTCTATATAATTTCAGGATACACTGTTTTATGCATTTTTTTATGTGCATTAAAAGAGGGATTAAATTTTTAAAAATAAAAGCCCTTACTCTGTTAAGAAAGCAAATTCTAACAAGAACATTTTGAAATAAAATCCCAGAAGGCAACAATCCCTCCAACAATTAAACTGGGAGAAGGTCCCCTGAGGGCAGACCAACAAAATTTAGTAAAAATAATTGCCGTGCTGGGTCCTTGCTCTATTTTAGCTGAGTATAAGCAGACACACAAAAAATAACCTACTGAGAGCAAGAACATTCCTACATGAAACAGGCTAACAACAGAGCCATGTAACTACCTGGCCACACCACTCGGCTTTTGCTGGCACGCAACACGGATTTTTATACTTCAGCCAATATAAAATAACAATCAGGCTATTTACAAGGCTCTGCCAAATATTAACCTTACATCCAATTCTCTTCAAACCTTTCAGAGTCTCTAATGTGAACCATGCAAGTTCCTCATTACTTGATAATATTCTGTAACTAAGATGTTATGGGCTAGTTATATTTTTTAAAAGATGGTGTGTTTATGCAAAGATAATGACGCGGTGCATTTTATGCTGAAAAACTCAACAATTAATTAGTTTATAATCGCCCTTACTTTTCACCTCCCTCCCTCAAAAAAGAATAAAATAAAAAATTAATTTGTTGGAGAAAACAGGTTCATGTTTGCCCTTAAGACAGAGGAGAAAATTACTTTAGCATGTGTACCATGGTTAAAACAAGTCAGATGCATGCACATTCACAGCCAGGTGAGAGCAGTTGTAGAAGGGAGCTGAGAACGAAGAAAGCACAGAGCTAGCTCTTAAAAACTGAAGGTTACCTCCAAAAAGCAACATCAGGCATGCAAGGAGCTCTCAGGGTTACTAATTGTGAGACAAAGGCTTCGTCTCTGCCTGTGGGTAGCATTGCGCAGAAAAGGGAGCACTAGCAGACAAGCGGTGGGAAGGAGGAGGAGGCATGGAGCAATCCTTTAGACCTCTCTTCTGTGTCAGACACACATCCCTGGATTAAAAAAAAAAATCTTTTCTTGCCAAATTTTCTGTCGTGGTCCCTCGGAGCTCTTTAATTATTTAAGGTGACTGTTTGTGGGTAGAGAAGGGAGGGCGGGGCCATGTGAGGCACTTTCATGCCATCCCCCGCAGGGCTGGGCGCTGGGAGGTGATGGGATGGTGCACGGCCTCGGCCGGCTGCACGCTGCCCGGGACGCTGGCACAGGAGCCAGGCAGTGCCCACGCAGCCACCCTGGCCCACCGCAGCCACTCGTGGGCTGAGGCTGTGCCCACCTGGAACACTCCGATACTGAGACCAGTCACCCTGAGGAGGAAGGGCTTCTTCCCACAGCTCAGCGAGATCTTTCTAATTGGGCCCCTCTGTTGTCTCTGAACATCTGTGAATATCATTTTGGAAATAGGCTGTATTGAATATTGGGTTTCTTATTTAAAAGGGAGCCTTTAAGTCTATTTTTTAGACACATTTTTACCAGCAGTACTTTTAACAATAGGTTACCAGATCCATCACACAATCTGACTAAAAGCCCATATTTATTTCCCTAATTTTATAAACATTTAATAGGTCCTTATTAAACACATCAGCCAGCATGATTTAATAACACAATCAGTCTAGAAGTTTAAGAAAATTGAAAACAGGATTTGAATGTAATACAGCCACAATTACCGGAGATTATAGGCAATCATTTCCATATGTCTGCAATGGGGAGCTGCTAATCTCTGTTTGCGTGGAGGTGATTTCCTCTGGAACACTTCCCAGCCTTCAACAGTGCTAGTGCTGAACAAATTAGATTTGAAAGTCCCCAATTTTACGACTAAGGTAATATACTCTGTGTATTTAGAGAAACACTGATTTCCTATTTTAACTGGCTTCCAAATGCTGGACAGAGACCTCAGCTTCATTTAGTTTGGCTCTGCTAGGTATATGGTAAAAGATTTTTTTTTTTTTAAAGGGTCAGCACATGTATTTTTGGGTGTCTCAGAGATATACCGCAAGCTCCCTCCATCCATAGGAGGGAAAGAGTTAGCATCATGATCCAGTGAGATCATGGCTGAGGAATGTGCAGCAATTAGCCCTGCAGTACTGCAGGCAGCCCACGGGCTGGGGGGACAAGCAGCTCCCTCCTGCTAAACTTTAGGAGTCCTAACACCTTATTCCCTGACCTACCGCTTATGAGATCCTGAATAGCGTCACTTGTGTTTTGTGGGAATTCATCTGGTAAACTAGGCTTTTTGTGCACGGCCTTGGCTCGGCTTTGGCAGTTGCTCTTGAAAATAGGACTGCTGTTGGGAAATATTTCCTGTGCGGAGCAGCCAGGAGCTGGGCTGGTTTCAATAGGAGCCACTGACTGGTGGAGATGGGAGAGCTGCAGGGAGCTTCACAGCTGCGATCGTGCCAGCCCCTCTGGGGTACGTGAAGGGGCCGCCTGGCCTGGTGGTGTCCAAGGCATTTTTAGAAGATATTTTATCACATGATTCACGTTTATGAAATGCTTACGGCATATTCATAGCAGAGAACCCAAGGAAGAGAGTAAGACAGTCGAAAGGCAACCTGTGCTTCCCAGTAATGAGGGAAAAGCAAAGGAACAAGTGGATTCCCCGTGTGTTCACACACATTTGTTAATGGCACCACTCATTTCACCTCCCCGTTGGTGAGCTCCTTGAACGAGCCTCGAAAGAGAGACTGAGACAGGTCATGCTGGGGAGGGAAGGAAGGATGCACAGGCAGCTGAATAGCTCGTGCTTTCATCTTTCGAATGCTTGTATTTCTGAACCTTATAGCATTCTTGTGTTATTACAAAAAGCCTTTCTTCGTGGGATCTGGCCCTGTGGACTGAGAATGACCCTCCTCTATTTCACCAAATCAGAAAGCTGATACCTGTGTGCTGGCCTAGGAAATGATAAAGCAAATGCCTCTGCTAGAAATACTTGTTTGTGGCTAGATGATCTCCCTTCTCAGCCGAAGCAGGGGAAAGCAGCCCTTAGAAGCCCCATGTCAGGACTTCAGCACATGCTTAAGGCCATCATTGTTCATGAAAGCGCTTAAGCACATACCTGATTTAAGACACATGCTCAATTCACCTTGACTTCAATTCTTTCAAGGTGCAGAACAACACATGGTGTCTAGACACTGACTTTGCTAAAAATGGCAAGTGGTCTTTCAGTTGACCATGTGATTAAGGACTTTCCTGAATCAGAGCCCTAATCTGAAATCAAGGATTTTACTGTTTTCAGTCTTAGCAAGAGTTAGTACACTTGGACTGAAAATCTGAAAATGTTACAGAAAGAAGATATCTCTCACATTATTCTTGATAAAAAAAACAACAAACCAAAACACCTCCAAAAAAACCCTGAATAAAACCACACACAGTATGGAAATGCCCTTGGATTAGGAGTTGTCCTGTGGCAATCATCAGCAAACTCTTCAGGTGACCAGAGCCAGCCCTTTCCGATGGCAGTGTCACTAGGGAAGTCACCAAAGCAAATTTTGCTACCTGTTGTCCCAGTACAACTAATGGAAATTTTGAATGCTGAGGTATCAGGGTGACACATGGCTTAAAACCTGCCATGGACCGACCTTGGACGTAACAGCTGACCCAGACTGAAATTCTTTACTGTGAATTAAACAAACTGTGACAGGACAAAGTAGATAAAGATATTGGGCGTGTCCTTTCTCTTTCCAGATAGTGCAGAACATATCTGTACATAAACCATAGTATTCATTTGCAAATCTTGCTTCTGTGATCTGTCTTCAACTTGGTTAGACCAAAAGGAAAAGAACACATTGGTTCTTGTAATAAAATAAACGTACAATCCCTGCACATTACTGCCTTTGTAGTTGCTTTTACCCTAAAAAAGCCTAGCTCTAGTGCACAGTATATTTTTCATCATAAACTTGCTCGTGTATGCATTCCAGATGGCGTGAAGAAGGGGTTCAGGAATTCTAGTGGCAACCGCTAGTATTACGAAAATAAAGGTAGGGCCCAGTTTTATGACGAACCTTGATCTTAAGGAGTTTATAACTAGGCTGGCTCCAAGTTACACTTGGAATACATGGATAAATTTATTACATCAGTGGATTCCTTCACTCACTTAAAAAAAATCTGGCTTGTTCTTTTTTTGAGTGAAGAGGTTGCTTTCAGTTTTAAGATGTTTCATGGCCTTTATTCCATATAAAAAAGAGTTGATTAAAATGAAGATGGCAAGACAACAACCCCCAGTATATTGTAATCATTCTCCATTTGGAAACAAAACATTCCCCTACGTTACAACTATCTAGGTTGATTAACTTTGCAAAACATTATGTTGTACAACGGTGCAACATCACTTTGCTATGTATTTTTGATATAAAAATATAAGCTTTTCCTTAAAAAGGTCCATCAATAAAGATTTGCATCAATACACAAAAATATGGCAATTAAGGATGCTAGAGTGGTCTATTAAGTTCAACTTTTATGGGAAAGGGTTTTTCCTTCTTTTCATTTTTAAGTTCTTGCCAACAAGAAATATGAGCTCAACTGAAATAGGTTTTCGGAAGAGGGAGTCAATAGGCCCCCGTGCAGGAAAGGCTTTCAGCACATGCTTATGTTCCATTGCTTTCACTGGGATTTAAGCACATTCTTAATTTATTTGTGAACAGAGCTGGGTTTTTTATGAGGAGATCTTTACAGTGGACACTTTTTTTGTGATAACATGTTTGAGGCTACAGCCTTGTAAACTGGAATAAGGGTGGCATGGTGTGAGGCAGGAACCAAACCTGGGAGACAGGAAACAGTGACACGAGGCTGGGCATGCTGGGAAACAGCATGGGGATGGGCTGTCCATCTGGAGGGAAATCAGGGATGTGGCCAGCAGCAAGGACCACCATGGGCACAAATGAGCTGTGTTACAGAGGCACCGATGGTAAAAGTAATTTACTGTAGTTTTTGCTAAGAAAGTCTACTGCAGTTGTCTAGACTATGTATAACCCAGAGAGAACTCACCCCACCTGAAGGTGATCATGTCACCTTTCCAAGATGCACTTTTGGCTACAACAGGTTACTTCAGGAGATGCTGTTCTTCACCATGAAGGAGGAGCCCACATGATGGCTCCAGCTGGATGAATCCCATCCCAGCTCTCTGACTTCATAGCTTTGCTTTTCTGTTTTTTTGAAAAAAGGAATCCATCAAAAAATGTTTGTTTACCCCTCCAGCAGTAACTAGAGCAGGGTAAGAAAGGGCCTTATATAGTGAATTATTTTTTCTTAAACAATTAAGTGCATTACCTTGAAACAAGCTCCTAATATACCCATGCTTCTGAGCACAAGGGAACTAGAAGCTGGTCTCTCTGTCTGCAACGCTTCCTTGATTTCTGATTTGTCTTCTGGGCTGCAGGTTACAGATTCAAGCACATCTTGGAGTAAGACGCAAGCAAGTGAGCTAAACATGAGGCAGGAGCCTTTGCAGTAAATATCCTGGCTTGTGTTGTTTTTTTGCTCTTTGAACTCTAAAAGCAGTTATTTGTCATTTATTTGATATCCCTTGACAATAAACATGATGTCTGTAAAGAACTAGTTACTGATAAGCTATCCAATAAGTTCAAAACATGCAAGCAAATGACAGCAACAATAATATAGATGTTAACCACTGCATCCTCCTTTTATTTTTCATAACTTTTTAGATTGTGCACTACTGTATTTTTGTTGGAAGCATGTGGTACTGTTGCTTCTGCAATAATTCGCCTTCAAGAACAGCAAACAGAATGGTTTTCAGGCATTTTATTTTCGTCAGCTTCAATAAATGCAAAATGACTTATCTAAAAGAGCAAAATATCAGGACCAAATTTTTCAAAGCTTTTTTTTTTACTGTCATTCTAAAAGCAAACTGTAACTTTATAAGCAGACAAACAAAAAAAAAAAGGGTTTTTATGCATAACTTATAAGCTCATTTCCTTTGATTCCTGCAAGTGATGTCATGAACCCCAGCTGTTGTGTTTCTGCGATGATTTCCCTTACTCATGTTTCACCCAGTCATTTCAGGCCCTAATGGAATTACTTTGAGTGAAACCTGTTTTTTTCATGGTTCACCTCCCACATCAGCTGATACCAGGAATACTTCTCTGGGATGCATGGAAAGTAGGTAATTAAGTAGATTTTCACAATCACAGAATGGTAGGGGTTGGAATGGACCTCTGTGGGTCATCTAGTCCAACCCCCCTGCCAAAGCAGATTTTAAAGAATGTTTTTCTGTTTTGTTTCTAATGAACCCCTTGCCCTGATGCACATGAGCACACTGTGGGCATGAGGGCCGTTAAGGGATGCAGACATTAAATTCATCTTGTCTGGTTTTTACATGCTTGGTTTCTGCGGTGGAGTCCAGCAGCCTGGGCACGCGTTATGGCTTCCCAGATGATGCTGGGGAGAGTTACGTCCCTCCTGTTGATATTTGGTGTGAGAGAATTTTGATAACTAGTTTTTACCAGTTTCATTGGCTATCCTTTGCTGATGAAAACCATTATGCACAGGGCTGATTCTTAATTCCTGCCACTCAAGCACCTCACTGGACTTTGACATAACACCTTTGACTCCTCATGCAGAGACTTCTTATCGGCCAAATATTTTCTTTTTAAAGAAATGAGGTGATGGAGCTGTTATCCTTCCAGACCACCACCTAAAGGTGTCAGCACTCCCTGGGTTAGGGGGAATAACAGTTCAGTGCCCTTTTTGAGTGGTTCAAATCCACTTTTCCTCTCCCAGGAGACCGTCCAGTGCACTCGGGTGCAGATTCATCTGACCCAGGGCACAGCAGATAGGTAGCAAATAACAAGATTATCTGCCAGGTAGCAGATAACAGGACTAGAAACCTGCAGATCTCTTTTAGATTCAGTGGTTTTGGAGCTTGAGACATGGTTCATGGAAATATTAGGCTACTCTGAAATATATGAGCTTTCTCATGGAGTAATTGCATGAACAATACCTAGATCAAATGCTTGCGTCCTTTACATCCATCTCGTCCATCTTTGGCTGATCTGGAGTGTGAATCGTGTGGACTTCTAAGAGCTTAAATTTGTAACACCTTTAGTGTCTTCATGCAGCCATTTTGAATGGAATATTCAGTCACATAGGAGTGCACCTGTCTGTATAAATATATATGGGAAAGTATCTTTCTTTATTTGCAGTTGGGTATTTTTTGGCTTTTTAATATTGCTGTTATTCAGTTTTACTGGCAGGGGGAGATGGAGTGATAAGCCACCAAGTACAGAACACTACTCGTCCCACCTTTAGTGCTTTACCTGAGGTACCTGTATTAAGGACACAGTTATGCTGTGGTTCCTGCAAATTCAGAAGGGAGATTGGCAGCTCCAGAGAGACTTAACCCCATCAAAGACCTGAACTGGAGATGCTTCTCTTTTGCCCCATTAGCAGTTATAGTGATTGAGCCCGACCTGTGGAGCCCAATCCCTCCTCTAACATGCTCTTCCACCAGCCCTTATTCAGTGTGGACCCTTTCAATCTCCCCCATCTCCCCACTTACTGTGGGGCCTCTGCCCTGCGACCCTGCTTTGCAAAAACAAAACAAAACAAAAACTCTTGGAAAAAGATGGAGCGTGAAGAATTCCAGCCTAAGAGGGGAACATCAGTGAATTAATCTCTCCTGGTGAGGAGGAAATTATTTTTGTTACTAGCAAAGGTTGTTTTTTCATTGGAATTTTTCTTCCAAAGCTTTCAGGCATCCATCAAAAACCCAACAGCTTGGTTTCTGCAGATACAATGTTTCACTTTTTAGTTGCCAAATAACCTCATATATTTAATTTTCCAGATTTTTTAGATGCTTTCAGGAAGTTGTCACAAGAGACCCTCCCTGGATAAATTTCCTCTTCCAAGAAAGCCACTTAAAAAAAAAAATCTGAACAAAGATGATTCGAGCAGTTTTGTCCTACCAAAAACAATGCTGCAGCTAAGCTTTAACTGCCTTTGATTAAACTCAGTCAGAATCTTTCTGGCCTTTTTAATGTGCCAAGGGTGGGGGGCCATTGATCTGCTCTGCTTCTGCTACAGCCTGGCAGCTTGGCCTGGCCTGGCCCGAGCAGGGACCCAGACTCACTGCTTTTCAGCTGTGCCTGTCCTCTTCTCCCCCTTTCTCTTTTGTTAAATGGAAGTTGACGTAACAGAAGAGAGGAGCCTGCCAGGAGGGTGTCAGAGTCAGCAATGATCACAATCAGACATTGCAATCAGACTGCTCTACCAACTCCTAGGAAGAAATAACCATCTGTTTCGACGGTTACAGGGGGTTGAAAAAGAAAGAAAAAAAAGACAGAGCCGTGTCCAGGATTTTGCATTGCAAACACTCCCTGCTTGCCTGTCAGGAATCATTGAAATAGGGTATGATAGTGGTGCAAGTTCAGAACCTTTTGCACCAGAGGAAACTATCCAGCACTCAGCTGATGTGCAGTAAAATTGAGTAGGGTGCATACAGCAGCTCAAGTGTTTCCATTTTCCTTCTGGGAGCCAAGTTGGACAGTAGCCTGGGGCATATATGAAGTGGCCTTAGCCCATCTGGCCAATGGTTTTCCACCCCTCTTTTTGCTCCAAAACACACTGAGAAAAGCCTGTTGCCATAATTGGAAGCGGGGGTAAGTGGGGGTCCGCAGTTCTCCCCTTCGCCTGTGTCCCATCCTGCACAGGTGGCTGCCCGGCGGTGGCTGCACATTGGCCTCACTGTGTGATGTCCTCCAAGCCCAGTAAATATTCCAGGCCACAGGGTGCTACCATGCATGCAACAAAGGAAAAATTCATTTATTCACTCAGGCAGGTGATGGATAGTCTGTCAATGTTTATACAGTAGAGGCAAGCCTAATTTTCAGGTATTAGTTGATTAACACTTGAGTCATAGTGTGTGTCCTGTGTCCAGTAATGTGGAACATCAAATGTGTGAAAAAGATTAATAGTGTGCACAGATGTTACTCAGAGGATCAATTTGTCTGGGGTTTGAAGAGGTGGTACCCTGCAGATCAATAGGAAAGGAGAAAATTAGAGTAATATGTTGAAAGAAATCACAGCCGAGTCTATGCATGGCTGGGTTATCTGCTTCAAATACTCAACTTCTCGTAAAGACTTTCAAAGACTGCAACTAAATGTTAAGCACATTCTCCTATAAATTTTTTTTTGTTTCTTACAGACCTACAGCTTCCTCAAATGGCAAGCCCTTCGCAAGGGACACAAAGCAGCCCTTATGCAATGGGCTGAGCAGCCCAGGAAAACTTTTCCCTGGCATTTTGTATAAAAAGCGTTTCCCTATTTTATAAATAGCAACAGGCAGGAGGGCAATAGAAATAAATGTTGCTCTGTAAATAAGGGAACCAAAGCTGGACAGCAGAAGGGCTCTTTCTGGACAAGCTCAACTTTTCCTAAGTTTTAAAGGAGAAATGTTGTGGTACCTCATTTCCCTGCTGTCTCCAAGCGCTGCCTGATGGGAGCTGCATCACAGCAGAGCATCAGGGAGGCTGGAGCAGGTTTAGGCACACATATCCCCTACAGCAGCTACTGTGCTGCAACATTCTCTGGGCTCCCCAGCCTGATCTGCCTGTGCAGAGAGGATATAAGCATCAAATGTGCTCAGACCAACTTACAGAGAACTTTTTTCTGCAGTGGCAGAACAATGTATCTTGAATTTAAAGCTCGTTTTCCATAGCAAAGTGCTCCCACCCCTTCACTCCATGCAGCGGAGGGTTACAAAGCTGCCCAAGTGTGTTACAGTCCCTTTCCCATCATTACATTACACAGCCTCTTGGAGGAGAGTGCTTTGAGGTCTGGGAGTCTGTGGAAAGTTCCCCCATGGGAGAGGGAAAGATCTCTTTTATCTTAAATACCTAAGCCAGGGCTTGGCAAAGCTTTGGAGAGGACACTTCACCAGACAGCCCCACACCCGCAGGCAGGAGACAGTGGTCCCCCTTGTTCTCTCCCCCATTTTCTTGCTGTGGTTGCAAGTGATGCAAAGTTGTGAAGGAGGGAGAAGTTGTCTGGGGTCGGTTATCCCGTGGGCAATGCCAGCCCCATCCCCTGCCCAGCCTGGGCGAGCTCCACGGGACAGCTGCTGAGCGAAGTGCGGCTGGCTCGCACGTACTGCCAAAGAACAGCGCAGAGGTTCTGCGTATGTTGTTTATCTCTGCTATTCAGAAATGTTTCCTTGCCACTGAGATAGAAAGCAGCTTTGGACAGAAATTTCAGCATATGATGGGAATGTCAGAAGTGTTATGCTCTTTCATATTATTTTTAAAGCCTGGCTTTCTGCAAACTGACATATGTACATGCTTGCTTTATAACATTGGCATGGGATTTATGAAATCTCCTTAAAATTAATGTCTATTTCTAACAAATTTAAATTAAAAATGACCATACCCACATGAGGAATAGGGTAGGAAATTTAATTTAAGGAAAAGCTGGGAATGTGTGTATTTCTGTTGCACATATTTCAGACTATTTCTTTTGCAACCTAATAGCATGTGTGAATGAGTGCCTGATCCTTCAAACGTAACCTATGGAGGATTGTACTTCTACAGACAGTTGCTTTGTGAAATCAGCAGGAAAGCTCAGACAGTAAGAATTACTTTTAGCAGCAGATTTTTGCAGGAATCCAAATTCATCTGCCCTGGAGCTCATTCACGCAAAACAGGAGTAGAGAGGGAGGAAAAGAGGGAGAAGAGAGGGGCTGAGGGAGGGGGCAGGTGCTGGGCTGCAAACACCAGGAGGAAGAGACAGGGTGAAAAACGGGCTGGACAGAAATGCTTTTTGCCTTCCCTGTACAGGTCCAGGCCAGCCACTCTGTGTAATTAGGAGTCTTTCATATATATCCCAGCTTCAAGAAATAACCACAGCTTCTTTGCTGAGGAACAGAGTGAACTGCTCTGAATCATCATAAAAATTGTACATTCTCATTTTCTCAGCACAGGCAGTAGCAGCTGAGCTTACATGTCCCAGACCAAAGTCCAGAAGCCCAGCTTGGCGATGTTTCCTGCACAATATATTTATATAGACAGCTAACCCGTCGCTAGTCTGCTGGCAGTTTTGCATTTTCCTTGTAAACTGTTCTTATGTGCTACAACACATCTGGGCATTCTTAATTCTGCCTCTCACTTCATTACCTTTCATAGGAGGCTCTGGGTTTACAGCAAAAGAATCAATAGTTTGAAACTTTTAAAAAGTACAATATTAAAAATTTTAAAGAAAGCAGGAAATCATAGTCTCCATTCAGAGGAGGGAAAAAAAGAACCCAGCACAAATACTTTTTCTTTGGGTAAGGATTGGGGCTCACAATTAATTATCTTTATATACAGCAGTTTGGGATTTCTTCAGATATTTTGCTAAATCTATGTGTGAGCATGCCTGTCTTCTGGAATCAGCATTAAATATATTAAAAGAGTTTAGACACAGCATGGTTTGTCAGCAATGTTCACGTGAAGTGGACTCCAGCAAACAATCTGTTGCTATTTACAAAACTGGAAAGCAGGGGTTGGGAGCAGGGGAAGCGGGGGGTCTGCAGGGCACGTCCCGCTGCCCAGCCTCTGCCGGCACAGGCAGGAGCCCCAGCCCGACGGGGCTGACTTCAGCGGAGGATCAGTTCCCTGCTGCAGCATTTCTTTCCCTTGAGCAGATCTAATTGAAATCAGACCTTTGTGCTGCGTTAGGATTCCTCTGGCAGAGCCAGTCTTGGCATTGTTTTCTTTACCATTTTTCCTATTACTGTTAGTACCAATCACCAGAACAAGGCAGCGAGGAACAGAAGAGAAAAAGCAACATGCTGTGAAATTGTTGAAATAATTCAAAGGTTTCCACAGGAAACATCATCTCCAAATGCTTGAACGCAGCCTCCAAGATATAAATATAGTGCACGGAAAGGGGGGGGGGGGGGGGGAGGGAGAAAGAGATTTAGTGATATTAAGAGGCTAAAGCAATCAGAGCGATTTGTAAATTACACAGCCGGTCGTGTTCCCTGTATAACGCGCTTCGTGTAGCACCGGAGAAAGCAGCAGATGTCTCGACAGTCCTTAACAGCCTCTTTTAACCTGGGTCTATGGTCTGAGGCACACTTCTTCCTTTATTTTAAGGGGTATCATTAGACTCTTTCTGTCTTTTTCTTGAAAGTTTGAAAATTAAAAGTTGATTAAGGAATAAAAACATACTCGGTTCAGAGAGGATCCTTCAGCATGTGCAGAGAACAGCACCGATAACATCCGTGTAATTATTGATCTGCAACTTTAGGTCACTCAGGGAAACATTTTGGTTTTAGCAGATGGCATTCTTTCAGTGTAATCCATTCAAGCTAATAGTAGCTGTATCATTTTCCTATCTATGTCACTAAAATATGCTATATTTTAATATTTTAAAATGGAAAGAGAGTTTAATTATTTTAAGAAACAAAGCCAGCTTATTTTCTAAGCCTGAATATGTAGGTTAGTTTTCCAAATTAATTTTTTGTTTCCTGGATGTAATATAAATGATTTGTAGAAATGTACATTTTAGGAATGGCTAAATAATTTAAAATTAAACCCTTTTTTAATAGAAAAATAACTGTTCAGTTAATCAGAATTTCCCAGAAGTAATGGTTATGCTTTTTGGAGAAATTTTTGTGTTATTAGAAGAAATAGATAGAACAGCTTTCTCTTTTTGAAACCATCATTTTGGAGTTTTTGTAGTTTGCTTGAGCAAGAAAGATAAATTCTACACAGGAACATTTTAATGAAAATAATTTTTCTTGTATCTTGGCTGCAGTTTCGTAACAAGAGGGAGGGGACCTTTCTGCAGCTAGTGCCTTCTGAGTAGTCAAAAATCCCCATGCCATCCATGGGAGTAGCTGACACTTTGGAAATTAGTACTTATGTCTTTGATGGTAGACAGTGAGGTTTGAAGCATTTGCCTTAGGAAGTTGCCTTACAAGAGCAGAAAATCCATCTCTTCTATTGTCTTCAGGAGCTCAGCAACTTCTGGGAGCTCCCAGCACCCTCCCCACAGGATCTCTTTGTCTGTAAACAAACTTCAGCTCGACTCCCCCCCTCCAGCTCTCTAATCCTTTGCATGAAATCATTACCAGCTACTTGCAATGAGCATGCCATTCTTCAGCTCACAGTTATTGTTGTCAGCCTCGCGTAACAGTTCATCCCTTTTCTGCTTAATCAAAGGCATTAGATTTCAGGTATTCATGGAAATGGAGAAGAGTTTTGAGGTTTCCAAACACTTCTCTTACTGGATCTTGTGATATTCTTAACAAAGAGGTCAGAAATACATATTTTCTTATTTTCTAAATGTTCACAGAATACAGAAAAAAAAAGAAAGAAAGAAAGGGTGGGGGGAAGCAAGTTTCCAATGATTTTAGTCTGGTGACTGGATGTCCTTTGTGCATCTGTTCAAGTATTTTGTGGTTTGCATTTACGTCTGTATTTGCCCAATTTACAGCTTAAAAAAAATCAATAGTAATGTTATATTTTCATGAAACCAGCATTTTCTAACTGAGATCTCACGAGTAAATTAAATTTCATCCAAGCTGGATTACATCCAGGTTGGATTACAGTTGCAGGCCCTGATCCTGCAAGTGCTTATGCACATGAATATTCCCAGTTAGTTTATGCCTTGGGCTGGGACTTGAGAGACCTGGAACCTAGTTCTAGGTTTGGTATAGCCTCCCTCTTCCCCAAGTCCCTTGTTGGCTCTGAATCTTTTTTGCTACTATCTACCAAAAAAAAGAAACAAAGAAAAGATAGAATCATAGAATCATAGAAAGTTTTGGGTCGGAAGGGACCCCTAGAGGTCATCTAGTCCAACCCCCCCGCAGCGAGCAGGGAAGATGTACTGATATTGACAGCTGACTTAATGTTGATGTTGCATATATTTTTCATATTTATTAGATATCACTTGCTATGGTGATATATGAGCTATGAAATCATAAAATATATCAAATGTTATGGTAAAACAGGCCTTATTAGCTATGCTTATCCCACACTCTCCTGAAAACTTAGTCCGTGGCAGAAAAGCTCCTAGTGAGGATTTACTGGGTTTCCTCTTGTTCTTCGATATCTTGTTGTTTCTACATCCTGCTCCTGGCATAGGCAGACAAAGTAAACAAGAGCATGGCTAAATTCTTCCATGCAGGGACCCTCTTTTTTGGCTATACTTCTTTAGGGCTGACAAAATGGAGCTGCCACATTACAAACAAATACTCTTAATAAGAACAAATTCGAATACAAAGCTTCAGAGGAGGAAACGTTATGTCAAAAACGAGAACCAGTAGAGCAGGTGGACACTAATGCTATAGTGCAATGTACAGAACAAAATTGCCCATGTGGATGAAAGACGATCTTTGCTGTAGGCAGTTCTCTAGGCTACAACATACGGTAGCACACGAATTAAAAGAGGATCCTAAGCCTTGGAGACATTATATGTGACTTAATATATTATTGTATGGCAGCTGAGCTACTGTAACTACCTGTGTATCAACTCAGCCTCAACACCTTTCATGCCAGGCTCGGGGAAATTGTATCACCCTGTAACTGCCGTAAGGGCTAAGAGCTCGTATATTGACTGTTGCCATAGCTCAGCTGAGGTATCGCATTTTGTTGTGCCACAGTAATCTGGGCTTGTTCCTGAAACCCTTGTCATCTGTGAAGGTCTCAGAAGTAGCTTGAGGGGAAATGGCGAGAAGGAGGAGATTTAGCTATTTGTTCATTTGCAGCAAAATAAAATAACAGCCTGCCAAACCATCCTTACAAAAAAAGTTCATGGAGAGATTGCCTACTGAAAGACGGATGATGTTTTTACTGTTCACCATAGGGTAGGTGATCTCACTTATGGAGCAAGTGAGAAGGGGTCCCACTGCAGCAGACCCCGTACAGGCAGGGTAGTAAAAATCAAAATCCCTGAAGAGTTCTCAATCAGCGATGGTTAACCATCCCACAGGCCTGGCAAGTAGGAATGAAACACACTGCTTAACCCTTCACTGGTCTGGAAACCAGAGTAGTGCATGACATGCACCAGATTTCTTTTGAATGTTCATTAAGGTTAGTGTGTTTCTTTGCAGTTTGTAATTTTTATTGTGAATACTCTGCGATGCAGCAAATCTTGATCACTTTGCCCCAAAGTGGAACTGAAGTTCAGCTAATCAAGCCCAAGTGCTAGGAACTGAATACAGCAAGTAAATAAATAAATACATGCAAAACAGAGACAAATTAATTTCTCTATTCTCCCCAAGTGTCTTATAGTATCGCTGTCTTTATGAGACTCAGCTCTATGAGGTAATACATTTTATCAGATATTAAACATTAGGTATACCAAATTATATGCATATATTCCTCACTATAAAACCAGACATATGTATGTATATAAAATAACTTCTTTTCTATACAAAGCCTGTGCATCCAATGCATCTTTTTCAGTGCATTACTCTTACTGCTCACCAAACATCAATGAGTACAGGACACAGACCTCCCTTCCAATCAATGTATGCGCATCCCCTCTTTGAAAGAAGACCATTATCCTATGGTATTAGGTGAAAAAGCACACGATAGGATCTTAGAGTGGCTGTGGCGAAAAAGATCCACTGTGATTTATGCGAGGTGCATTGGGAGCTGTCTGATGTGAAGTCAGCAGCTGAAGGGCAATGAATAATTCAGCAGTAGGATCCGTCACATCATCTCTCTTCCCATGTTATTGCTGTTTTTACGTAATTGCAAAGTGAAAAATAAATTGATGTCATAAAGAAAGCTGCATCATTTGTCTGGAAATACATATAAGAGTTATAGGTACATTTCTGCTGCTTTGTGAGCCCTGTATGATCTTACTGTGTGCAAAATTAAAAATTTGTCTTCATTAACACCTTCTCTAGGGTTAGATGGGTGATCCATGCAGCATGGCATCTTTTGCATTGGTGTTAGTAGCCTGTGTTCATAGAGAATGATGTCTCTGAATTTCTTCCTTCAAGCACTCCAGTGCCATTGCCCTTGCTCTGTGCTTCCCTAGCAAAGCTTTAATGCAGGCCTGGATCTGAGGCGTCTGCCTGAGTCATATGGGAAATTTTGTTTGTCGAACTGTGGACAAAAATAAAGACGGGTGGAAGGGGTCACCTGCCTCAGGGGAGATTTGGGAAAAAGAAGTTGTGTAGAAGGTTGCATTTTTTTACTCTGTGCATCAAAAATAAAGAACCCAACAAAAAGACAGAATTTGGTCAGTGGGCTCACTGATTCTGTACAACGTACAAAGCTCAGCTGGCTGGCTAGATACATACACAGAGAGACACGCATATACACACACATCCTGTGCTTTCTTAGTGTTTATAGGAATTGGTGAGCAGAGGAGCCAGTTCAGGGGATGCTTTCCTTGCCTGTAGAATAGGCTGACATTTTGTATGGACTCAAAAGGTATAGCTTGTATGAGAACATGGAACACCCCAAAATTCTTGCATTTGAGGCTGGAAGTTTGTGTTTGGTCCTTTTCAGAGATAGGTCTGAAAAGCAGAGTTCAGACCAGGACCAAAGAGACTGGGACATGGGCTGGCAAAAGATCTGACTTAGTTGTTCTCATTTTATGGCGAAGAGTGCATTATCCATCGTTATGTTTAAGCGTTATTTGTGCTCTATGCCTTTCTTGCTGTTATTATTTCAATACCGGAAGAAAAAAAACCAACTTTGGTGTATTTCTGCCTTTTAATCTGAATTGTTCCAAAAGATGTCAAAACCAGCTCCAGCCTCTGACTCTCCCGTCTTCCTTATAAAGCACAGTCCCTCCTCTGTTCTTGACTTTGTCCTTGCCTCACTAATGCGAGGCTGATGTGAGCAAATGTTATTTCTTAGGAAAGTTCTGACTCAACAATGTAAGCTTTTCAAAGGAGAATGAATGCAATCTGTGAACTGAATTGGCAATACAGGCAGATTAGAAGAAATGCTATGCAATACCCAGATCATGCTATTTTAATACCTAAAGATGATTGCTTTTAGGAAGGAGACAATCGGTTTAGCATAGAGGTGACAAAACATATTCTTTTTGCCTTTCCTCTTGGTAAACAAACTTCTTTCAGAAATGAAATGAAGCTGTATTATGCAACAGTGATGGAAAGGGGAAGACGTGGCATGGGGGCTGTCCTCCAGCTGGTATGATAATAGGTATTTACCAAAGGGAACCAGTGGGCTGCAGAGACCTTCTGATACCTTTTGTCTTGCAGGGCTTCACATTCTTTAAGTTAGTTAGTCAAAACTGAAGGGCTCTGTGGGGTTTTTTTTATTCGTATTAGTTGCTTTTCTCAAAGGCCAGGTCAGCTGGAAAAGTCTGCAGTTTTAGGGTCAAGTATCCCTCAGAAGCAGGTTTTAAAGGAGGGCTGGTGAGTGGGAAGAGCAGTAGAGGGATGCTGAAACAAGAGACAAGATCTAGAGTAAAGGAGCGTGATGGGTAATGAAAGTCGGAAGAAAATTATTCAGTTAACAGAGAAGATCTGCAATTCTTAGCAGTTAGGCAAAACACCTCTGCAAAAGACTCATTTTGAGTTCTCGGTATTTCCAGCTGATCCTGTGAGATCAGACTTTTCCCCGGCCCTTCCTTAATTTGTCTCTGTTGTTGTCTTCCAGCCCTGCCTTGGAGGGTGGAGGTTGGTATATCAGACTTGGCTTTCTTACCCTTCGTACTGCAATTATTCCATCTCTAGAGAAAGAAATGACTGTACTGTATACTATGTTTTCCCTCATCTGAAGTAATGGAGGGCTGAGATAGGCTGATAATGGGGATAATATAGTTGTTATTGCTTCTGGATGTTGAGGGGAAAAAATAATAAACAAAAAAAAAAAAAAGGAGAACATAAAGACCACCAGCTGGAGAGTGTAGCAGAATTTTCTTGTTTATCAAATCCTCAACATCATATGTGGCTACCCTGTGATGGCATAGTATAACCAACCTACATACACTGGTTGTTAACCCAGTCTAGAAACCCATGAAACATGACTAATGCTCACAGGTTTATTATTTCTAAAATACAGTCCAATTCTTTTGTTTTGCTTATGGGTTCCAGGCCTTCAGCACATGCATTTTTAAACCTTTGTCAAGCACGGCGACACTGTGAAGCATCCTGTACTTCTTTTTTTTTAAAAAAAAAAGAAAAAAAAAAAAGAAAAAAAAAAGATGAAACCTAAATCAGTACAGCTTTACTTTAGTCAAAGAACTGGAGCTCTTTTAGGAAACAAAAGTTTGCCAGGCTCTTGGTAACATGGTGAAGTATGGCAGCACCGAACAAATTTTAGACTCCGTAATTTCTCATCAGAGTTAAAATAGGATAGAAAAAGTAGAATTTTAGAAGTTCTTTTTTTTCTTATTACTACTGCATCTGTTTTTGGGGGTTATTTTCCTTGTTGTTTTTTTTTTCTTCTCAGCCTATTAGTTTGATGCTGCAGGTGTAGCCCTCCCCACCAAGGGATCCTCCCTCTTGTTGGCCCTTAACCCAGATTCTCCTGATTCATTCGGTGCTTTCAGGTCTCTCTTGTGTTTTAGGTCTTTCTAGGGTCCTTCTGACAGTGCTAGCACGTGGCCATTTTCTAGATCTTAACCCAACATCCTTCTCTTCTGCTTGCAAGGACAGCTGTCTCATCTTCCCTTGTCATCTCCTACTTGCAGCCAGTATATTTCCCACTGAAGGACAAAACATGACCACCTTGGTTTTCAGTGGCCTAAATGACCCTGCACCAAAGCAGTTTTGTTTCTTAACTCCCCCTATGACATAACAAATTGCAAGTTCAAGGTAGAGGTTACTAAAGTGGTAAGTAAAGGAATTATTTGTTTCTCTAGCTCAAGCAAAAGATTATTTTTGTCCAGGATTCCCGGAAATTTACGGGTAATTGAAGCAAAACTTGCCCGTATGAGCAGACCGACATTATTTTTCCATGGAAATAAAAAAGTGACAAAGCTACAAAGAAAAGTTTGTAGCTAGCTTCCAAAGATAATTCTTAAAAATATAATGTTGAAAAACAAAAAAGGAGCAAAAAACCCCACCTACTGGAAAGTGTCCTTTATAATCTCTTTTTCTAAAAAGTGCTTTGTCTTCTTGAAAATAAAATCTCAAGAAAATAACAACCTCCTCCTGCTCGCCCCCATACCAGCAATCTTGAATATTTCAGGGATTGTAAATAATGAGGACTCCGTTATCTTCATGGAGACAATGATGTTGTTCTTGAAAACACTTAACTGGGGTCTTGGTTTTAAGCAGAAATATTCCTCAGTGCATTATTGCTGTGAATTGTAAGTGCTGAGTTTCCAAGTATTTCCAAGCACATGCTTCACATTAAAGCGTAGGGGTTTTGTCTAATTTCTCGTCCGTTAATGGATAAACTCTACTGGGGTTTTGAATGCAAAGACATCATAAAAACACATGGATAATTTATTTTAGTTTATAAGCAAAGTTTTCCTGAAGTCCCTTGCATGTATTTTCTTGTAGCTGGTCATACGAAAAATAAAACAGAACTGCCACCTGAAATCTATATTATTACATGTAACTGTGTCATCCAATATAGGATGTAGGTGAGAAGAGTCTAATCCAGACCAGTAGTTGATGTTGTATTCCTTTTTCTGATGCTTAATTCATAGCAGTTCCATGAAAAGCTTTGTAGACACTTTCCTGATGTGGATAATAAGGTCATTTCAAGTGCATGTTACCTGGACTGTGCTCTCTTGGATTTATTTGGGATAGTGGAAAAATTTTACTTCTATCTGATATCAGAATTGTTTTCTACAAAGTATATGGCGAGAGGCAAAACCCCCAACAATTCAGTAGTTGTGGTCTGGTGAGTTTAATTTGGAAAGCAATCATATGTTTCCTATAAAGCCTGTTATAGATATTTGGGGAGGGGTCTGGGGCAGGGGTCTTATTTGTT
The DNA here is from genome assembly GCF_030867145.1 of Opisthocomus hoazin. Lineage (NCBI taxonomy): Eukaryota > Metazoa > Chordata > Aves > Opisthocomiformes > Opisthocomidae > Opisthocomus > Opisthocomus hoazin. The sequence continues at coordinate 9,390,666 of NC_134435.1, forward strand.
TTTATGCCTGGTTTAGTTTCGGAGAAGCACTTTCCGTTTAGACAAATAATGGTAGTTCAGTATTGCTGAAACCAGAACACCAGTGAGCTTATCTGGCCTACTGGTTCCAGTTTGGTGTGAGTCCCAGGGATAAATAAATACAATTGCTGAAGTTGAGCACGCCCAGAAAAACCCGCCAGGACAAGCCATCACTGAATCAGAGTTGTAGGAACGTAGCTTTTCTGCTTTGATGGAAGCAGGAATAACAGGAGGTTGGAGCAGAGGGTTTAAGCTGTGACTTTATTGCTTCTGTTGCTGTTAAAACATAGCATTACTGCAAATTGTGCAGCCCAGGTTGCTAGCTTTGAGGCTACAGTCTCAGTCCCCATGTACAGCATTTTCATTGATCCTTATCTAGACAAGCAACTTGTTTTGCTGCTAGAATTGTAATCTTTAAGAGAGTGATCAGCACAGCCCATGTTCTTTCCTCCAGCGCAAAAATATACGCTAATTAAAAATGTATCTAGGCAGCTGTCACTGGTGTGTGAGACTAAAAGAAGTTCAGCACTTCTGTGGAGAGGAAAGGGAATCCCAGTAACAGAAGAGTTTACAGTCAGTCTTTTAAGGTCAACATGAATGCTGCAAGGTTTGGGTCTTTTTCTTCATGTTGCTATTAAAAAACATTTAGAATATGACTCTTTTAAGCAAATTCTCTTCCCAGAAAACACAAACCAAATGAAACTGGAGCATTTAGTTCAAGCCTGTAATGTGGCATACTAATTAGTCTGTAAAAACTAATTAGTATAAGGAAAAGTAACATACTGTGGGCCAGATTCTTTGGTGACTTCAATAGAATTGCCTGTATAGCTGAGGGTAGTGTTTAAATGGCCCTTTGATCTTAACTTCTGGAGCTCAAGTGCCAAGCTTTATTAATTAATTCTTAGAGCCCATTTTTAAAAGACGGACAGCCATACCCAGAGGCAGATACATCCAGCCTGTGGCTGGGGGAAAGCTGCCATTACAGACCTTCCAGAAAGCAGCTTCATAAGTCTGGGGACCTTGGCAATGTTAAAATACAGCTTCAGAGCCTGTAACCTCACTTCTTCCAGCAAATAGGCACCTGATTTCTGGTCTCACATGATGACTAGATGGTGCCACTCCGTTGTACAGTGAGAAAAAAAGGCAAGTCCTGTCAGGAGTTCCCTGTCTCGTGTCAGTCATTTGTGGACATTTATAAAGAAAACCGAAGAACATCCCACTGAGTACAGGCATCTTGAATATGGCTCTTCGATGGGACATTGTTAATTGATTTTACTGTTTTACTTTTTTTTCTATTGTTCTACCATATTTTTTTTTCTCCCCTCCAATCCCTACATCTCACACCCATCCTTACCCCAGACGTTGTTGACATCCAGGTGTGATAAATGCAGAATCATCGGTTTGTGGGAGGTGCCCTCGTGGGGCCAGGAGGCTGTGGTATGGCAGAGTAGTAATGATAACTTTATTTAAACTAGTTTCCTTTTAGACTAACTGTCAGTTGGTTTTGCAGGATTTAAATCACTGATATCAGGCAACTCTCTCCTCTCCTTCAAATGCTGCAATAGGCTATTATTTTTTGCAGAATGTCAGGAAGAATGATAAATTTGGATATTTAAATAGTGGCAAAGGTATTTCACTGTATCACTGGCATAGTATGAAATACAGCCTGGAAATGTTTGATGTATGTGATGTCATCACTCTTCTGAGTAGTGTGGTTATTCCTGATTTTCAAATGACAGGTCAGGGAAACCTACAAAGCTCTCACAGAAATCAGGGTCAGGTGCCTAAATATTTTTCTAGTGCTCTGTCCATATTGCTTGTCCACAGTGATGGAAAAGGAGGACTGGTTCCAGACTGAGAAGGTTCCTCAGTACCTGTCCTGGTGTCTGCTCCTTTGCACTGGGAGCTCTGTCCCAAGGAAAGCTGTCTCATGATCTCAGAGGTTTGTGGACAAGCAGCTCTGCTACAGGTGGAGGGCAAAGTTTCTCCTACAGCAGGCAGAAAACGATCCGTGACCACTTTGTGTGCCCAGCATGGAGAGGTCAGGTGGCTGAGGTATATGTGAAAATAAATACTTCTGGAAATTAAAATAGAGTTTCTCAAGGATTGTATCTGACTGAGCAATACCATCAGTGTTGTCTGTGAATGAACATTTCAGTAATGTAAAAGAGTTCCCCTTTTGGCCATACAGTTTTCTGTATTTTACTTATTTAATAAGGGGAGTTTTCTTTGCTCACTTCTGGGATAATAGAAACTGAGCTCATGACTCTTCCCTCCCCAAATGGTGTCAGAACAGCTCTGGTGGGTAGGTCAGGCTGGAGTGGTTTGGGTGATGCTCCTAGAGTCCCAGCAGAGCTGTGGTTCAAGGGCTTCCCTCCTCTTTTTTGGCAGATAGAGTATCGGATGCTAATCCAATCCCCTAGGAGAATGGTCCTTTTCTTCCTTCACATATCTCCTCAGCTGCTGAGCAGCTGAAGAGCTGACAGAATTAAATTACATTGCTGCTGCTATTAACAAAGAGTAAAGAGAAACTGTTACATCTGGCTCTGCTTCTTCGCCAGAGTCTTCATTTAATTGTTTTCTAATTTGAAGAAAACCACAAATGACAAGATGAAACTGCTAGAAATGTAAATACAAGAGTCAAATTGCTCTTGTCAGATTTCAAGTTCACAAACCATGGTATTGTGATTCTGCATATTTGACCAATAAATAAGGGTTGCAGCAAGTGGATGTTGTCGATTTCTCTCCCCAAATCTGCAGTCCCCTCACTCAGAGTCACAAAAATGCTTTCATTTGAAAGAACATCGAACATGCTGAATTTGAGGATCCGGCCTGACAGCTGCAGACTTCTTCAGTGCAGGCTCCAGGACAGTGCTCCCTCTTGGCAGTAAATGGGGAATCCAGATTGAGCTGGCTGGAAAAGGTTTCATTATTTATTCTCTGTCATTTTTACAATGTTTATTTTTCCCCTCCTCATTTTAGTCAGGTAATGGTGAAATATATTTGAAGAATACAGAAAGACTCACCTACTGTGGTATGAAGGGTCATCCAGTTTCTAAATACATTATCAAGTCATGAGTTATGCTCTTTACTGAAAAATACATACAAAATAGTACCAGTAGTAAAAGATTTTTCGCTAATAATTTTGCAAAAAGTTCAATCCTCAGATAAGATATTTAAAGCAAAGTATTGCTGAACAGATTGTTGGTGAGGAATAAGGTTTGTCCTTTGGAAAGTCACAAATAGTTTGCAAGTGCTTTGTTAGTCAAAAATAAGAAAGTTAACAGTTACATACAGAAAAGAAAACAAAATCTGCAAGCTAATGTTTCTTTTCAAATTGATGTCTGACACTTAGAAACTTACAGTCATGGTCCTGAGCTCCTCTGGGCAGGTTTGCACAGTCAAGTAACAAAATCAATCACTACTAAGGGATTCCCTGTCTGAAAGAAATTCCCAGGTAACGTAAGAACCCTTTATTCCTTTACAAACACATTGCAGCCTATCAGCGCTGGCAGCGTCTGGCAGATAACTGACCCTTTTGTGAGATGTCCCCACTGCAGCTTTGAATGACACAGCCAAGTTGCTGAAACTCATCTATTTCCTTTGAAGGTGCCCCATTGTGGAGGCTAACCACCTTACTGGGTTGATCCCTATCTGCTGCGAGGGTCAGCTGGCAGGTCGGTTTGAAGGACGGCTCATTGAGGCTGCAATGCCATTTGTGGAGTGTTATCAAAATGCTGCTTTTCCAATCTGTTTGAGTTTGGTTTGTTTGCCATGAAGTTCTTGCAGCAAAGCTAAACATTGCTCGTGACGTGACTTAAACACAGAGCTGCAAGAGAGGAGCAGAGCCCTGGGGCGGCAGAGGGGAGCGCAGCCAACAAGCACCAGTAGAAAGTGCAGCTGTCACAGAAGAGAGAGAATTTAAAAAGGGAAGGGGAAAAAAAAGCCTTGACTGTCCCTCAGGGCCAGGGGCTGCTGTCGTTCCAAATGCTGACAGCTTCCAAACCTAAACCAAAGCTATAAAATATGAAATATAATGAACAAAAGTTGGCACCCACCCATGTGTAGCTGTCAACCTAATAAAAACAAAACTATCTGGCAGCTGGCACTTAGGTGCTGGGAGATGCCAGCTCTGGATTCCTGCAGAACAGGTCTTTCCTTTGCTTTCTACTTCTGGGTGTTTGCTAGATTTTAGAATGTGCATCAGAGGGTAAGGAAAGAGGCTTCTCCACACCTAGGCAGACCTTAGTCATCAAAATGGGCATCTCCAAATCATGTGTTCCCTCACACTTTCCCACTTCGAGAGGAGAAACAGAAAGGGAGTGGTGGAGACTGGATGTTACCACATTTTCATTCCACTTCCCCTGTTATTTATTTGTTAAGCACTGGTCTAAGTTGTTGAGCCGGCCACAATGAGTGGAACTGACTTGCTTTTGATGTGGGTGATTAGCAGATTTGGTAGCTGCCAAGGGGCACAACCGCAGATTGGGTCATTTATAAATTTTCTAAAGCAAATCTCAAAAAAAAAGAAAATAATTTTACTAGACCATCTAGGAGTCAATCAGAAGTGGGATTCGTGGAGGAAAGGGAGTGACCCTATGCTAGTGTTGGGGCAACTGTATGTTCTTTCTACATTAATAATTAATTCCAGACAATTAGAGAGATGAGTAGATCAAAGCAACTGATGATGACACCTCTGCAGTTCCACTCTGTGAGAGTCAGGGGGTTTACTCTGGATGAGATTTAGACTGGATCGGGTGTCCTCACTGCACATGTGGTTTCAAGAAGTCTAAAGTAGCAGGCACTGATTTGGACTTCATGTCCCACAAGAAGCTGAGGCACATTTAGCATGCACCTGGACTGGAGCATCTCATGTAGTGTCCTCCAAAAGGGATCCCATTCATGTGTGGAGGAACCACTCTGTGATTGAAAGCAATGCATGGTAGATGAGGATGGGCAAAGGATTCACTTCAGAGCTGCACTGTTGCACCAAACTGAAACGCTAGCATAGACACAATCAGGGTGCTGCACAATCCTTTAAGCAAAGAACATTTTAAGAGCAGAATGTGTCATCTGGAAAGCAATCAGGTTGCGATGCTGTGGATTTTTAGCCTGTGCTCACTGGGGAGTCTTGTTCCCCAGTTCTGGCTGAGAGGCAGGCTGCTTTCCAAGTCGACACTAGCAGAGTAAGGTACCGTGTGTGGGAGGAATCGTGGCAAACCGAGGCCTCTAATTCCCATGTAATCCTAAGATATTATACCTGCTTTGTGCCCCCACACTCCAGGAATAAATAGCTACCTGCAATTGCATTGCAGGCACTTTCCTTTTTTACATTTTTCCTTAAAACTACTCCTTGTTACAAAAGAATCTACCTTGAATGTGTCTCACTCCTTGCAGTCTAATTGCTTGGTGGAATCTCCTGTGACTCTTCCCCTCTGTAGGTTAGAAAGTATTTGTTCATTTTTATGAAGGGCAGCCTCTCGATATTTAGTGCAAACAGACCATCCCTCAGGCACCTGACACTCATGGCAAACAGACAAGTCTTTGGGTAAATGACAACGCCCCTGCAGAGTGGGGAAAGCAGTTGGTTACAGACATTCAAGGGCAGAGAGTGAAGGTTTCTATTGCAGGGACTTCACATGCGTGGCTGGATGCAGCCTCCTTCACTTGTCTGCCAGCAGGCTTGACCATGCTTTAAGGGTCTGAGACTTGCTCCTGTTTTTAACAAAATATGTTCCTTCTTATCTGCTGTGAACTTTTAAACCATCCCCTCCCAGCTTTCACTGGCACTGAACCAATCTGTGCCACCCGTCCCACTGGCTCATGAGCTCTGAAGGTGATAGGGGCAACCTGCTTTTCCGATCGGAAAGGTTGGCTTAATACTGTGCACTTCTGTTGTATGGATCATCACAGAAAAAAATAAAACCAATTCTCTACTGAGAGAATTTGAGAGGATCTCATGTTGTCGTTGTGTACTACAATATTTGCATTAAAGGATTCCCAGTTAAGGGAATTCTGCAAACAGGAACTCACAGCTGCAGTGCTCCTCTCTCAAATCTGAATATGGCACCCAAAGAATGGCCATGAATAACTGGTCCTCTCTCCTCTGAAACACACCCACCATGTGCACGTACATACAAGCATATGTGTACATGTAATCCTATGTAGCTGTCTAGGACCATTTGCACGGGCTCAGAGGTTTTCATAACGGAAAGGAAATTTTCGTTAAAAATAACATATGTGAAGATGTGATCTGTCATAGCCAACCTACTAATGGTTAATTGCAGTACACATAAATAGGTGTGCTATGTATTGTTTATCTGGGTCTTATGTGTAATTATGGTTGTTGTAGAAAGATTTGCTTCCAGCTGACTCTGCCTGGGGGGTCTGCCTAATGTCTGCTGAGATCCCTGTTTTATGTCACTCATTGCAATGGGGGAGGCTGTTGGAGTTTGCTCTTATATATCAATATATTCTTGTGTCAAGATAATAAAGGAGCAAAATGGAAGTGTTTGTATAGCAAACATGAAGATCCAAGTGAAGCTATAAGGCCAGCTAATCTGGGCTTAAACCATGGATCCTTTTCACTTACTGGAGTTTTAAATGGTAGCCCCGCAATTCCTTGTTTCTGACACTAGAGATTACCTTAATTTTTCACATAAGAAACGCTGCAAAACCCAGTGAAGGGAATTTTGGCATGGATCTCAGATAGGAAATATTCTCAGTGAATGTGGGAGACTCTGGTTTCATTTCAGCCATTTAAAGATCTGTGTTTGTACTAAGCTAGTTGTCCAGTATCCCATAAAGGTTAGCAGAGAGAAAGACACCTTCAGTGTCAGTCCAGGCAGTCTGTCCTGAGATATGTTAAAATCCTTGCAGAGCTACGTACTTTTCTCCACAGACCGATTAAGGAGACTTCATGAGTAATTTAGATTAGATAGCTAACTTCTAGAGAGCTGAATCTAGATTAAGTCGGGTTAGTCCTACCCATAGAGTCTTTCCAAGACACTCTTTCACTGAATCCCTGGCTTCCTGGTTTAGATGTCTGGATCGCTGACTGCAAACCATGGGCTGTGCACTACAGGACACCAGGCTGGATAACAGCTTGGAATATCACAATAGTCCCTTCCTCCCTTAAAAACCTCAGATTTGAAGACAGGGCCAGGACTGCAGTATGCCGTTTGCACATTCCATTGAAAAAGTCAGAAAGGAGAGAGAAGAAGTAATGATCCACAGAGGTGCTGTCTGAAGCTGCAGATGCTTTTCCAGATAGGAGATGTGCATATGGGGAGAGCTTGAAAAACAGACCTTTCAGGATGGTCTCTCTGGGACCGCATGCCAGTTGTTCTGGCTACAGAAAGAACCTCCTTTGGAGAAGATCTTCTTTCCTCTCTCTTGAGAGAGGGAGACAGAGTAATGTCACTGAAACAATGCCTCAGAAAGACCTTCTAGGGAGGTTTCTCTTTAGTCTCATTTGAAATGCTAGAAGCCCAAATTTTTTTGAGTTTCCGTTTTAATGATACATTCTTGCAAGGATTCAATCTGTCATCAGAGGGTGTATGAAATTCCCTCTGACAATTATGGGGGTTCCACCCATAGATGAAAATAAAAAAAAGAAGAAAGAAAGAAAGAAAGAAAGAAAGAATAGCTCCCTGTCTATCAGCAACCCAAGCCCCACAGTTGTGCCAAAGGCTGCACAGCATGTAAGTTGTTGTGATCATTCCCATCAGAAAACAAAGCAGTTAGCTAGGAACAACTCAGAAGATTTCGCATGGGTAGCACTTGCACGCACCCAAATTAGTAGCAGGTGTTCTAGCCTATTGTATATTAGTTTAGTGGTGGAAAGAAAGTACTGCCAGGTCAGCGATCAGAGGGGTTCATGCCTCCTCCTCACCCCCCCTCCATTCTTGAGCTTCCAATCCACATGGATCCTGGCTTGGCCATCCTGCATGCTTTCTTGTCATCAGCACCATCAGTAATGGTTTCCTCGCTTTGAGTATGAATCGGGTTGTGCTCCGTGCCAGAATGCTTTGGAAGGAAATCATTCCGAGTCAGCCTAATGCCATAACAAGCTCTGCAACAGCTGCAGCAGTGATATGCTGGCAAGCTGTGTTGACCTTTTAAAATGAATAAAGAATGACTATTTCCACAGTACATATAACTCTTGTCCCAACCCCTATCTGTGTGCCCAGACACCACAGACATGTTGCTGAATTTGCAAGGAAGAATTATTTTTGCTTTTTTCTTAATGTCAAATTTTATCAAAGTCTGTAAAATTATTTTACAAAGGTTAATCCTCTGAAGTTTGAAGTCAAAATATCCCATTCTAGAGGATGGCAAACAGGCTCCAAGAGGTTAAGGAATTTTGTAATGATCATACAGTGCACTTGTATCAGGCACGAGAATAAAACCTGGAACTTTCAGGTCTCAGTTCCCTGTTAATCCAAGCTCCATCCTTTGGAGAAATGTGTAACTGAAGAAACTGGGTGTGTATACAGTGATCTTTTCCAGCAGTCTGCAGTCTAGAGATTTCCGAAGCCAAAGAATCTGAAACCCAAATCTTGTTTACTAGCCACTTAACAACCTCCTCCACAGGTTTGCCTTTCATCCAACATCTATTGCTGTCCTGTAAGGCAGGATGGCGGTCAGATGTTTGGAGATCTTTACTCCACAGCTGGTAATCTGGCACCATCCCTTGGAGAAGAAAGGATGTACTGAAAATCTCCACTTAAAAAAGGATGTATCATAATTTAGTGGAGACCGAATGGATTCACCAAGCTCCTGGTTTCCTGTCAGCTCACTTAGAGAGATTTCCAAGGTCCTCAGTCCTACAGCACCCCGCCAGGGAGACTACCCCAGTGTTCAGGTCCATGGGGTTTCATTGCCCTGCAGCAGTCCTTCAGGCTGGGGTGCTTTATGTCATTCCACATTCTCAACTGTGAAATTTTGGGAGCTTCTTTTCAAATTAAAAAAAATAAAAAAGCCAAATACCAAACTAGCCTTTCCATCATCAAGCTCTTGTTGATGAAAGCAACCTGAGATACCCCCTTTCTACACCACTGGCACTGGTTCAGAAATCTGGAAACCCTGCCGCTATTTTCTGCTTAGTCAGGAGCTTCCTGTACGACCTGACGAAAAACATAAATTTGTGTGCCTTGGTTATCCTTGACAAAAAAGGAGACAACAGCACTTAAGCTCACCAAATCACAGCAATGAAGGTAGCAGGGCACTTGAATTCTGGAGCGGTATAGAGTTGTACAAATGGCCCAGGTGTGTGTTGAACTTTAGCCATTTCAGTGATGCAGCAGGAAAAATCCATCTATCGACCCAAAGCATATGAGACACCACACTTCTGGGAAATACATATATTTCCGTTAGCGTGCTTTCATATTGCATCTACATTCAAAAAGTGTTGATGAAATTGTTACAACTGCATTGTGAGAAATGTGGACTTCTTGAAACCATTATTTTCTTGCTGGAAAGAGGTTTAGTTTAACAATGTTTTCATCACTAGACAGTTTTTTAAATGTTCCAAATTATCAAAATGCTTTCTTCCAATATTTTCCAAATTAAAATTTTTTTCCTGACTTTTTGAAACAAAAAAGTCAGTCAATTCCTACAAAAATAGTAATAATTAAATTAAACATTTTAAAACTGTTTGAGACAAAGTGTTTCACTTGGCCTGAACTGTGTCTCCCACTCGCAGCAATTCTCCTATTAGACTTTCATCTCAATTCAGGATACAACCTTTTTTCTAAAACTGTGAATAACTTCATGGACGAAAAAAAAATTCCCAACCAATGTTAATGTCCACAGAAGAGTACAAAGGCTATTTTTTGTAAAGATGCACTAAAATCAAGGCTGTTGTCAATGAATCATGGAAGTGGGCTTGCTTGTTGAGGTTTCCATAATTCTCTAGGAAAGCTCTTATTTTCTACCTCACTCTGTACTGGCAAAAAATGTACGCTGGAGACATTGCGGTCCATATGGAGTGGAATGTTGAACCCAAGCCAGATGTTTGTAAACCTTAACTTTGAAATGTGGCACAATACCACAAGCTGTCAAGTTGTGTAAAAGCTTAAGCAAAGACAAAAACAGAACATAATATTTACCAGATGAGATCTGTAATCTTTTTGGAATTTTGGGAGTATCCAACTTTCATGGATTTCGAAATGAGCCCTGTATCATTTTCTTTCTTTGCTCTCTCTCTCTCTCTGTCCTATGAAGAGGGATAAGGAAAAAAACCATGCTAATAAAAAGGAAACATTTTACATGAGCAAACAATGGACTTAGAATGTCCTTGGGCAATTTAAGATGGGTATATATTTCCTTGAAGACTGAATCCCATGGAAGATGCACATTTTTGGCATCATATTTAAAGACTTTTCCTGAAAAAAAAATCTATTTCTGGAACAATTTACTAAATTGGTAGTAATAGGACAATACCACAGTATTAACAACATTTTTCATAATGCCTGAATTATGGCAGTAACATATATTAAAACAGTGCAAAGCTATCCAACATGTTTTACATCTTTTGCCAAAAATAATTTAATTCATCCATATAAAAAGATGAGTAAAATATTTCACTACTTGAATTAAAGACATACAAATCAAACCAGAAATAAAATACTGACTCAAGGAGTCTAAGGTGACATTTTTCACTCTCTGCTGAGAAACTTCTTATCTTTGTTGGTTTCCTTCTTTTAATTTTTGTTAGCTTCCAGTATTTCCAAGGTGCTCTTCTCTACAGCACCCGGCTGGTATCCTACTAGATTCTTGCCCCGCTAATTAAAAACTAAAGGGCTGTCTGTAGATGTGTGCCCAGGGCTTTTTTACACTGCTCACCTAGCCCAAATGGAGCTGGACTCTGGCTAACGAGAAGTTGATAAGACCTCACCTGGGAGCAGGGAATGGGTATATCAGAACAGTATTCCCCACCCTACAGAGACATTATTGCCTCTGAGCCTCAAATTAATAGTGTCTGTGGGGGGGAGCAACCAGTTTCTGCCATGTCTCAGCTGGCGGAAGACCAGCAAGGGATTCTGTCCAGCTGGCATAATTCATTACAACCACTGGGCTGCTCAGTATCAGCCTGGATGGGATTGGCAGGGATTGCGCTGTAGAATCTGGGATTTCTCCAATGCTTTGACACACCTCCCCAGTACTTATGTTTGCTGTAAGTGAGATACATAGCATATATATTGTGGTGGTGAAGAAAACACTTGTTGAAGCACTGACTGAATTGGCACCAGCAGTTCTGTCTTCTTCAAAATATCCTCAAGATCCAAAAATAGCAAATGCACAAATCTGCAAAGAATGATGGGCTAATTTGAGGGTAATGTTGGATCTAGTTCCCAGCATCAAGGAAAGGAGAGCAGTGCATTCTGTTGAATCTCTGCTGAAACATAATTGAGAACAGTGATTTGTATCACTTCATACTCACCAGAGTCATAGATATTGTTTTTTCTGTTGCTTTGTTTTGCTCTTTGTGCCAACAGCAATCGGATTTAAGGACTTCATTTTCCAGGCAGTCTCCATCCAGCTACTGAATCAGTGTGCACATCATTTGCGTGCTCAAACAATATAATGTGAATACACAAATAGCATTTGTGTGCACGAATCAAGTCATTAGCATGTTAGTTAATTTGCATTGCAAATTGAGTGCCAGACTTTCAATATTTGGCTCTTATTAAGGTTATAAGGTTATAAACTAGAGAAAAAGAAAGAAATAGAAAAATCTGGTTTTGAACATTGTAGCACATGATTATTGACATTTATCCAAGTGTTTTTAGTTGCATGGAAAATACAGTCCATGGATATATATTCATACTAATCCACTCCAGGCAGGCAGAGACCAAAGTTAGATGGCAAAGTTACTTCTAAAGTAAATATAGGAACAAATGCGCCTCCAGATTGTTTATTCAAAGTACATAAATTAGATGTCTGAAATAGCCAGAAATATATGATATAATGACTTCTCTGCTTACCACTGTGTTAAACCAATACTGAACTACAAAAATCTTGTCAGCTCCCTCCCTCTGCCCCCATCTTTTAGAGCATCAGGATGCTGTAAGATCAACTGACAGCTAAGTAGTTTTTTCAGTACATGACCTGAGCACAAAGATCTCCCTCATTCTGAGTAAACAGTACCTTCTATTTTCCGCAGTAGTTGCTGGTTTGAGATTGTAATGAGAGTTCCCACACAGCAACCCCCAAAGTTCCCGGGTAAGATTTCAGCTGGAATAGTTTCCTCCTAATGGAGCACAGTCCTTTATTTGAATGTTATTCACTTCTGTCCTTTCTTAAAGACCTCGCCCAGTGGGACTTCCAAGAGCACAATTCTTGCAGGACTGCAGCTTGTATTTTTCCTGGAAAAATGATTATTTGGTAAATGATTAGAATGTCATATGTCATCAACAGACAGCTCACTTCCCTTATTTTCAGTACAATCAACTCCTGGAAACTCTCTAATTCTAGCAAAGGATTAGGATCGTCTTTTCTGCTTGTGCTTGATGAACAGATAGGTCTTGTCAGATTGGGCAAGGTTACTTATCACCCACTTCAATACCTGAATCACAGATATTTACACAGGGAAGTGATGAATCCCTGATGTCTGCAGATGCCATTCATTTTCCATCAAGAACACCAGGGACCTGGGGACATCTAAGACTCCATTAGGCATAAATGGGCGTAAAACCCAAACCGAAGTAGTTCAGCATCCCTTCTGGAAGTTGTGTACTTAAAGTACTTTGTTAGCACTCGTTACCCATTCTTCTGATGTACAGGTGGAAATGTCTTTCTTATTAATGACGAGCCAGAGATTTAGGTCCAAAATTTCCATGTTTTAAAAGTGGGCATGCTGGCTTGTATCAATGCTATAGAAATGAAGGTGGAAGATAAATGTTCAAGATCAGTGAAGATTTGGGTGTGATTTGCCTTTGAATAAAGGGCTTCATTCATCTCAAGGTGAGCTAATACAGCTTGCGCTAAAAGGATATATAGAAGGACACTGCAGATGGAGAGTGAGGCGGAAGGAGTGCTGTACTAATGCCTTTAAAATCACTTTCTACAAAGTAGATTGTTCATTTAGGCTTGTTTTCTTAGCTGCTATTTTCTAATACAAGACTGAGACAGAAGATGCATGAGATGTAATAATTACCCATCAAGCATTGACTTTTTAAAAAAAGAGGAAAAACAACCACCTGAAAACAGAAATAGAAGTTGTAAGAAAAGGGGGGGGAGTAGGAAATGTAATTCCTTTATTCAATGCTGGTATTAAGGGAAAACCAAGGTTAAAAAGAAAAAAAAAAGTATGTCTTTGCAAAGCTCTAATAGATATGCCAGATCCTCTCTTTTGCTTTCAGCAATTGTGGTGCATATTGTTGGCAGTGGTTCAAAGAAATGAAGTGTTCGTTCCCTGGGAATTGTCTTTCACACAAAAAAAGTAATTAGGGGAATAAAAGAATATGATGTATTAGAAAATGGGAGCCATAACAAACTACCAAGTAAGCTGCCATGGCTAATTCTTCTTAACATTCTTTCAACTGTTCTCAAACTTGTAACCATATCCCAAATATTTCATATTTTCCCTCTCGTCAAAAAATTCTGTACGGCCCATCTGACGAGGGCAGAGATGTCAAACACCGAAGTGCATATTGTGTGTCCTAGTGACAAATATGTTCCTTTGGTGCAGGAAAAGGGCCAGAAGGTACAAAAGGAGAGAGACTAATCTATTTATAACTTTTACAATGCCTTGTAAGAGGAGATCTTGGGAACTCTTCTCCTGGGGTGGCTGATTGTGCTCTCTCTGATGTGGACTCTGCTAAGTATGGGTAGGAATCCTATTACTGACCACTACAAAGGGCTGTGTGGTTTAGTTCAGAATATAAAATTCATATTATGAATGCTGTATGGGGGTGGAAGGGGGAGGGAAGTAATATTAGCCGTCCGAAGAAGAGGAGACTGTCATGAATAATGCAACAGTGGCTCTCCGGGAGTCACGCAAATGGATCGGATTTAAGATTCCTCTCCCAGTGATAAGGTCATCCATAGGGATGCTTTACATTTTTGCAGCACTCCCCAGGTACAAGTCTCAAAGCACTACGAAGCCCGTAAAGGACTGTGATTTCACAGAACCTGAGAGACTGACAGTGTTCATACACCTCGGATCCAGATGTGGGGAAAGGACAGGGAAAGAAGGAGAGAAAAGCAGAGCTGACCACTAAGTTGGCACAGACAGAGCCACCACAGCCCAGCTCTGACCCCTGGTTTGCGCTGTGTTTGGTTGGACGGTTATTGCCCAGCCCTTGTCTCAGTGTCAGCACACAAGTCTGTGGGGACTGGATGGAAGTCCACGTCAATGACTGTCCCAAAATAGGGGTTTTGAAAAACTTCAGGGCAATTTGGTATCTAAAATCAGCCACTGGATCCTCGGAGCTGTCAGTGTCATTACCAACGATTTTGCACAGCACCATACAGAGGAGAGCAAAGCTGGATCCCGGTGGCAGCATCCCAGCCTTTCTCAGCATGGAACAGAAATCCCATAGCATGGCTTCCCACAGCCCGCTTTGTTCCTACGCAGCCAAAGGCCCCCCGGGAGAGCTGAGATGTGTCAGCTGAGGCACAGGGGCATGCTGGGCACAGCCCTGGCTGTGGCCCCAGGATGGTGGCCGGGGAGGGCAGGCAGTGCTGCTGGGGCCACCCCTCCTGAGGGACGAGTGTGCCTGGGTGAAGCTACCCATCGGCCATCGGGCCAGCTTTGGGCACACCTCTTAGTAACACTCCTCTGTCCGTTCAGGATGGATAAAGTAGAAATATCAGACAGAGTCTGCACACTGCTTCACTGCTATGTGACTTCCACTGCTACCAACACCTTAGAAGTCAATACTGCAGAAGTAGAATACAGAATACTATTATTATACAATACTAATATAGAAATGACGACTCCCTGGGAGAAACACGTAACCCCATGGCTGAGAGTCCCAACAGCTGTGTGCTAGGACTGTGGCAGTTGCATGCTGACACCGTATTTCTGTGTGTTTTGGGTAGAGAAATAAAATTTTTCTTGCTCTTTTTTTTTAAAACTTGAATTAGCAGCAGCAATAATGAAGTGGCAACACATCTTCAAGTTAAAAAATACCCTTGATAGTCTCTGCTAACGCCATCTGCAACAGTGCATAGCTTAATGTGAACAAATAGAAGGATATCATCTTCAGACAAGGTTATAACTTGCTTTTTCCTGTGGAGCGAAGTCTGTAAGAAGCAAGACCGTTTTACTAAGACTAAGCATTTGACCCAGGAGACAATTGTAAGTAAACACCGGTAATACAATGTGCTTTAGAAAAAACAGTATTTTTCTGCCCCTTGATCTCGCTCAGTCTTAAGCCAATTTTGGCAGGTACTGCTGTATTAAGTGGTCAGTACCCCGTAGTGGTCACACACTGTTTTACTGGAGGTCTGACAGCAGCTATAGGAGAGATAAAATTAACCCTTTGGCTCCAATGGCTACAATGGATCTGATTGCCCACAACATGGAATGCATCAAGAATTTCTAGCTCTCGGCCTCATGGGGTTAATGGCAATCTGTTGCTGATTTCCCTGGACAATCAGAGTAGCAAACATTGGGCTTTTTAATGAGCCCCAGAGGACAATGCTGGCACACAAGGCTGTGAAGACCTGGACAAACCAAGGAAAAGTAAAATGAAAACAAACATGGACGTTTATTTTCCTAACTCACCAGTTGCAAACAAAATTTCGTTTAATAAACCATGAAATGATTCACAGAGTTTCTGTATATTATTGTAAGAGCAGCTGGGTAATGTAAAAGTTACTTTCCCTCTTCTTTGTTATGCCATCCCATATCCATTTCTCATCCAAACAAATCTGTATTTATTTATGTGTTAATATATTTATCATCTTACTCCTTACCATGGTTTTCTGAAAAGAGTTTAGTTGTGACTTAAGTCGTCATCATGAGTAGGTTATCCAACACAGCAAATTCAGAGAATCGCTGAGGTTGGGAGGGACATCTGGAGCTCCCTGGTCCAGCCCCCCTCGCCCGCTGCTCAAAGCAGAGCCAAATTTGAAATTGCATTAGGTTGTTCATAATACAGCATGAAGGAAAAGCTTTTTCTGGTCATGGAATGGGGCAGATTTTCTTGTGAACTGGTGAGAGAAAAATCTGAGTTTCAGCTTGCTTTTTTCCCCCGTATCAGAAGTCTGCTTTTTTCCCCGTATCTGAAATAAACTGGAATTTACAGAAATGTTTTTCAGTTATCCTAAGGGACAAAAATCAGCATGTATTTCCTATATCAGGAAATTGTCCCTACTCAGGGGAACACATAAAAAAGTGCTGAATTTGAGCATGTACTTGAGTCCCACTGTGGTAAACGAGCACATGCTTTGAGTTAATCTCCTACTGAAGTACTTTCCTGATTCAGGATGACATACTGCTTGTGAACAATTTTTCTTGTACACATCCTTGATGCATGTATAATGCTTGGTACCTGATTTTTTACTGATGCCCCCTGTTTTGTTTTTGTTCTTTGATTGGATGAATGTAAACTAGAGGAAAGGGCAATAAATCAAGAGAGATTTCAAGATGGCAGAGAAAACTCTGTCCCTGTAAATCTATGAACCAACATGAGATATCTGCAAGAGTTTCTGTCTTTCAGTGAACCAAAAACTCTGTCACATGAATTCAAGGGTTTCACTTGTTCACATGTTCACGGAAGTTGTGGTATTTAGTTAAAGCTAGTTGGTAGCAAGCTTCTGTCCAGAATGAGTGAATGTCGGCTTTGTCTCACAAGTTTTACAAGATTGCATTGAATTATGTTAGAACAATTAGTTGCATTCCAACACGATGAGGTTCTTATTTCTTTCAAAACATCCCTCACTGCCAAATATGCAAGCATATCCACTTAAAACAATACAATTACTATTGCAGTTACTATTAGTTTTTTTTAAAAAAATTATATCTAGACTCTCTCAGCCAGCATCTCCAAAACGTCCCTGCAGGAGAAGATCAATGGGCACATTTGTAACAGCTCTCTGTGCTTGAGAATATGATACTGATCTAATTGCATGGTGTTACTGAAACCCATTCCCACACATCTGGGCATATGAGATAGAACATGAGATAGTCCTGTCCTCCCCTTTTAAACACACACTGATCCCACTGGACTGAGAAATTAAGCAGAAGGGAATTGGTGCTATGTGGCAAATTCAGATAAGCATCGTGAAGGCAGTAACACCTGCGATTTCATGCACAATGGCAAATGAATGACCAATTAGCAAGAGGGACAGTGTAATGTGGCACTATAATTACGCTCATTAATGGCACTGCAGGATTATATCTCCACTCAGTGGTTTCTATCTTTTGGAAGGGAGTAGAGCGCTGCTGAAATGCAGCAACTGAAGAGTGTTTTAGTTGGGATAAAGGCAAAAGCATACTCAGTAGTTGTTTTCAGCTTGTAATCAGTAAACTTGTGGAGCTTCATGGACTAAAGGCTGGTGAAAGGCAACTGTTGTCAGTAAGCACGAGCTGCTAGTGGTCTGCAGCTCAGAAAGGGTAGAAGTGTCCTGGCCACTCCATGGGTATGGAGAAAAGCAGCAGGAAAGGGCTTGGCTCCTGTTTACCAAGTGCTGGGTGTGACAGTGGCCAAGCTGACTCGGCATGGGTCCAGCCCCAGCTCTGGCAGCAGAGCCAGATCCGTGGCTGTGGCACTGCATGTCAGTGAGGAGGTGTCTCTTCAACAGCACTGTTAACAGTTGTTGTGCTACCTCCCTCTGAAACACCTGGGCAAACTGAACAGGTAGGCAATGCGAGGTGGACTGGTGCTTTAATCCAGTTTTATACACCTGTAAGAGTTGAATCACAAAAGGCTTGTACCTGATCTTGCTATGTGGCATCACAGTTCACATTGCTGTTTTGGTAGGAAAATGTGCTGTTTGGCAAGGAGACACCTGATCTGCCTGATGTTCAGGGATCAAACGATGGGTTGGTGACTCCGGAGGCTCTCAGACTCCATGAAGGAGCAGCAGTAACCTTCACAATTCTCCGTCAGCTCAAATGACAGCCAGAAAAGTTTTCTGACTCTCCGTGTTCACCTTTAATTTAATTTTTAAACATTTAGTAAACACAATTGTAGGGCTTCTCATTAACTTTGGAATCTTATAGTCATAATTTTTGATACACAACATTACTTACCAATTAGCTTGTCTTGTTCGTTTAAATTTCTTCACTCATATTTTAATGGGAGCTAATGATGCCTTTGTTGACTTATTTAATGTTATGTAAATGTGGCTATAAACTGTGAAGGGTTTAAAGAGCAGCTCTTTTTTGCTTACTCATCAGTTTTTGGAGAATGTTTGGCATTCTCACAATCTGCACACATCACCCTGATAAATAGGAGTAACTAAGAAGGCAAATAATAATAATTTTGTAAGATAAGCAGCAAAAAGTATTCAGTGTGAAATATTATTTCTTCTCTTTACTGATGATTACTCTTGCTTTTTTCTTTTCTTTCTTTTTTTTTCATGGAGCCTAAGGGGACCTTGTGGCAGCTAATCTAGTTTATCATGGTAGTGAAAAACAGTTGAACATAGGAGGATGTTTACATTCTGCCATGCTCAGGCTGCCAGCTCATAAGCACACCTTGTTTAATTTTGTTTCACAGAGCACAGTCTCTCGTGTTGTTATACAGGGACTTTTAATTCAATATACACTTCTTGTTAAACTGAGATACGAACACATATGTATAGGTGTAAATGCAAAATACTCACACAAAAACATTTATGTTTATGTGACACACATGCTTGTGTGATAGATAAATTCAGTTACCTCTACAAAAAAATATATCCTTATTAAAGAAAGCATGGACCCTTCCACATGTCTTTGACATTTAGCCCTCTAGAGAAAGCAATGCAGCTTATTCAGTATCCCCTTTCTCTCTACAACTCAGGACTGCTTCCCTTTGTCTCCTTTCCACCGTGCTTTACTGGCTACCAAAGGTCAGCCAAAGGGGATTCTTAGAAACTTAGGGAGAAGCAGCCAGTGCAGCCTGTATTTGGTTACAATTACACCAGCGAATGTAAAACCTATTCTGATTGCTAATGAGTAGAAGGTGGGGAGAAGCGAGGCTTGTGAAACTCTTCAGCAAGGAGTTTGTAACCAGTTGAGTCCTGGTTTCTCAAATCCGATGATAATGCTTTGAAAATGCACTTCAAACATATAGTGGAAAATTTAAATATTTAAATATTCATGTATTCTAATTTTCCTTTTGATAGGTACCAACCACTAGGCATACATTTCAGCAACTATGAAGATCTACAGCACACTGTCTATCAATGTGGATTTTAGCACAATTCACTGTAAATTAGGGAATGATTTTCAGCTTCTTATCAATGTTTCAGGAACTCCTTTATTTCGATATTTAACAATTGGGGGCTAAGAAGGAACACTTCGCACAATGAATGAACAAGTTTTACCTCTGTTACTGTATAGATCTGTTCTAAATGTCGGGGAGCATGTGGTTGTCTTTCTCTAGAACAGATGCTGTTTTCACCTGTGGGCATTTACACAGACAACAGGTATAAAAGTACATTGGTCATAAACTCTTAAAAATTCTTCAGGGATTTGACTTTAAAAAAAAAGTCAAGCAGATGTGACATTCAAATGATCTATACATTTTATATGATAAATTTAATATCAAAATGCAATATTTTGTTGTTGAGGTGTATCCCCCACTGCGTTGTCAAGACTTGAAAGTTTCCTACTCTAGTAGTCATCTAATAATATAAGTAATATTAGCATATTAAATCTGGCATGCCATAACTGCTAGAGAAACAAGCTTAGTGCAAGAGTTGTCAGTGATATTATAATAATGTTATCTTTGATTCCCAGTAAATTGTTTCTTGTATTTTTGCTTTCTTTTGACAATTGTCAACTCTTTTATATGCATTTTCAAACTTTCACGCTGCTTTTTGTTAAGGATGTTCTGCTGAGCATTGAAAATACACTTCACTTCTTGACTTAGTATGGCAAACAACAAATATATCTGCATATTTTTATAGCAGAAATGTGGAAATACGTATGAATTCTTCCCTTTGATTAATTTTTTGGTGTTAGAGGAGTTCAAAAGCTCATGTCAAACGCACAATGGTGCTATTAGGTAACAGCATCCATTTGCAGAAGACGCAGTACTCATCACCCGTAGGCTTTGAAGCTCATTCCAAATGAGTAATTCTGAACCTTTATATTATATCCCAGTGCTACCCGTACCAAAGATGGTGAAAATTCTTAAATCCTCTCTGGTATAATGAAACTTTCTAAGATGTGTTGTTCTATTTAAGTTTCTCATGAATGCAATAGGAGCTGTGCTGGTATAGAGTTCAGTTCTGTAATTACTGGGAGATATTATCTTGTACCGTTCATTGTCTTTTATTTGTGTAACAGACACAGTGGCAATTGCTGGATGTCATGTGTCTTTAGCATAATTTCACTTTCACTTCCTTACAAACCCATTGCTATCTGGGGTCTCTCGTTGTTAACAGTTGGCTTTCTGTGACTACATCATCAGTGTAAAGTTCTTCAAGGCGTGCAAAAATACCTGAGCAGACTAATGCAGACTATGAAACATGAGTGCCTTGTAAAAGGAATGCTATTACAATTAACTATCTTTAACTGACATTTTGAACATATTTTTCTCCATCCTCTTTTGTTTTGTAATCCAGAAGTTGTGGAGTATGTGAAAAGAGTTGTTTTCATAAAGAACCTTCCTCTCATAATGAGCAGACAGTAAATTCTGTGGAGGTTACTATTATGATTTCTTGGTCTGAAATTTCACTGATAAAGTTGAAAGAAGGATGCTTAGATATTACTTCTTGAAAAATATTTATTAATCTCTGTGTTTCCTGGAAGCAGATGTTAGAATTACTATTTCTTGCTCTCAGATTAAATTCATTCTGCCAGTTTCAGCTGCCCAGCAGTCCCTCACTGAACATTACATAGTTTTGGAAAAAAATGGAGTCCCAGTGCATTGTGAGGGGAAGTCAAGTTTATTTAGCCCACAGTTAAATGGAAAATTATCAGGGCTGTGACTGAACATGCAGATTTCACAAGGTCCCAGAAGTTCACATAAATTCAGATCAGTCCCCAGGCTTTTGCTTCTTCTTCAAGCTTGATCTAAAGTGTCTTAATCTCAGGGGTTTTCAAAGTAGAGCAGTAATGAAAACAAGGTTCTGTTATCAAACTAATTCTAGCTGCTCCTGCGGAGGTTGAAAGTTAGGAAATAACAAACTCATCTGGAAGCTTGGTTGGGAGACGGGTATTGCTGTATCACGCTTCTCTTCAAAGAGAGGGGTGAGAGAGTGTGCAGGCAAGGAGTCTGATGACCAAGAAGGTGCACCGCAGATCGTAACAAATACAGACACTGCAGCCTATTTAGGTTGCTCACTGGGACTAACCATGCCTTCTGTGCTGAGATCAGGTTGTGCTGTGTAGGTACACTAGCAGTCAGGGAGAGGGAGGGTGTAGTTTGCATTTTCTTGCAGGCAGGTAGAGGTGAGGGTATTTTGTAATCACACATTCAAAGGACAGAGACAGATAAAACGACTAAGAAAAAAAATCTACAGCTTCTGCTGTCAGTAGAGAATGAAGCCCTCTTACCATAGCCACCTCCTTTACTTTTTCTTTATTTATTATGCTTCATCACAGAATGCACTTATGTAACAATTTACACTAATTAAATTGTGCAAGGATTCAGCACTTGTGCCTTACCAAAGCTAGAAACATTCTGTGATTTTACAACAAGCTGTGTTCAGAGTATACTAAAATGCCACTGTTTGATCTTACTGCTAATATAGCAAAATGCAGCTGAGAGCTGCAACAGGCCAATACACTTCAGACCCAGCCCTGCTTAGCCCACTCCATCTGCAGTTGCTGGCAAGAAAAACCAGAGGCCATTAAGAAAGCTAATGCTTAGCCATTTTTGTTGATGGATTCAACACTAGAACAATATTTTGCAGGGAAGCTGGACAAAAATGCTGTTAGTTCTCATTAGAGATGGAAGAACTTTGTGAAGCTAGAGGTTTTTGCAAATCAATCATATTGCTTTTTAGGTACGCAAACTGAGTCTGACTTCACAAACCATTTTCTTCTCCTGTCATTGAATTCTCATGGGGTTTCCCCCTCCCCACACCACCGATGATTAATAATAAGGAAAAAAAAACCAAAATGTTTTTCTAGCTCAGGGAAAACCTAATCCTTGTGTTAGCAACAGTGATGCCCACCCTTTAGAAAAGTAGACCTTGCAGAAAATAGGACAGGCTCTCTCACATTTTTTTTTTTTACTCTGTTTTTCTCAATTATGTTTTTAATTCTCTCTTTCTTTTCCATTGTGATCACTCTCTGTTTCCAGTTGTATGCTAGCCCAGCTCCCCTTTGTACCCATGCTTTCCTCACTTTTAAATAAATTTCCCATTGAGGTTTCCATTTCAGTCCAATTTCCAGTTCCATTTTTTCATACAAAATGAGTTTGTGTGTTTACTAAATCTTATGGGTCGTTAAGTGCCATTGTAATAAGACCTCCATGGATAATGTATATATTTTCTAGAAACCCATCATGCTCTTATTATAGCTGAGTACCCAAGCCTCTAGTAAGAGGAAACTCAAGATGCAGGAGAGGGAAGGGGTAAACACCAGACAGATTCAGTGGGGGGGCTAACGGGCCTTTGGAGCTCATAATACTCCTCATCTCTGCAGTGCTGGCAGCCCCACACTCCCAGCAGCTTCTCTCTGGCTGCTCAGTCCCATCAGCTAAATGCAGCTGACTGGCCCGTGACCAATACATCTGGCACAGGAGTTGCTGGAGCAGAGAAAGTGCAGCAAATGCCTCTTTTTCTCCTCTTTCTGGATGCTCCCCTCCAACCTGGCTGAGCATTTCTCCCCGGAGGGAAGCATGCCTGCCCCTAGCATATCGTACACTGGCTTGATGCCATCCTCTTGGCATGAGCTTTGCATACCTGCCCCAAAAGGTGAGTGTGTGGGCAGGCTGAAGAGTTGGAGAGGGGTAGACATGCTCTTTCATGATGTGGCGGGATTGTGGCCTTGCAGATGAACAGCCCCTTGCCTGCCTCCATCAGGGAAGAACTGCCCACCTTACTGCACAAATCTCAGATATTGTTCAGTAACCCTTGCACACCGTTGATCCAAGCATATTAATGCAATACACATCCTATACCGTGATGGCACCGAGCACAGATCATTGGCTAGGGAGGTTAGAACATGCTTCAGCTTTGCAAAACATGCCATTAAATATTTATTCTAAGTGTATCTGTACCATTGTGTGATTAAACCTCCTCCATTATTCACAGCAATAGATCCGCTTATCATAATGACGTGCCATCTTTTGAGTATTAAATACCATCTCCAAGTTGCTGTTTGAGTATTTTTCTCCCTCTTTAACAGTCTCTTTCTTACTGAATGAGTTGCCGCTCATAAGTGAGCAATCAGCATTATCTAAATAAATGAAATATTCTTTGGGGCTCAACAAAACACTTGTTAGGTTGAAACTAATCTGTAGGAAATGAATGGTGTTTGTTAGTCTTTGAGAACACAGAAGAGATTCAGTCCACGTTAGTATTTTCAATAGTGCCAACATAAATGTGCAAGTCTCTAAGATATAGAGCTTGTTATTGTTATCAGATGAGGGGTGGAAATAAATGTGGCTTTATGTAATTCAGAATTACTATTTAACATGGAAATAGACAGGCTGCAGAACGCACTCAGAAAATCTAGTTAAAATGTACAGTGGATGCTCTTCAGTGGCAGAAGAAACAGCCCTGTATACCAGCGGCTCCCAGGATGCTGCAAACCCAAATTGCTCCACTAACATCTGTGGAAGCCACTTGGACTCAGCACTCTTGAAAAATCAGTCCAAAATGTGATTTACCAAGTGGCTGTTCTGTTTCATGTTGTGTTTTTCATTACTGTTTTTGCAAGTGAAGGCAGGCTGATACGAGTCGCTCTCCTGAGAACCATGAAAAGAGTGTTCCTTGATAGCAAAGCTGGCCTGCACTTCCATGGCCCTAAAACTTTGAGAAAGCTGCACCACTTCCAAACCTCGTAATTTCCCAGAGACCACCGCGCAGCTTTATCACAACGTACCCTATCACTTTTGATTGAAAACACGCAACATCTTTCACACTGCTTCACAGCCCATCTTGTCCCTTTAAACTTAGCTTGGACCACCACTCACCCACAAAACGCAGTTCAGAAACAGGCAGCGAACCTGCTGGCTTCACTCTCACCCTCCAACCACCACTGTGGTGGTTTCTGCATTCTTCATATTCCATGTTCTGTGTTTCTTTTTATGTCCAAAATACCTTCTTAAGGGTAATAGGCAACTTTGTACTTTTGCCCTTTCAGAGACCAGATTCCCCGCTAGACTTTTCAAGCAGTAGTGAGAGGAGACACGGTCCAGTGCTATGAGTCAGGGGATAGTCTTGCTTGACAAGAGCCTCCTGTGGGACCTTGGCAAGTCATTTAGGCTGAAATAAAGGTGTTGGGGGATGCGAGCCAGGTGAGCTGCCCTTTGGAGCTGCTGCTTGCAAAGTGGCTAGCAAGAAAGCTGCTTAAATCAGATGTCTAAAGTTAGACTTCTGGAGATGAACCCCACTTTCAGTAATTAGGACAAGGCAGTTGGAGACCTGGACTGGTTTCTGACTGTCTCCTGTGGTGAAAGGATCCATTTTCCATCATCAGCCCCTATGCAGCTGTGAGCTAAGGTATTTTCAGTTATAAACTTTCAGATACAAAAGCAATTTGCAACTTAGAGGGGAAAAGACCTGACATTTTAAAGGCAAACTATCAGCTAAGATAAAGTGAAACGATTATTATGTGCATATGAAGGATGGGGAATAAATGAGATATTTGTAAGTGACATATACAGATTGTTCATGGAAAAATGATTGCTATGAGTAACATGAAAATTAGCACCGTACTGCACTTTGGCATGCTCATGTTTTTGCTTCTATCTTTAGAGCTCACTTTTATAGGATGGCTATCTCAGTAGTACCTGAAGTTTCTCTTACTCTCTGATTTTCTTCTTTTGGGCTTGCGAAGTCATTGGGTTGTGCTAGGTCGCACAATTCCTGATACAGAAGTCTCAGAGCTGACCCAAAACCTTTAAAAGGTTTCTGTCATTGTGGAAAGCCTGAAAATTCACTTGCCAGAATTTCCTGATGACCAAGCAGGTCACGGGCCAAGTCTCCCTTCTTTGGCCCCAGATCTTTAATGCTTTAAACTGAACACCAATGTCCAACCCTGTGCCTTCAAAAGCTCTGCAGTAAATGCTCAGCATTTAGCAAGGTCTTATCTTCAATCAAAGCCAAACTGAAGCATGTTCCTGCACACTTTATTGGGCAAAGAGTTGCAGTCCCAGACTAACAGCTCGCTCTCTCCCAGATGTGCTAATTTCCACCATCAGTCTGTCCCTCAAAACAAACATGTAGCATGTTTCTTAAACAGAAGGACCATGCTGGAAAGAGGATGAAAAACCTCAGAGAAGGGAGGTGTGAAAACGTACGGTTATTAGGAGGTTGAAGTCAAAGAAAAATAGAGCTGCATCGTCTGTGAACAGCATGTTTGTGCTAAGAACTTCTAGCACTGTTTAGTTTTGTTTTGCTATCTGCCATTGACTGTCACATTTCACAAGTTAAGAAACATGTTATTTCTTTGTTTATTTTGTCAGTCTTAGTCTCTGGAGGGAAATTATATCACTGTTTCAGTGGAATAGATTTAATTTGTTTGTGTCTTGTTGTCTATAGCATCTATCTAACTACTTATCTCTCAAGTTACCTCTCAGTCAAAGGTTTTCTGTTTTGTTCACATTTTAACAGGAGGGAATTTGCACTTGATTGCTTTGAACACTTTCTAAGTTTGGTCAGCTATCTGTGTATTTATTTTTCTGTTCTAGTGAGAGAAAATGGGAATTTAAAATGTATGGAGCCAGCAGAGGTTTAGCTGCGATTTGTTTCTAATATAGAGGAAAATTGTCCAAGTAATCTTATCCCATTCATACAACTAATATGGCTATGAGGCTCTGATGTGTTGAACAGTAAACACCATGCAACATACCCTTAAGAACTGTGGCTTAAAAGATTTCTTATTTTCCATCATTCAGTTCTAGCTTTCGATGAATAAATATCAGGTCCTGCTTGCATTAATGTCCATGCGAGTTTTCATGGGTTTAAATGGGAGTAATATGAGTTCCTAGTTTATAAGCATATTTTATAAAAATGATAGTTATAATGCATTATGGAGTTAAATGGTACCACTGGGTAGCTATGTGATGAAAAATACTTCTGATGCAAGCAGGCTGCAACAGCCGATTCAGATGCAGAATGCATAAACCCACTATCAACATTTGGGCAAGGGGTGTCATGTATTCTCCAACAGATGAGGGCTTGAAATCCGGAATAAATTTTTACTATATTCTCCAAAAACCAAAAATAGAGATACCCACGCAGGGAAATGCTCTGAGCTGTGTGATACAGAAGACATTTTAGATGAATATGGCAATTTGTTTGGGCTTAATATCTATGGGTCAGCTCAGTCACACCTTCACCAAGCAACATGATCTTTGAGCAAATTTATATCTACATGCTTACATCCAAGTCCCAGGACTAAGACTGGAGAAGATGTAGGAAAACATGGGGGAAAAAGGCTTACCTGTATCACCTTCCATACCAAACTACAGGAAGTCAAATCTTGTCTCATTATCATCATTAGTGCAGTTTTCGTCTGCCATATGCTTAAATATTTTAATGTCTTTAATCAAAGTCAGTGTGAAGCACCTAGGTTAGGTTTGAATCCAGTCTTCATAGAATTTTAGTGACTCTATCCTAATCTTCTGTCTGAATCAAAATATCTTGTGACATTTGGCTGTGGTATTTTACACCTGACACCAAGAACATTGTTAAGTGGCAATTTAACACATTGCCTTGCAAGACCTTTAATGGATCAAAATTCGTACGCTGCCTCATTCTTTTGCCATGGTGCGAGAAATTAGCAGTTGGCAAAGTGGTGGCTTTTGGAAGGGGTGGTTTTAGGTGCTATCCCCACCGTATTTTATATTTATCTTCTGTAAAATATTCCCTGAATATACAAAATACCAAATTGCTCATTGATGTGATGAAATCTACAGAGGTTTTGACTACAGTTCTATTTCTTATATGCCGCCTACCTCTGCCACATCCCCACCATTCCTTTGAATCTTCTCCAGATCCAGTGGTTGTTGAATTTCCATTCTTCTCTGGGCTGTTAATGAGTACATCGATTAATACTGGCTCGGATATCAATCCCTGTGGGAGACCAATTGATACTTCTCTCTCATTTGACATAAAACCATTGATGATAACTCATTGGTTCCTAGCTGTTGGATAGATTTTTATCTACCTTATTGTATTATTATGCAGGCTGTGCAACTCCAGCTTTCCTATTGAGCTCATGTGTAGCACTAAACTAACAATTTACTAAAAATCCAACTATGTTATGTCTGTCTTAATTAATTAAACTCTCAGTATAATTGGGCCTGAGCTTCCTTTCACAGACCTGTACCAGCTATTACATGGTTCTACATAATCTTCACTATTTTTCAGGTTTCGTTTCCATAGAAGCAGGGGATAATTTAGGTTGGAAGGGACTACGGAGGTCATCTGGTCCAAGACCCTGCTCAAAGCAGGTTCTATTAGATCAGGTCGCTCAGAGCTGTGTCCAGTCAAGTCTTGAGCACCTTCAGTGGCAGGGATTACACACGCTCTCTGGGTGACCTGCTCCTGTATTTGATCACTTGCACCATTTTGAAAAAAAATCCTTCCTTGTATTTGATATTCCTTCTGTTATTACAACTTGTGTCCATTGCCTCCTGTCTTATTGCTGTGAGCTTCCAAGAGGCATCTGACTCTGTCTGTCTCCTCTTATCAGGCAGCAATACAGTTTCTGCTTCATCTTCTCTTCTCCAGGCTGAGCAAGTCTAGCTCCCTCAGTTTCTCAGCTCCAGCACTCAACCAAACTTGCGGCCTCTCTGGGATTTGCTCCAGTATGTCCACACCTCTGTTGTAACTGGGAACCCCGAATTGGAAACAGCACTACAGATGTTGGAAACAACACACAAGTGCCAAACAAAGGGGACCACCATCCCTAGACCTGCTGGCTGCTCTCTTGCTACTACAGCCCAGGATGCAGTTGGCTTTATTTGCTGCTTCCTAGGGTCAGCCTGCAGTCTGTATTGTTGCATAAGGCTATTTCATCCTAGCTACAAAGACTGCATTTCGTTTTGCTGAACTTCATGAGGTTTCTGCCAGCCCACTTCTCCAGCCTGACCAGGTCCCTCTGCAGGGTAGCCCTGCCATCTGGCCTATCGACAGCTCCCCCTGCTATTTGGTGACATCTACAAACTGCTGAGAGTGCACTGCATCCTATCATCAGGTCGTTAATGAAGACATTAAGCAGTACTGGTCCCAGTACTGATCCCTGAGGGATGCCACTACTTACTGGCCATTTTGTCCAGAAGCACACTAGCTAATTTACCTCTCATGGTGGTAAGAACTAACAGTACAAGCCAGGCACAGTGGAAGGAGATCATGCCTCACTGACATTGGCATGTGAATGAGAAATTGTGACCCTTCTTAACTGACAGCACTCAGAGTCTGCCTGGAGAGCTGGGATGAGGCTGCTAGCTGACAAATGAATCTCAGAACAGCCAGGTATTTTGGGGGAGGCAAAACTAATGCTGCCTTGAAGGGCAGATTCAATACCCAAACAATTTGGCAAATCTGTGATTCTTTAGATTTGACATTTCATGGTGTCGAATATACCAACATACCAGTTCCAGCTCCCAAACTGATGGGCAACAGATACAGCAGAGTCTGTTGCCATTTGTCAAAGGCAGTGTGGACACAGCCCAGGGCTGTCCATGCTAGGAACAAAGTCCATGTTTCAAGTTTCATGTGGACCCACACACATTGGGACGATGGAATGGACCCGCCAGATCAAAGGACTACCCAAGACATCCCTGCCTTCCACTGCGAGTGCAAGCTTCCCTCCTGGACCTGTTGCCATATCAGGCACACTCAGCACAGCTTACGTAAATATTTGCTCACTTTGGCAGCTGCAATGTTACTCCTTATGCAACTATCTTTCTAAGCGATGAGGATGCGGGAAAAGAGCCCCTTCTTAATACCTCTGACACAGTAAACGTTCAGCTCCAGTAACCGAGGCCCTGATTCTGCAGGAACCCTTACTGGGGAGGAGTGCTTAAGCAAATTATATCTTAACAGAATCAATAGGACTTCAGCACATGCTGAATGTTTAAGCATGTGCTGAAGTGTTTACTATTCAGCCCCTCATTTAGTTCCCATTTAATTAAACAGGATCAGATTCTCAGCAGAAGTAAATCACTGGAGTTTCTCCCAAAGGAGTTTTCCCAGTTTGCAAGAATTGAAGAGTTGATCTAATGTGCCAACTCTACTTCTTTTTTCAAACATCTAGGTATCTATCTGTCTGTCTGTCTATCTAGCTAACCTATGTTATTTTTACCTCCTAAGTGATAAACTATTCAAAGCAGAGATGCTGTCAGAAGCAGCCCAGAGGGGCACAGGTCTCATTAGCTACAAACGAAGTTCTGAGTCTCTGGTAAATGAAACGAAACTTTTCTGATATTATTGTTGTTCAAGTCTAAGCTGATATAAGCACCTCTGCTTCTCCTAATACAGGCAAGGATTTCTTTGGAAGTTTAGTGCTTCCACTCCAGATAAAAGCAAGTCATTTGCTTCTTTCATCACGTCACTACTAATTTCCAAACAGTCAAAGCTGCTGCTAATTTATTTACTGAACACTGAAGCCCTGTTAGCAGGGGCTGCTACTGAAACTGCTTTCTGGCCTTCGGCTTTTGTTTGTTGACAGCCTGATTTCCCAGTAGGCCATTTCCACCTGTGTTTCTGTTGTTTTTAGTGCATGTCTTTCTTTCTTCTTCCCAGTGACTGTCTCCCAAATGGCTCCTGAAGGCTTTTCTCATCTTCCCTCGCTCTCTCATCCCCTTCTCCCTCCCAGCTGCAAGGACTCTCAGCTCTGCTTTCAGTCATTCTGCAGTTAGTGGTTGTCTACACTGCTGAGCTCCCATGGGGCACTAATTTTTGTTTCAAGGACAAGATTCAAAAGAGTTTGCTACACACAGGTTGCAGGGTGCACCTTCAGATGTGCCTTCAAATAGACTTTGGAGATTTGAATATATGAGCTCCTGAAAATCAGTTTTTAAATTGCAAGGGAGGCCTATTAAGTGCTGTAAAAAATTTTTTTTTGCTTTTCTATTTTAAAAGCTGCATTAAAAAAGCCATTTTTTTTCCTTCCTCTCTCCCATGACATTGGGTGGAAATAGAAATTAGGAGACTGCCATTTCCCTTTAACTTCATGCATATCAAAGGAAGAGAGATGACAGGATAAAATGATTCAGAGAGTGGCCAGCGTACTCTGTATCTGGAGGAGCTAGTGAAGAAAGATATTGAGATCTTTGCAATAACTCTGTGTGCCAAGAGCGTTAAGTGTGCAAGAAAGGTTCTGCGACAATTTCCATGAACTGAAAAATTTGGAGCCCGCACAGCTTTAAGGATTTATTTATTAAGATATTCTTTTAAAATGATCTAGTCTTCTTCTCTGTGAGTGTGTGTGCATTTCTTGTTATGCACTTCAGTTCATATGTAACTCCTGGTTTATACTTACTCCATCTCAACACCAGAAACCTGTGTAAATCTTTCTGAGGTCCATTATGAGAGGATTCATGGCTCACGTCTGGTATACTGGGCTTCAAAAAATCTCCTTTGCTTGCATGTTAAGTTCAAGTCAGATTTTACAACTTCAGTTTTTCTTGAAGACTTGGTCCATAAAACTCCAGACACAACTGCTTATCTTCTGGCTTAAACAAGGAACTCCAGCTTGGCAGGGGGGCAGATCGTCTGGTTAAAACCACTGGGCCCTTGATTTCTCAAACTGGATGTTCAGATCTAGTGGGTACTTTGGAATTTTTTCCTCTTTGCCTCATTTTCAGGGAAAATTTTTGAAACAGTGCTCAAAGCAAAGTTTGAGGAGTGCATAGTAAACCTCCAATGTCCAAAGACATGTGCTTTGCCAGGAGGCCGTGCCTGCCTGCACAGAGAATTAGAAGCTAGGCATTAGAGCTATAATCTACTGACCTTGAGGAAGTCTCTTAGCTGCTATGTCTCTTCATTTCCCAATAATATTGCAATAAGACTAATATTTACTTACCTCACTGTCACATAGTCAGAATGAATTAATGTTTATAAAGTACTTGGAAGTCCTTGGATGAACGGTCTCATAGAAGTGCTAAGCAGAGCATGCATTGTCATTTCCTTGTGGATAAATACATATCATTTACATGGGTGTACAGAGCTGTTCACACAAGCATACGAGATGTCTCAGCTCAGCGCACTCAGGCTAGAGCAGGATATAAGAACAAACCCAACGGTCCTTGACAATTCATGTCATTTTGCTTTGAAATGAGTGTATTTTCTTTGAGAACAGAGCTTATCATGTAAGCTCCAATGAAACTTACGTTCTGCCTTTTTACAGTTGCCATGATGCAAATGTCATTTGCACTCTCCTTTATGAAAGTTAACAGTTATTTAAGAGATCAAAGTTAATTATCACTAAGGAGATCATTTTTACCTATCAACCCACTTTTGTAACCCCACTATCACAAGTAGAAGCTTTATGCTAATCAGTTTTCTAATTTCCATAAATTACTGATAGAATTACTGGGGTTTTTTTCAACATGAAAGTAGATCTGCTGGTGAAAGCTCTTGAGAGGTAAAGAGACAGAGAGAAAACGAGGTAAGGTGTATTTTCAAGAGTTCACCAGCTGAATGTGGTACCAAGAAAATAAAATCCAAATCATTAGTTTCATCGCATCACAAAACTTGTAGATGCTACAGCTTCCCTGCGCTGCAGAAATCTGATGCACACACATTGTTTCAATTTAACATGGTGATAGGAATGGAATCGAACGTGAGGATCACTGTGTGACCCTATTACACGTGAAGTGTCTCTATTAGAGCTGCAAAGACAGCATGCCAGAGGAGCTGAAATGTGTTGATAGAAACAAACAGATATACCTTTTTAAAAGCAGCAGTCAGAAACTCTGCAGTGTGATCCAAGCGTGTTCTGCTGGAGAGGGCAAGATAGTCTATCCTAGGGGAAGATGATATTAAGAAAGAGAAAGAAACCCCTTCCACTCCATCACAGCACTTTCTGTATAGTGAGCTTGCCAAATGGAAGCTGCTACTGTGGAAGTTGTTGCTGCTATGACTGACAGCTGCTGCAAAATAACCTCAGCTACAGCATGGAGGGAATAATAAGAAATCAAAATGAAACAGATGAGGATGTTTTGGGTATCCCCTTGGTCTAAAAGTTGAGTAAAATAATTGCTTAGTAATTAACAAGCTTGTTGCTATGCTGCTTCAACCTTTTAGACTGATGCTGATGAATTCCAGCATAAATTAAATCAGCTCAAACACAGACTCTACAACCTAGATCTAAAGTTGTGTCCATGAATCACTTCAACCACACCACACTTTTGGAGCTTCAGTTTGAGTTGGTAACAGAGCAGTTCGTCTTCATCGGTGGATTTCTGCTTGACCACTGCTCTCTAGAGTAAGGAGGGACCTGGGCTGTGATTTTGATTGTATTGAAGTCCTGGTGTCTTCTGTCTTTGCCACTGTACCTATGGCATTTTCTACAGGATCCCTCTTAAGCCAATTGAAGAGCTCAGCTGTTGTTCTGTCAAGTGCCTGAAGCACTTTCCTTTTCCCAGGCTCCAGGAAGAGACCAGCAATAATGCAAAGCCCAGAGAGACCACGATCGGTGCCACACCCGCTCTCTCTGTCACAGGCATCCCACATTTCTCAGAGCACTGAGCAGCCCTGGAACCCAGATGGGCCTCAGAGCTAAATGTAACGGACACCTCTAGGCACACCAGGAACAGGCAGGCACAAAGGAAACTAAAAGGACCTTAGCCTCCCCCTGGCTGTGAGTTTTTGTGTCATTGCTTAGAGAAAAGCAACACAAAATTATACTCTCTCTTGGTATTTCGTTCTTCAACCTTCACCTCTCTTGCACTCATGTACCTGTTTCTCTTCAAACGCATGAGCCATCCCATTGAAGTCAGCAGGACTCTTCTGGTGCTTCAAGCAAAGCATGCAGATGCCTGGATCAAGTTGATATTTACAGAAGGCTCCTTTTGAATTGGCTTTTGATTATACACCTGTGTCAGAGGGTTGTTCCTTATGGCGTCTGTGGACAGTGGGGATCAGTGTGACTTCTTTCCATGTGAGAAAGATGGCAAAAGATTGCAAATATAACCTTTGACATTACAGACCTTTTTTAACTGTCATGTACTGCACTGAACTGTGTATTTGTGGTTGAAAGGGAACATAAACTACGATGCAGAACACTACAGGGTTTAGAAAATATAACCTTTGTGCATATGGTTTGGGCTTTATTATCTCATTTATTTATTCTTCTGGATATCCGTAGGATAATATGATCAATAATTTGGAATCCTTCTTGCTTCTACCAACAACAAATCAAACTATTAATAGGCCAATAAAACCCTGGGATTTGGAGAGAGGGGAGGAGGGGAAGTAATTGCATTGTTCTGATTCTAACGAGGCACATCTATCTTGAAATAACTGATTAAAGCTGGTGTTGACACAAGGCCTTTGCACGAGAAAGCATGTTGCTAACATACAAGGCGTGTAGTCCTGGGCCTGGGAACGTGCAGTCGCAGTGGCAGCTCTGTGTTTTCTGCATGCACTGTGCAAACGGGATGTGGGAAGCACCTCTGTCTGGGGGGATTTCATTGTCTTTAACAGTTTCCGTTACACCATGGTGACAGGCTCGCAGCGCAGTGGGTCAGGACCACTCAGGGTTCATGGGGCACGTTGTTGCGGCTGATAAATAGTTCCAGAGATGCGTGATTGCGTAATGATAGCCACATTCATTCACCTGCCTATCAAAAGCAATGCATTAAAGTTTGAGCTCTCTTCCCCTGGGTCCACAAAGAGACATTTGAGTGTTAGCTTATAGTCTTTAACATTCCTCCTAACAGTGGGCTAAGTGCAGTGGGGTTAAACAGAGTCCCTTTTGCTTAGTAATCCATTAGCTAATGGGTGTGTAAGCCCATCAATTTTCTGTTTATTCCCTAACCCCATTAGGGTACACCTGCTGTGCATAAAAAAATACACCTGACAAATCAGAGTGATAGTTGAGATAAAATAAATATGAAGTGTTGTTATAGCTGATCCATAGTGTTTAAAGCAGAGAGGGCATAACAGTGATTTGTGAGGGCGGAACAAAATAGCATGTGCTGGCTCATGGTAGCTCGAGCAGGTTTATATAAACCCCCCTGCGATCTTGCAGGTTCACCTGTAGACTCCAGCACTTTGCTGCCTCTTTCCCCAGCCCCACGGGCCCCTCCAGAGGGCTGGAGTTCACCTTCAAACACCGTCTCCAAGTGCCTTCCAGAGACTCAAAGCGCTGCTAAGTGAGAAATTAATTATTTGGAGGAGGGAGGGTGCAAGTTCGCAGACTGCTGTGCCACGAAGGCAGCCAGAAGCTTCAAATCTGTCTCCAATACCAGGCCATTTGTTTTGTCACTTCATAGGCTTTATTTATTTATTTATCTTACAGCTCGTCCTGTGATTAAAACTGTTGAAACAGCTGGTAGCTGGTAGCAAATTTCCTTGTGCTATTTCCTGACGTCAATCAGGCGACTATGGGGCTGCAGCCGCAATGGGAGCTGCCCCGCACTGCTGAGGCTGGGGCAGAGGAGCAGCATCCCCGGCTGGAATGGTTGCAGCAGCAGCCACGCACCCCATTGCACGAGGACAAAATAAGGGAATAACAGCAAATGAACCTGCAGAACTCGTTGCCAAAAGACTTCACTGACATTAACAGATTGCTGGAAAATTGAGTAGAATTGGGCTTTTATGTTTAAAAAATGTGAAAGAGCACCATCATCACCAACTGGGGAGGCTGATGACAATAAGATGAGTAAGGCACTTGATTCAAGGTGGTCAGTCTGATGTGGAAAACTCCCTGGGGCAAATGAGTGGCCTTTGAACAAGCCAGTCTTAGGCTTTACGGACAGGAGCTGGGTGCCCTCTGCCATCAGGGTGCTGAGCAGCCAGGCCAGCGAGCGCAGATGGAGAACAACATGGGCAGAGGGTCATTAGCATCTGGGACTGCAGACGATGGAGAAGGCTTGCAGTCTTTGTGGTTGGGGAAATGTGCATAGAAAGCCTCTCAGGCTGAGGAATGCTTAGGACCAGGTTTCTTGTGTCTAACCTCAGGTGCGAAGGAGACCTTGACCACGAGCATTGCTACTCCTTTTGCTGTTGAAGAAAATAAACGTTGTGCAGGCTTTCTGTAATCACATCAGGCACCTCAGGGCTGGACGTGCTGGCTGTGACAGGCCTGCTCACGGCTGCTAAATCCACAGTTGAGCAAGCTGAAGAGCTCAGCTGGAATTAAAAAAAAAAAAAAAACACCAAGGACAGTAAGTGAGAAAGAGACCAGGTCAACCCAGTCCTGCTACGGAACCAGTGAATTGCCAGAATCCCTCAGTCTCGTTAAGGCGGTGGCGGGAGGGTTTGGGAATCTGGCCTGGGTTGACTGAACTCTATAGATTGCAAGCGCTGCTAAGGAGCAGTGATAAAACGAACAAAGCAGGTAATTGCTGTTGGGTTGTATTGTCCACAGGCTTTGGCATTTTCCAGCTGAATGCTTGCCTCTTCTTCCTTCCCGACCCACTGCTGCTATTATTTTTACATCATGACTGTTGAGGAGTGTATCATTCATAACATACCTATCTCAAAGAGATTTCTTTTTAAATGCTTGGGGAGATAGAGGGCTACAAACCCTGGGAAATCAACTATGCCTAATATATTATGTAGAAGTTCTGTAATCATTATTGAACTAAAGTGCATTGAGTAAGTGGATAAAATCAGTCCCACTGTAGCACAAGTCTCCAGAGAGCACAGATAAAAATGCCTCGCACTTAAGTAGAAAAAGGTAACAAAATATTTCCAGTCCCAGCAACTGCATTTTCCCCTCTGTATAAATAGGGAACCCTCAGGAGAAGGCAATGATGCAGCAGAGGTTGAAGGCAAAGTTAATGGTGGCAAGGTGGGGGAGTGAGGCAGTGCCTGGGGCAGGCTGACGGTGAGCAATGTGAGCAATGATCCGTGGAAATGAGGCCGAAGGCAGAGCCCTTCTTGGCAGGGGCAGTGGGCAAGGAGGCAGCTGGGCAGTGGGAAGAACCCGTGCAAAGCTGGGGGGGACAGTGTGGGTCTGGGAGGGAGTGGAGATGAAAGCTGCAGCGCAACAACCTTCCTCTGTACAATGTTTGTGCTCCCCTTGCCTCTAAACACTGCACGAAAGTGCACTTTTATGTCCGGGTTCATCTTAGGGCTTGCTTCCCAAAGCCTGTTGTGCTCTCACAGAGTCTCCCGCCTCACCACACACACACAGGTGCACACACGTGCGCGCGCACACACACACACACACACACACACACACACCCCCACCCTGCATTTTTGCAGCTCCTGAGCTAAGGTCTGAGCTGCGCTGTCGCCTTCTTACAGGGAGTCACCAAGGCATCCTCACTGGCAAATTTATCTTGAGGTTATTAACCAGATAATATGTGCCCCTTCAGAGCACACTTGTACATAACTACAGACTTAATCAGTCCTTGCCTCTCTCTCTTAAGCATGGTCAAGAGTTGCCAGACTGCAGTGAAGCACGAAGACATGGTGAGTCTCTCTTGTATACTGGCTGCAAAACCCCTGACACCCTTGTAAGGGCTTGCAGTATAAGATAGATACACTTTGACATGAATAAATGTTGGAAAATTAGGGATTCATACAGTTCTATCTAACAAAAAAGGAAGAAAACAATTTCATCCCCCATACACAAAACAAAGTTTGCCTGGACTGGGACATGTAGGAGAGCGTTTGCTATAGGAAAGGGTTAGGTGATCATCTAAATAATTTTTTTTGATGGTGATTGTCAAATGTCCATCCACATTAGTGATGAAGTTTGGGTCATTCATGAAAATAAGGAGAAAAATTTGTGTTAGAGCATTGTATTTGCTGCTCCTGTTGTAGGCCTATACAAAAAAAGCCACTCATAATTGCAGTCCCTGCTGTTAAGCTGTGACCTGGGTAGTCATTGTCATTCGTGTCCTGGGATGACTATATTAAGGTTTTCTAAGATATGTGTTCTTTCACACAACCTGTCAATCATGTTGAAGCAGTGCCATAAGCTCTGGTCTAGTTGTATCCTCAAGGGCAGCAAGGAGAGGAAGAGAGAACAGGGTTGCAGAGTTGGAACTATTACTTATTTATCTGAAGTATTGACCTGACCTCCCCTACTGAAATATCAGTGTTAGATGCTGGGGAAAAGGGATGCCAGAGCCAGCTCCTCCTGGGAAACAGAGGAAAGAGAAGTCAAATAAGCCCCAAATAGGGCGGCATCCCATTAAGATAATGGTGGTGGGGGCAGGCAGGGAGGTGGCAATGACATGAAGGAGTGCAACTGGGCAAGGAGGCAGCAACCAAACTGACCAAGTGTCTTGCTGAAGCCCTGTGTCAGGTATGGAGTGCACTTTTAATGTTCACTGGTAGGTTTCGCACTTTTTTATTAGTACAATGGTAATGCAGAGAGTTTGTGAAGGGAGGAGGAAAGGAGTGAGCAGAAAGTGATGCTTCTGTAATGTTGATGTGGATGGAGCTAAGCAAGTACATGGTCACAGCTCTGAGATGGTGAGATGGATGGCGCTCATGGACTCCCTATTTCCCTGTCTGAGGTACATACCCAGACCCAAGAGAGAAAAGTACAGAGGGAAATGGAATTGGGAAAGGAAAGGAGGGTAACTCTGTTAAACATGACACTAGAAGAGCTTGGCTTGCTTAGCACAGCAAAGCAAAGGAAAGATTATAGCAGCTGCCTTTTTTTTGCTGTATATTTAACAAGAGAGCTAACACAGGTGAGAAGGTATTCTAAAGCACAGTGCTGATGCAGGACAAAACTGTGTAATGTTTTCTATGCACTGGAGGAATGGGCTTCAGTGACGACCTCTCCAAAAGAGTAATGAGGGCAAACAAACTAAGACACAGTGGATGCATTTTTTTAAAAAGGTTGGGCAAGGCAGCATTTGCTAAAGAGCTTCCAAAAACTTCTGTCCCATGAAACTAGAGGAGTCTGGAGCTGAGCTGGGGGCCAGGAACTCCTGGCCTCCAACCCATCTTTCATACAGCAGCAGAATGTGAATATTTACAAGGGGGCTGGAGATCAAGCAGCAGCAAACAGGAAGGAGCTGAGGAAATCAAGCATGTAACATAGAGCGCGCCTTCAGCCAACCCATGAAATGGCAGCAGCCACATGGGCTGTGACGCTAAACAGAGTTAGGGAAATGATTACATGATGCAGTTGTGGCAAGAGCCCGTAGAGACAGACTCTAAAGGGAATAAGCAGACACAGACAAGGCCAGGAAACTAAAAGTGAAGGTAGCCCATTTTGTTGAGGTTACACTAAGTAAAAAAAATGAGAGGCGTGCCCATACAAAAATACAACCAATCCCACTGACACATGTAAACTATTCAGTCAAAATGACTACTACAGTTGCTGAAAAATTAAGGAAGCCACCAGCTTAGAGGGCAGCAATAAGTCATGTCATTATGCGCCTTACCCTCAGCCTCGTGCCTACATGTTCTCTGTGCAATGACAGAAGATGCTGCTCTCCCTTTTAGCATATGACCCATCATGGGATATGTGTCTCACTGCAGCCATACATGAATGTGCACTCTGCAACTGGTCCTCACAAAGTGTGGGCTTTGGAGGGTTTTCTTCTGGCATCAAAAAAAGCATTGCACCATCTACTACAATACTGTTGCCCAGGTGATCTCCATTTGGATTATCAGATGAACATCACTGGGACTGACCAGCAGACTCCTCTTCAGCAGCCATCTGAGCTAGAAGCCTGATGGGTCGTGCTATTTTACCTCCCTCCTCCCCTTTTTTGTTTTTTAATGCGGCTGAAATTAAATTTCAGACAAAAACATTCTCACTGGATCCAAAAGGCTGAAGCAGAGCTCTGGTTCTGCTGCACCTAGAACGGGTTGCCTAACATTACATCCTGAATTTAATCTTTGAGACTGCTTTTCAGCTGCTTGTGACCTAACATCTTTCTGGTGAGCTGAGCACTCATAGAGCCCTCAGTTGCAGTGAGAGCTGCCAATATTCACACCATTTGATAGAAAACCAAGAGAATTATTTCAGACAGAAGAAACAGATCTCTTGTGCTAACAGAGTAAACACATTTGGGGTCTGACTTTGCCAAAAGCTCTCTTCTCTAACAACTGCTGGAGTGGATCTGCTAACATTTAAGAGATATCCAGCACTCTATATTGCAAGAAGCCACTTCCAGCTGCTTATGTTTTTAGCAAATTTATTTTTTTAAAGTAAATTTTAATTTAATTTAAACTGCAACCCAAACATCCCTGTTCCTACCTTGGAAATGCTTGGAGCCTTGCATTAGGTGTGGTGTTTAAAGGTTTTTGATTGCCCCCATACAAGCCTTCTGTATAACAGCCATTCTTCAGGCCCAGTGAAGCACCATTATGGCAATGTTCCACATGCCGGAGGTAAAGCTCCTTACAGTCCTCTCCTGCCAGAGGAGTATGGAGTGAAATGAAACGCCTAGAATCAATTTAGCAGCTGATGGATTTGTCATTTAGGAAGGGGAGCAGAATGGAAACACTTTATATGAGCCTCCTTCATGGTCAAGTCAAGGAGCTAGTTACAGCTCAACATATTCTGATGCAGTTCTTGGAGTCCGCCTTGAGCAGGTCACTTCAGACCTGGTCCTGGAGGTGCTGTCATTTGCTTAAACAACACAGAGATGAAAACTTCAGTCTCTCCGGGTCTCTGGCACTGGATCTCATATGCGTTTCTCTTGTACTTCATGATTACCGTGTTTAGAGAGACAGCTCTTTGCAACTGGGTGCCTAAAGCCAGATATGCTCCTGAAATCTGCTTGAAAAATACATCGTCCCTTCAGGCAATCAACAGACGAAAACAATGGAAATAATAACAAGAACGATAACAGGATGAACATTCAACATTATGAGTGAGGATCCTTTGAAATCTGTTAGTGACAGGGGAAGAGGAGTGTCAGTGCACCAGCATTCACCATGTTTCATTGCATAATTCCAAGAATTTCTGCTTCTCCTTCATTTCAGAAAGACAATTAAGTAGCGTCTGGCTTCTATATTTTATTTTATCTCATCTACTAGCCAGCTGAAGAATAAACACACAACTAGGAGCTGTATTCACAGACAGGAAGTAACTTTAATTAAATATTGTGAAAGTTGAAAAGTTTTTACAGCTTGAATTTCTGCAAAAAAATTATAACAATCTCTACAGTAGTTTCTCTAACAATAGAACTGTACAGTGTGTGTGTCTATTCAAAAAGATTTAGATAAGAAGGTGAAAGGTTAGTAGTTTCAGAGATGACTTCATTTTAGCTGCATCCTAGTACAACTGTGAGGAAATAGGCATACTTTATGCAATCCAGTCATTGTGAAGATTCACCTTGTTAAAACTGAAATCTGAATGTTTCCACTTAAAGCCATATTCTGTAAACAGCTGCATCTTTTACTTTGTAAAAGATCAGGGTGGTGCAGGGGAGATTTTTATAAATTCCGATTCGTCAGATCACTATAAATAGCTGCAACAAAACAAGATTATGCACATTGTCAAAGGATCTTTGGACACTGGAGTAGAAGATTACAAACAACGATGGCGAAAATTTGTGTCAAAATCGCTACAACTTTGAGTGGAGCTCTACAAGAATAATTGATGGTGTCACTGGACAAAATATGGCTTTAAATTTGATTACATTATCGTGCTGTTGCTTACTATGTGAATTAGAATAATCGCTTGGAACACAGAGAAGCAGTAAACTGATGTCTCTCACATTTTCCAGTTTTCTCTTCTTTTATTTTCTCACCATGAAAAAAAAATCCTGTTTTCTTCCCTTACCCCCCAAGATCCCACTGTGACATTCTAGTGAAAACCATTGCAAAATTCATACAGGAAGCATGCACAGTTGCAGCATCGTTGTAAATGATTTCTTGCTCGACTAGAAAAAAGTTATATTGTTTTAAGGTAACAAAACAGTTCTTTTGTGCTTTTCAATTCCTTTTTTTTTTTTCTTAGAATGTTAGTGATGATTGACAGTTCTGGTGCACAGTACAATGTACAAGTGAAATGAATATGATTTGCATTGTTAAGGCATCCAATCTGCTGGTTTATATTTATGTGAAAGACAGAGAAATATACAAGCAGACTTAAGAAAGAAAGTATTTTCATTGAGTTCTATGAAGTTTCTCCCCATATTTAATGCACAAAAATGCGTCACTCCAAAGAGGAGAAATCCCATGCATATTAATAGAGTAAAACAGCATTAGTTTTTGTTAAGCCTCAAAAGCAAAGGATACATTTTTTTTAAATCTACATAACTAAATGCTACAAGAATAATATGCTACTTTTTGCCATATATTGGAAAAAACTTCTTAACTTACAAATAATACAAAAATAGACAATGGCTTTTGGGTGGAAATTAAAAAAAATGGAAGCATGGTTTTAAACAATACTAAAAAAAACTATAAATGAAATGTTTTAAAATCACATTTAAACAGCTAATACAACGGTGAATGACCAAACAAATCAGCACTTTTCACATAGCAAACATACACAATAAAATAAACTTGGTAGGGGATAAAAAGCAATGTACAAATTCCAAAGATAAATACATTATTTATATGGATATTTTACAAAATCCCCCTTAAAACAAACAAACAAAAAACAGAAACAAAAAGCTTTTTTTTCTTTAATTAATTTTGCAAGTATGTGCAAGCTAAAGGTAGTGAGCTTTTTTTGCAAAATATGCAGTAAAATTCTTTTTTTGTGATATTGAAAAACTGTCTTAAGACATTAAAATGTATAAATAGAACAACAACTTTGGCAAAAAATCACAAAAAATCTACAGTATTTATAACTACATACAAAACACAACAGCAAAGAAAAAATATCAGGTAATGCATCTTCAGAGCTTTGCTGCCTCTTTGACTAATAGTTTTTAAGAACACTTCCCAGATAATTATAGCAAAATTTTTGTAAAACAGAAGCTATGGTTTTGATTTGAAACCTTTCTAACAGCCCCACCCCCAAACTCATGTTTCCATTTACTATTCAAAAGCAGTTACCTGTTGCTTAATATATTATGATACAAACTGAGAGGGTCGACTGATACAGGAGCAATCCTAGTGGGAGGCTGACGAGAACGCGTGCTTTTAGATCGTGAGGATGCAGAACTGCAGATGAGTCTGCTCTCATTCTGCCCCATAAAAACAAACCGGTCAAGGGGAGAGGGGCTAGGCTGAAAACACCCTACGTG
This sequence comes from Opisthocomus hoazin, assembly GCF_030867145.1. Classification (NCBI taxonomy): domain Eukaryota; kingdom Metazoa; phylum Chordata; class Aves; order Opisthocomiformes; family Opisthocomidae; genus Opisthocomus; species Opisthocomus hoazin. The sequence goes on from NC_134435.1 coordinate 9,433,280, forward strand.
TGACGGCCGCGGTCTGTTTCGTTAGATGCCTATGCGAAATGCAAACGGCATTTTATGCGCACCCCAGGTGATGCTACACTTCAAGAAAGCCACTCATGTGGAAAGAGTCTGATACATAAACTAAAGAGAGAGCCACGCTCATCTAATCCTGCAGGCTTAGTATTGTATCTAGAGGCACTGGATTTTCACTCCAAGAGGAAATGTGTTTGTTATTCGCATCCTTACCTTTCCTTTCACCAACTTTTCTTGTTGCATTATTTACACAATTATTTAGCCTGATATTAAAGACAGAGGTTACTAAGCCCACCCCTCATCCCGCCCTCGTTATCCAAAAATATCAGCTTTCTAGGGAGTGATATCTACTTAATTAGAATATTACATATGCATCATATTAGCAAGTCACCACTGGATAAGCAACCTATATGAGCCGACCCTTTATTAAATGGCCATAATTCTTCTACAAAAAACTAACTGGCACTTCTATTCTGTCCCATACAGACTTGTATGTAAATGACACCTCTTCATTTTTCTTTACACAGCTTCAAAAAAAATAAATCATAAATTAAAAACGTGGAGTTCCATCTCTAGTGTCCCTTGTGTAACTGATTTATAAAAGACAAATGGTGTTGAGTTAAATCAAGCGTTAAAAAACACAAAAAACCCAGAAGGAAATAAAAGCAAGCCCCCACCCCCGCAAAAAAAAAAAAAAAAAGTGGATTTTTTTATCAACATACAATAAATATATTTCCCAGGTATTTGGGATGGACAACTCGAATCAACACCTTGCAATTGTAGATTGTTAATTTCAGTATTTGCAAGGATGGTGATTTTTGTTTTGTTTAAAAATCCGCAGTTATTGTAAGATTCTTCTTTATTTCTTTTATATTTTTAAAAAGGCCTGAGTAAAAAGTTCCACTCTGGGACTTGTATCAGATTCTCTCTGAAGCAGAATTCAACCTCTTCATTAATAAAATTCTTCAAGGCAATTCTTTCACATGGGGGGAACAATCATGCCAGATATAGCTGTCAGAAGGAAAGGGGAAGAGGGCGGGGAGAGAGAGAAGGAAAAAGAGTTACTTTTGTGCTTTATCAAGCAACTTTTAAAATACTCAGAGCTTTTAAACATTTACTAGCAACATACTCCGCTGTAATGTGAATTAAATTTGTACACAAGTATCTTCTAGTAGAGACAACTACGTACACATTAGTCACGGGAAGCCTCATTCTGATTGGAAAGTGGTTTAAACTGCAAGTGACTCTGCTGAAATTAGCGATTTTCTTGCATAAAATGTGCATTTCCCCTGATATCAGAGTCAGACCCCAACTTAATTTTCTGATATTAGTTTCAAAATCTCAAAATGCTTAGGAGGCTTAAACCTGACCCAGCCATTGCCACACATTCTCTGACTCTTTTAAAAGCAAAGCAAATATTTGCTCCACACAGAAGAAATGGCTGGAGTCCCATCGGTCACCGATTTTACAGACCTGGTAGGGTGTTTGTTGCATTAGGCTCACTAGCAGTGGTTCATTCTCCCATGCCAGCTGCCACTTACATGTTCAGTGTTCAGCCTTGGGACTTACGTATGTATTTCCAGGTGCTCAGAGAAGGATTCAAACTCTCAAACCCATTTGTTCAAATCGAAATACCTTCTTAACTGGTGGTTTAGCAGCCTGGTGTCTCATGGTTTTCTTACACTTGTAGCAGACATCACCAACTACATTGAGTGACTCGCATGTCAGTATTAATTTAGAATGTCTTCTCTTTTGTTGGCTAAGTTGAATCACCAGTATTTCTTTATTGTGCTTCCTAATCTCATTTTCTACAAATCCACCAGCCCTCTTAAAGAGGAGACATTCATTAAAAGTCAGCAGGTACAGACGTCCACCTAGCTTGACCTTCACCTCGGTCTCCCTCTATTTACCAGGGACTCTATGGAGATCAGACATAACCAAGATTCAAAGTGATATACTGTGAGCAAGCACATCATTACAGGAGGTAGTCACGCAAGTTTATGATGAAAACTGCAACAACTCTGCATCTTTAAAATACCAGTTGCATGGTTATTTGCCAAAAGGTGGAAAACAGATTTGCCTTCAGGTTGGCGGCACTTCATGGGCACATTATTTAAATGCTAGAACTGCCTGCCATCTCAGACATCTGGGCATGTAATTTCTTAAGGAAGATCTCAACCCTGTGACTGGTGCTGATTCATTGTGCTTTAATTACAGCTGCAATTATTTGATAAGAACAGAGCCAAAGTAAAAGACTCACAGATTTGGGGTTGGAGGGGGAGAGGAGGGAAATGTTTTCTCCACAAACATCACCATATGTGCAAGAATTACAAGTCTAATCAGCAAGGGGAGAACAGCTCAAGTAAACTGCACTGATTAAATGAAATAAAATGAGAGGAGAAGGCGAGAATGCAAAACACATCCACATGTTTGCAACAGGCCATCCTCAGAGGTGACATGTTGCAACTATACAGCAGCATTTCAACTCTTAGAATTTATCATTCAGCAGTGATTTTATGCAGAATCACTGTACTCATTTCTTCCACTCCACATAAGGGCTCTTCAAGGAGCAGAGAATGAGGATAAAAGGGATAGAGAGGTGAGCTAAGTTGCTTTAAGCCCTACAGGAAGATACTCAAGTGAGTAGGTTAGAAGACACCACTGTTTCTTAGACGTTCCTTGCTTAGGTATTTCCTGTCATACGCTTTTTTGGCCATGGAGATAATCTGAGGATGCATTTTCATATTATCTCTGTGGCTATGCTGTCTCCTTCATCTCAAATCATAGTATGAATTCGATATTGTCTTTTTTTTCCAGAATCCTTGGTGATTTAATCAACGCTGGGTGAAACAACAGCAACTTTGTTGAGAAAATTTCTCAAAGGTTTTTATTTCAGCAGTGAGTTCTGAATCCTTACAACTGGGCTGTCGCCTTGGTACACATGACTGAAAATGAAGCAAACCCAAGCCAAGCGATGCTCTCGTTGTGGTTGCTCCCTGCTCCCCTCTTGGGATCCTTACATGTGGGCCAAGGTGTGGGCCCTGAACCATAGACCTCTATGGCATCAATGAAATAGGTATTGACAGCGATTGATACAGTCAACCAGACTATAATTCTGCTGTGGCAGCCCTACAATGCAACCGCCTGCAGCTACAGGTGAATGCAAGTGAGCAGAGTCAGATGCATAACTCATCTTCTACTACTTTAACCTTTTTTGTCCTTTCCAGCACTTTCCAAATTCTAAAATTAGTGAAACATTAAAGCAGGATCTTGTTTTGCTTTAGAAAAATTACCTATACATCAGAAAATGTCAAAATAATTTTCTGGCAAAAAATTCTTAAGCTAAAAGACTCATCAAAACCAAACCAATTTCACCAAAACGTGGTCAAGAATTGTATTTCTCTTGGGATAGCACAGCTGCTTACCCTCAGTAAGAGCCCAAACAAAGGTGACATAATTGCAACTCTTCCCTTCACGGCTCAGACATTTCCCTGTAGTTACATATCAGCCATACAAAAGCCATTGGAAATAAATGGTACAGATGCAGATCTTCCCTCATTTTTTCAAAGCATTACTGTTTTTGAAGAGCTCTGAAATTCTGAATTAAATTACAAGGCAAATGGCAAAATGATATCTTTTCTGCCTAAAAGCTTTGATATTTTCATTCTTTCCGAGGCTTCATTTATATCACTCTACTTTTGTTCTGTAAGTGCTACATCTAGTCATGCAAATTCTCTCAGCTGTAGCATGTTATTGATCCTGAAAACAGAGATATCAGTGGGAAGCAGTGTAGGTATGAGATCACACCACCTCCGAAAAGGGAGGGCAGAGTAGAAAAACTCCCACCAATGGGCATTATTTCTTCTATCATATACTAATTCGTGTTTGCTGCTAGCAAATTACAGAAATAATGTATTTTGAGTTTTACAAAATTGCATGGCAAAGAGAACAACAGATAAGCCTAGCTGTTGTTTCAGTGAGTTCTGCTGATACCTAAGCTACATAAGGAAAGCTTGATTGCTTTCTGATGTATCCAGAAGCCCAAGAGAGATAAGACAGCCTCCTTATACACGGTTGTTTATATAAACAATAAGGCACAACAGGCAGTGCATTTCTGAGTGATTATTACAAGCCTCAGGTGGTGTCAGAAGGCATGGGACTGAAGGCTGTGTGTCTAACTCACCAAGAAGTTCAGTGATGACCTAGAAATGAACCATCTCTTGGTGTCTCATTCCTATTATGAAAACTGAATTGCTAAATAAAAATTGGGGGAAACACTCAGATCTGTGCAGTTTCTAGGCATGACAGATCTGGATGTGACATAATGAGGAGGCAATCAGCAAGCCCCAGTTGTGTCCGGTGCTCTCAGCTCATTCCATAATTGCTTTTCACAACCGAGTATGTGGAATCTGGGAATTCCATGTATCGTGAAAGGAAAATTAGTGACTGAAAAAGCTTTCTCCTGTTACTTGCTTGTCCTCTCCACCCACAATAGCAAGTTGGGACAAGGTGAAGAGAAGAGAAGAACATTAACATCTCCAAAAGCTTTTAGCAGTCAACTCATAGCTCCTTTTTTATTTTTTTAATTTGGAGGTGAAACATTTTTAGCTGTTGCCTTTAAAATTTGTAGCATGTCGGCAGTGACAAATTTTTAAAACATGCAAAAATGAATCTCCTAAACACTACAGCTCATCTGAAAATCATGTTGTGTTTGATTCCTCATGGTCTGTATTTCTAATAAAGTCCTGACTGAAATTACCCAAGTTCTGCTTACATGTTCCTAGTATTTTCACAATTTCTGTGTGCGTGTCTATACATCTGCAAGGATTCCTCCTTCCAATTCACCAGCGTAAAATGCACTGAGGACAATGCTTTCCTTCAGTCACAACAGATCCAAGCTTTTATGAATGAATTCCTTCCACTCTGCCTGCACACAGATTTTTCTGTCTGTTAATGGTGCTATCAGCATTATGCCCGCAAGCCCAGCGTTTCTCTTTCCAGAGGCTGTAGAGTGACATGTGGAGTCTGCGGAACTATCTTCCCCCGGCTCTACACAGCTCCTTCTGAACATGGCTTTAAAAACGATGGATTTTATTCCCTGCTTGATACTCTTTGCATAATTTGCACAGGCACATGGAAAGGAAAACAGATCTCAGGTCTGGGGGAAGCACAGCGCATACCACAAAATCTTTCCCACCTCTGGCACAGTTGGAGGCAGCTGGCTGCATCTGCTTATGGAAACTCCTCGGTCTAAGCGAGCATGAAAATGTCTCTCTCAGCTCACTAATGGGTAGCGAGGTAATTACACGGGAAGGTTTAGGCACAGTGTTGTAAAACAGGCTGAGCCAAACAATGAAATGGGCAGTGCTGGTCTTTGCAGCATCCTCAGTTTGACAAGCTTTTGTCTGTCCCTGCCTCGGCTTGCATCAATGCTTCAAAATGTATTTAGGTGCTCATGTTGGAATACTTTGTAATGAGAGGGTAAGGGATACAGAAAAGGAGCAGCCCCTTGATACCAACAGTTGAAGAGGCTTTCAAAAAGGCCCTGCACCACTTCTGGCATTAATTGGCACAGAAATACATTAATCAGTGGAAACTAATGTTTGCCCTGGTATGAGTTAAACTGGAAAATGCTGCTGTTAGTTTGTAATATGTCTTCTATTTATGAAAGGCAAAGGTTTGTGCCAAGCTCTGTAACAGTCTATTTGCTCTCAGTAGGATTTCTGCACAAGTGTACTACGACAAAGGAAATAAAGGAAGGGAAGATTGAGTGACGTACTTCAGGAGAAGGCCAGCCCCTGGAGAGACCCTGCAGTGGAGTACTTGCTAGAGTCCACAAAAGACTGGTCTGATAAAGGACGACAACAGGGAATAAGAGAGGAAAGAAAGAAAAAGGGTGGTATTAGTAAGCTGAAATATTACTCGTTTTTATCATAACAGTAGGTCTGTGCTTTAAAAGACACGGTCTCTCAATTCAGCAGTATTAGTTGAGTTAGTCGAGTTAGGTGGTTGCCTAACATCTGCATGATGCTAGCTGGGCTGGTGGTGGAGTCCAGTTACTCTTTACAGGAGGAAACTTTAGGACAGAGACCACCAGGGATCCCCCAATGTCTTCTATCCCCTTTGACAACTCAGTGTCACTTAGAGCCTCACGAGGCACCGGGAACTCACAGTTTTGAGAGCAGCCATCTATGCTCCAGACTTTGTTTCACTTACCTTGCAGGCTATTGCCATTGGTGCTGGTGCAGGTGGGAGGAGGAGAAGTTTGTGGTCTCACAACAGGCGCAAAAGCACTCTTCTGTTTCACCGCTGAGACCATGTTGGCTGGTGAGAAGGAGAAAATCCCAGAGGAACTGCTACAGTTTGAGGGAAGGCTAGTGGAGGAGGCCATTGTCGGACTTGATGGCACAACTAGAGGAAAAAAAGACCCCCCCAAAAGACATTCCTTGGTATTAGATAATCAGAGGTGACAGAAACAAGAGAGTTCTGCTTCTTGGATGCACTGGGTCTAATTTCAAATGGCCAAGGCCTTTACTGCAGTTAGATTTCTGGTTCACAAAGTGTGGTCAATCACTACAGGAAACCCAGTTGTTGTTTTGTTTTGATTTGCAGGTGTTTAGGAGCAGTAATTCTAGGAGCTCTTAAACACTCCCTTAATCCTCTGTCACTGCAACTCTTTATTCTTACCACGACCCTGTCCTGTCATCCTGTTTCAACTTTTCTGGTGATTGTCATTAGCCACTGCCCTGGTCCGAATTTGTAATGTTTTTGAGTAGGCGGCTAAGAGGGAATCCAGACTGTGTAGGTAACTCCAAGGTTACAAAACTGATGGGCAAGGAGAGTAGTTAAAGTACAAATCTGGATCTGGAATTTTTCACTTGGAAAGGTTTGAGTATTTAACTGGCCTCCAAACCCAGCATTTTCAGCCATGCTTTCCTTGTAGCAAGACGGCTCCAGCAAGTCCTATGGGGTTTCAAGAAATCTGCAGAAGGTAGAAAGGTCTTAGTGGTAACCCAGTCAACGTGCTTGTCAAAAGTCAGCAAAAATGACTGGATTTCTTTCCTTTCTCACACCCTGCAAGAACTAGGGTTTAAAAGGAGTTATTCCAAAAGCTGTGAATATATATATATATACACATATATATACACGGAGGCTGTTCAGCATGAAGGAACCAGTGAGACAGCAACTCTGACAGTTTTTCACTCCTTTGGTCTCCTGGCACTAGTGTTTTCAGTGTCTGTTGCACAAAAAAAGTGTGGATAACTGACAGAAATCATGCCTTTCTTTCATCTCCCAATGGGAGAAACCACTAAACCTGTCTCACAATGGCCACAGATGCTTTCTGTCTTACAACTGCTAGTACCAAGTCAGTCTCCAGTTTCCCTGTATCCATCAGCATTGGGAAAGTTTCTGCTGTTGGGACTTCCCAGGAATTCTCAGTGACATGAAAAACAGTCATATTTCTCATGTGACCATTATATTTATGCAGAGGAATGGAGCTGGCATTTTGTATCTCACACGAGATGGAGAATTCTGAAAATGAAACTGTTTTTATAATATTCAAGACAAATAATTCTCCCAGAGGATCTATGACCACTGCCTGAACACAGTCAATACAACATTCTTATTCAGAGCCATCGACTGGAATCTCAGCTGGAATAGCTAAGCAATGAAGCCATTCTGGTTTATACAAAATGAAGAACTGGCTTTAATTGTATGACTGAATAAAACATGAGTCTTCAGTTTTTCTAAACAAGTGTGGATACAAGGCTGTCCTTTTTTAGGGACTGAACCAATTGTCCAAAATGCATACCTCCATGTGGGAGGTTCAGTTTTTAAATATATGTATCCTTAAAACTCTGTTTTACTGTGTAGTGGGATAAATAACTTCGGTTAGAATATTTATCATTGAGGTTTTAAGTGAATTTATTGTCATGAAAATAAAGCCAACCACTTTTATATTTAGACAGCATTGCCAGATTCCCCTCTTTGTCCAAAAAGTATGCATTTTGGACAATTGGTTCAGTCCCTAAAAAAAGGTAAGGACCAACGGTAAGATCCCATACTTTCATTATTCATCCTGTTCAGAATACACAAGGGGGCTATGAATAATTACAAACTATAGAGTAAAATTCCTATCATCTGGGCTTTGAATTATTATTTTATTTGCATTTACATAGATAAAAATCACCCTATTTAAGCTCTTATTTGAGAATCTGATATCATATTTGTTAACACTGAGGAAATCAATTAATGGAAATTAAATGTTCAAAGTTTCACAGTCTGACAGATACAATCTTAGTCTGAAGTCACTCTATGTCTGGAAGTACTTGCTAAGGGAGAGCAATCAAAGCACCTAAATTGAATTGCTACTATACAGCAATTAGTTTATTGATTTAATTAAGAATGCCACCTTTTAATTTTCAGGTCATGATTGAAGCATTTTCTGATTCAATGGATTAGGCATTAGCAGAATGACAGATCTACCAAGAAAACCTCCCAAAATATAACTAGAAGAAAGAACCGAGGCTGGGAAGTGAAGTGCTATTCTAAAGAGGACCTCGTTCATAAATACGAAATAATACACTGCTAGAGTATTTTAAATGCATTACTGGCATCTGCTTCCAAAAAGAGATGTCTCATCAATCATGTTATATTATGAATTCAGAGCATGCAGATTCTGTGACAGTACATTCAACTTAATAAGTAAGGTACTTCGTAACATTTCTTGTTACATTATTATTAGAGCACAAAAATAATAACTGGTTAGCAATTCCCAGGTTATAAGTACTAGTTATGTGGATAAATATTTTCTTCTAAATTTGCAGCAGCTAAGAAGCCTTGGAGGTATTTTTTAAAATCAGAGTTTCTATATCCTTTTTAATTCTGAACCCTAGCAATGCAATTCAAAATAATTCGTTAGTGCTGTTACACCCTAAACCTAAGATTTGCTGCATAAACCTTGGTATGTTCAGCAGTTTGTTTGTCTTGCCCATGCTAGGGTGTCAGCCTATCAACCTATTTATATGATAAGACCTTCTGGCTTGATTCTGCTAGCAGCTTTCTACAGATGTCAGTGGAATCCTTTATGCCACATGAATAACGTCAGAGGAATTGAGCAAGTCCTATTCATTTAATTTTCTCATGTGAATAGGGAGTTCTGAGCTGTGTGAGTGGCTTCAGAAGAGGTTCATAGGCCTTTACCAATAGAAATGTATTTTTATTTAAAGAGGTTACTAAACCTTTAATATCAAAATGCAGAAATTTAGTCCCACACATAAATATTTCCATAACTGGGACTGTAGACAATAAGCTCTTTACGCCATGGAATGTATGATTTGTACAACTTACACCTTCGTGGCATTCACTGTACAGACACTAAAACACAAACTCTGAGAGCCATTGTCACATTTTCCTGACTAGTACTAAGCTCTCAGTGAAGTCGATATAATACCTACTTACAAAGCAAATGGAGTATAAGCAATCAAGATTAGAACCAACAGTAATTCATAATTTCTATAAAGGTTATGAACATATTATTTGCTCAGAGGTCTTGGAAACATCAACATGCAGCTCATGGAAATGTCAGTCTTATTACAGTAAACTTTTCTGCCCTTCATATCTTACAGCAGGAAAAACTTTTTCCTGCAGCAAGAATCATTAGCTTCCTTTCATACCCACTGCAACAAAATGTGGTGTACTGACAACTGACTTTTGATCCACTCCAATGGGCACTAAGTCACTTCTGCCACCCCTCCTTTTTAGCAACGTTGAGGAGGGCATTTCTTATTTACAGAGTATAAGGTGAGTTATGAAACTATCAGCCCAAATCATGAGAGACGTTATTCTCTTTAAACTCTTATAAGACTCCCAAATAATAATAATAATAACAATACAACAGAGAAGAGCGTTGCTGGCAACACTAATGTCTTCAACGTGATTCAAAGATCAGTGCCTTGGAGAGGAAAGAAAGGACAAAGCTCTGTTTCAAGTGCTCAAAACAAACTAAATATTGAGTATGACAGAAAAGTCACAACCTTCTTCTAATGAAAATGTGCAAAATACAGAAAAGCCACATAATACTCACTGGCATAGGGAGAATTGGCAGCAGATCCATTCAGGAAGGTTGGAGAACCACCTAAATTTGACATTCCAGCATTCCCATAGCCATTCATGCTTGTTGTGACAGAGTTATAATTTGTCTGCTGAGGGGTGGTGCTTGGCACATAGCCATGAGGTGACACGCTGCTTGAGTTGCGAGTAAAACCTTTTGTAGGGAGGGAACACATTTAGAAATTGGTATTAGCCCGAGAACAGTTTGTTACACAAACAGCTACAAGCAAATAATTCTGGGCCAGCAAGCCAGCAGCCTAGAGCAGCCATGGTGTGCACGGGGAGGGCCAGGGCTGACCACCGCTACCACCAGGTAACCCAAACTGTGAACCCTCACTGCCTAGGTCATTGCTGGTGGGAGCACAGAGCAGCAGGAGGGAGGCTACAGCCTTCACAGCTGCTCAGGCAACCCACGCCCTCAAGCAAAGATTAAAAAAGTGTTACAGGAACACTCATTCTGTTTGTAGGAAATGGAGTAAACATGACCTATATTTTCAAAGTGAGGAGTACGTACCGACTTAAGGTATGTTAAAAGCATGTGATTTTTGTTATCTCTCTTCTGATGTCGCTCTCGTTTAATGCGTCTCAAAATAGATGCTCACTGCACAATTTAGAAAATGTAGGGTATATTTCTCAAAGTAGTGGGGATATTCTTAATCTTTTTCCCCTGGTCTGATCATTATGTTGGTAGAAAATGGCTATCAAATTTTGCTCTAAGTTAAAATCTGAATCTCTACCTAATTCTGGAAATGACATTTGGGGAAACTGATATCCAAATATCCAAAAAGGAAGATTTGTTTCTAGAAGCACAGACATATAAAATGCATCTTCCCTCCTAGAAGAAAAAATGCCAGCTTCCCTTCCTGCCACACAGTGCATCCATATAATATTTTAATCTAAAAATCTTCTCTATTTTTTTAGCCTCATTCTAATACTTTCGCCCTACAGTGGATTTTTAAGTGGAATAGTAAAGAGAGCTGAGCAAAGGAGAGGGGAAAATGCAAAGAGTTTTTACAAAAATGTTCTTCACACTTTTTACTTATTTTTAACTGCAGGAATTAAAACCTTATTGATTTTATACAAAGTAAAACCCACTTTATTTTAAAAATTAGAGAAGCTCTGAAAATATCTTTGTAAATACTTCTAATTTTTGCTGATTTCAAAATATAGAAAAGTCTCAAACTCTGAAAAAAAATCAGTGCCAGTATTACGTCTCTTGCAAAACCAAACTAAACCAAACAGACAAATATCGAAGGGATACTTCTGTGTTATAAAGAAACGCGACATAGGGCCCAGACTGAGAGATCATCCATGCTCAGGAAAATATACAAGCAACTACTTAACATTAAACACATTCTCAAGTCGATATAAATCCTTTTAAAATTAGTGAGATTTAAACACAGATACAGGTGTTACTCCAAGCAGAAGGAAAAGCTATTTAGATATCTGCAGAAGTGCTTTTCCCGAACAGGGGCAAAAGTGACTGCAGAAAGCCCCCTCTCATGACGGGTATTGTGGCATTCAAAGGTTGTGCATGTGTGTGGGATGTGTCTGTCTAGACATGCTCCTAGTCTTCCGTTTTGAACCACCGCTCTTTCACTGCTCTGCACGTGTCCCTGACTTCCATCAGAAAAGGTTCATAGAGAGAGGAAGATGAGTCTTCTCCTGACCCTGATTGGTGGCTTGTGAGGCTTCGGATACATTGACAGCTAGTTGACCACTAAAGGAATTCACTCCCATCATTCCCGCATGGACCGACGTGTTAGCAAGGGCGGGGAGCTGGTTGTGATTGCGGGGGACACTGTAGAGTGCTTCTGCGATGTCTGCTGCTCTTTTCAGGATTATTTCCTAGAGGACAAGAAGGGAAAAAGATAATAAAAGAATTACAAATGCAACTCTGACAAACCTTTTCTTACACACTAAAATGAAACATTTCCCTATCCAAAGGCAAAAACTAGATGCTTTTCTTTCTAAACCAGTTGGGCGACTGATAACTGATGCTTGTAAGATCTGCTGCCTTCATGATAAATCCTGACATCTGTAGTAAGAGAGTTTGAAGTTTCAGTCCCAGTGGCCACGCTTCTGTATAACAAGACCAACTGGCAGAATGGGGCTGGAGCCTAGACTTACTCCACCTTAAAGCTAGCTTCAGGATTAGATTGAAAATTCACTGGCGGCAAGACATAATGCCTGTCATTGCCCATATTACATAGTGTCTCGTGAAAGTGGGCAAATGCCTCCAGGGTTAATAACATGTTGTTTTTACAAGCACTGAATTTAAACCCTTTTTAAAAAGAAAACAAGCAAACTAAACCCCACTCCAGATATGACATTGCCCTCTATGTTTCTTCTTGTCTCACACTGTAGTATCATATACCTTTAGCCCCTGATCTACCTATACATCTAAGAAATAGCCATGTTTTAGACTTGGTGAAGTAGAATGCATTTACCTGGTTATTATGTGGCATACCATAGAGTGCTTCTACTAAGTCAGCAGCCCTCTTCAGTATTACTTCCTGTCAATACAAAAACAGATGCATTCCTCTGAGTTCAATAAACTCCTTGGGGGGAAAACAAATATTAGAATCTTTTATACTCTTCCATTAGTTGCACTGTGTTTTGTGGGGCTTTTTTTCCTCCCACCAGGTACACCTTAATTGTAACAACTCACAGCAACCACTGAATGGTGTTAAATCACTAGTTCATCCTATTCACATACACGCTTAATCAAGTCAAAAGGTGAGAATCACTGGTGCTGCAAAATAAAATACATCACTCAATTGTCTCTACCATCTGCACTATAAACCACTCATCGGTTTATTGCAGAATACAATCCTGAGGTCATTTACTAGATTACTGCAATCAATGTCATTCAGAGCATGTTATGAATCCCTTCAATGTGTTTATTTTATTCTTAATTGCATACTGCAGGAATTGTGACCTTACCCAGCAGGCCACGTTCAAAAGATATCCAATCAGTCCTATGCTACTGGCAATGCAACATTTCACCTTCTCTGGTTTGTATCCTGATACGATGGGTCAGGGTAGGATTCATGCACATAAAATGATGCACAAGAGGAAGACACATGTAGTGTGAGAGAACGGCCTAGTACAGTGCAGCGTTTCCTGAAAAAAATCCCTGCATGGACAGCAGAATTTAAAACAGTCTGGAATTTAGTTCTCCATTTGGGGCAAATTTTTTTTTCCCCATTTTCCTATTCATTTCTTTTCACTTAATATTTCTTAGAATATTTTAAACTGGCATTCAATTAATAATAGTATTTCCCGTGTTCTTACATTTTACAGTGTGGAAAAATCTCTATGAACAATTCTGATATAAAATGTAAAAATGCTTTGCAGAATTAGCCCAGAAGTTGTTTTTTTCTTATTCTTTCAAAGCATCCAGCAGATTCCCAATTGCCTGATCAAAACCAGTCGAGACTGTCCTTTGAGTAAAACAATATATTTTTGTAATTCCTAACCCCTAAGTATTGCTTTAATATACTAACACAATGCTATTCACCATGGTGTATTTCTGCAGGTAACTTACAAAAATAGTTCCAGTTCTAAGTATTTTACAGTTATCTACAAAGTTAAACTTTTTAACTTCAAATATTTTACACAATAGCCATATTTTATACCAAAAAGAAACAGTAATGCTCAATTTTCATATACTGTAGACTCTGATCAGAAAATAGAGATATAATTGCATTCATTTTGCTGTCACCATAACCTCTTCAAAAATCCTTGAACAACTCTTCAAATGACAAGCTTTTAGATGCATATTAGCATTTTTTTCAATTTTAAATTCTCTATAATATAAGATAAAATAGTTGTCATACTACAGTAACTACTTATGACATATATAATGTCCTAAATTCAAAAATGAGATGGAGGATTTTTGTACTCCCAGTAAACATTTAGGCTTGCCTTCTGCTGCACACACCCCTCTCAGAACACACATTTAAATTATTTTCCACATATGAAGTGAGATGTAATATATAATTGATGGATTTTTAAATCACTACACTTACAAAAGATTCTGAAGAGTTAAATTGCTACAGCCTTTTTCTGGTTTTATTTTGGGTTTTTTTTTTCTTTCTATTGTGATTGTTGTGTTGGGGGGGGATTTATGTAGCTCGACCACAGCAGTGTGCAGTATAACCATGGCCAGACAGACTAAAAACAACATCCAGGTACAATCAATCCTTGTTGCTTTGCCAGAAACATTAGAACACTGAAGATACAAACTAGAGAAGAACAGAGATGTTACTGAAAAATGTTATCTTTTTCAGGTGGAAAATTACTGCACAGGTGTTTGACTTTGCAAACTAGGATTTATTTCACTTCAGTAGAAATTGTTTGCACTATATATTTTACTGATGGAAAATTAGAATGTGATACAGAGCCACAAACTGCTTTGGAATATTGTTAACCTAAGCTGTCATTATGCCAAATTACTAAAAAAAAGGAAGTTTAAATAGTCATTTCTGCTCTACCTGACTAATCATAATTATTTATGTAATGCTGAGCTAAAAACCTTAGAATGCAACTAAAAAGAGATTGAAGACCATGTTAAAAAATGAGGTAATTACGTGGAATCTTGCAGCCGCTTTACCTAATATCAAATATACTCCAGTTCTTAAACACTGGAAGTTCTTCGATGCCATACCATATTGCATGTAAATAAAACTAATTGTCATGATGGTTTATTGAAATATGCTTGACAAGTAGCAATCAATTTTCCTAGCTAGTCAATGGTTATATTTTTTCAACATTTTCAGAGTCTGTATATTTCAGTTTCATACTTTCTCTAACAATATTTTCACACAATAAAAGCCTTTCTTGTTTGTGACATTTTCAGATCATACAAAGTAGATGTTACACAAAAACTCCTGTGTCAAATAGTGGTATCTTCTATTCTACAGCTGACGGTAGTTCTTATAGACACAGACTAGCTTTAAAAATACACAATAAAATGCCACTATAGACATGCTCAAGATACTAACTTCTTGTTTTCTGAATGCATCTTAAACCCTTTGCAGCTCTGCTTAAATTACTACAGAAGCTACTGTTATGATTCCACGTACAAAGGAGCCCCAAAAGTCCTCTATGAGTTAGAGCAACAGACCTTGCAAGGTGCTTGGATTGCGGTGACCAGAAAATTGTTCTCACCTCCATGTCATTACGCTCACAGTGAAGCAGCCCCCAAGCATGTTTGTGTTCGGGATCTAATATATTGCCTTTCAATCAGAGCTGAGAGCCACTGAACACATAGACAGAACATGACGAGCAGGTCAGGAAAGCAATAAAGATTTTACAGAGCTGTCCAAGGTGCTAAATTTACTCAATAATGGGTTTGGCACCATAGTGTTAACCTCTCATTTACTACCAGTTTGAGGGACTAAATTGAAGTAGCTGACTTCATTTACCTTGAAATGTATATTTTATGACATTATGTAAGTAGATTGAAAGGGCACTGCAGTTTTAACAATTTAAAGGCTAGAGCATGTTTAAGATGAAGCTTGAATATTTATTGTATATTGCACTTAAACTATACTGTATATTAAAATGCATTGATTAAATTTGTAAAAGGTATTATAAAAAAGGACAGCTAATATAAAAGATCTATGTCTTTTAAAACCCAGTTGGTACTGCATGTTACCACTGCAACGGTAATAGATAAACAGACAGGCAGGTGGACAGAGCAGCAGACAGGCATAGTAAAAAGTGAGTGAAACTCACATTCTGTAAAAAGAAGTCTCTGCATAGGTTGAAAGTCTGTTATCCTGTATAGTCTTTTGTTCACAGAAATTATTCTTTGCCCTCATCTCAGAAGCCTAGATTTTCATAGCAGTAAGTGGGCATCGTGTAAGGTCCTTTCAATTGAATATGCAAGTGGAAATATTTCCTGAGACAGACAGAGTTTGACTAAAGCTAATATCTAATTTATGGGGACATTTGTCAAGAAAGATCCATTCTTCTGTTAATGCTAAAAGTCTGACAGCTTTTGGTTTAGAATAAAGGATTTGCAACATTTAGTTAGAGCTAAAGTGAGGGTCTTCTTGTCTTGCATTTTATTTCAAATGAGCATCGTTTTATTTCTATTAAAAATAATAATTGAGCAAATATTGAAAAGAGGAAAGATTACTTTAGTGATTAAATACGATGTATCTGAACTCTGCCCTCCATGCAGCTACACACCACAGATCCAGAGTCCATTTATATTCAAACTGAAGCTGATTTTCTATTGAGAAATTTTTACTTTTCAATTTTTGAAACAGGAATTCAGTTAAATAGTTTAATAAAATTTTCCTCTTGAAAATACTGAGGAGTATTTACATAAGCAAAAGAGGAGAGTGGGTAGTGAAATCTGCTGCAACTTTGCATATTCTGAAATTACTGTAGGAAAGATTATATAAATCATACCAGAATGACTGTGCTTTTCAAGCACAAAGACTGAAATTCAGACTGGATCCACTCTGACAGGAGGTACCTTGGGCCAACATTACAGCAACTTTGCATGTTTTGTTGGCACGCGTTCCCTTCAGAAGGTATTTGTTAAGATCATGAAACTTTCATTTCAAATTTTATCACGACAAAAACATTTTGTATCATTTTATCATGATAAACACATTTTGTGCCAATTTTAAAAAAGATGTGATATTTCCTCTGTTGACATCTGCTTGCTTTTCATTCAGCAACTACTGAAAAAAATGTACTGTGTCCCAAAAGGGCTGTGAGTCTAGTCAGCTAAAGGGTATCTAGAAATACACTGAGTTATTTGGCTTAAGTAACTAAATAGATAATGTTCAAGGTATTTGTTAAATCTAAACGAATTTTGTCAAGAAGCAGCTGACCACAATATATAATACTCATCAGCCACATGTTGTATTATCGAGACCACCAAAGGATTTATGTACTTGAGGAGGGCGTGGGAGGGAAAGTGTTCTAGCATACTCTGAGGCATTTATCTTATGTGTTGTCTAGATATCATATCACCTTCTAATGCTCTTTAGCATTGTAATACAAGAGAGAGCTCATTCATCTTCTGAGAGGGTACTTAGGGATGATGATGTCATTCATACTTCCTTGACTCTTATGTCTGACCTCCTGGCTCTGCCTTCTAACTTCGTACTCTCATGGCTACTTGCAAGAAAAAAACTCTTCTGCAGAGTCAAAATGCTGACCATCAGTCTTCAGTTCCCTTCTTCACCTTGGAAAGTTCACATTCTGAAATTTTGAGTCAAAATTACAATAATTTGTGCTCAAATTTTTCCTTTATTTTTCAGTGGGTAAAACTATAAATGTGCTAGTTAAGGAAGTGTGTTAGAACTAAGTTTTAAACTTATACATAATATTTGTGTATGCATTATATTTTAAATTATAGAGATGAAACTGTGAACATCTCTTTCAAATGTAAAGGCAAAACCAACATTTTGGTAGAGAGACATTCAGAAGGATGCCACAGATCTAAAATGCCAGCTATCTATCTTGGTATACAAGAGTTTCAGCCTGTCCAGAACCTCCCATCTCTCCACGTCTACACTAAGCACTGCATTATTATATTATTTTCAGCAATTATAGTTTAGTAAAGACTCATAAGAGCTATTCAAAATGTAAAGATCCTCCATTTACTGTAAAACTGAGGGAACTATGCCAGCTTAATGGGAAGTATAAAATAACAGGGCCATTTCACTAAAAAGATATTTGTACTCACACAAAGATGAAAACTTCTCTAGCAAGCAAACAACTGAATTATTTCCATATATTATAATTGAATCATACTGAAGAATTAAACACCATATAGATATTACTAAGACAGGAAGGCAAAAAGATAGAGAAAGGCAATGTACTTCACTTGAGGGCTAAAAAAACCCTTCTGCTTACTGCTGCCTATAGGATGGAAGTGCACTGAACTCCTGTCACTGAATTTCAATGGCAATTTCCAGGAAATAAGTCTACAGTGGGCACTAGAACCTTGGCTTTTCCAAGCCATTGTAGTCTCATTAGCCTCCACCCAAACTGAAAATCACAACCTATATCTACAGCACTAAAAACAGCCATGCATGACCCCAGCACCTGCTCCACAATGAGCCAACCTTATAAACAAAATATAGAAAGCCTATCTGAGGCAATAGAAAGAACAAACACTGAAGTGCAAATGCGAGCAGGCGTCTAGCCATAAACATTGAGAATCAATGAATAAAACACCTCTTAACCACAAAGGTGATAAATCCTTAGCAATAGGGAAAACACACTCTTATTTAGTCTCCATTGCAGATACTGCTGACAAAAGAAGGAACAAAATTATGGTGATCACCTGTAAGTCTGTCCTTGCAAGTCTCCCATCGTACCCCTATTATCCTCCTGTTAGTACAGTGTACTTAGACATTAAAAAAAAGGTATCAACCTTCTTTTGTAATCCACCCCATTTATGCTGCTGGTCTTTATTTCCATAGATGATGGGCACATAACAATGACAACAGAATCAGTAGCTAGCACAAATATGTACTTCATCTAGATACACAGTAGCATGGAATAAAGTAGCATTAATATAGTTGCCTTGGAATAACTCTTTGAACAAACTGACATTTGAGAGTCTGGTTGCTCCCACTATACTATCATCAACCAAAGCATCTGGCAAGTGATTTGGATGGATTTGTTGCTAAAAGCTCTGGAGTTCTCTGCTAACATTATGTCTCTAAGCAAAAGGAGAGGAGTGGGAAAGCAGATATGCAGAACTAAAATCACTCTGCCAGTGCTTAAATCGCCTCTTTTAGGGACTTTGTCAGACAGTGATTATCTGACTATATCTATGTCCCTCAGACAGCTGTAGAGCTTTGATTCTCCTAAGTATGTTTACAGTACGTCTTGCTCCAGAGCTCTAAGTTTACTAGAAAAAAGTATCTATATCTACCTGCAGGAACCCTTCAGAGTTGTGAGATTTTGACTCTTGAGGCCAATCTATCTTCCTTGCACACAGTGCAGGGCTGGTAGATACTACTACATTGTACTCTTACATCTATTCACATCCTACAACACATCAATTGGTAGCTGGTAGATGTCAGTCATATTTGGGACTCACTAACACTGTCATTAAGAAATCGACACTATAGTAATTCTCTGGCATCTTCTACAGCATTTCCCACAGGTTCTCTTGGAAGCTCACACTGTGAGGATCTAAGGCCCAATCCCCTCAGTCGGAAACATAGCGAGATCATGAAGGGAAACACATTTTTCATACTGTACAAAAGGCTGCAGTATTTATCCCAGCATGTAAAGACCAGTTCTTCTGCACACACTTTCCCTTTGTTATGCAATCCCATCTTTCATACTATGATCAGTTTATCAGATCCAGTGAATCATTAGAAGACAAAATAAATGAGATGCAAATTAGCTCATGAATGGATGAATCCACAAGAACTCAACTCAATGCCTAACAAAAAATTCTTCACCAAGTTCCTTTATAAAAATTCCTCCATCCCACCAGTTTACAGTGACTCATACTATTCCCATCTATCTACACAATAAAAATATTATTCCTGATTTATCCATGAACATACAAACAAACAAACAACTGATAACATTAGATTCTTTTCTTCTCTCTGACCGCAACAGTTTGCCACATTGACCTAAAAGCACATTTTGCACTCTATATTTTCTTTACGTGCCACAGCTACCTCCAGTCTGTGGGCAAAGTATACAGACACATGTACAAAGTATTCTGAAAGAGGAATCTCAAGAATATATTTTTGAAAATTTACCCCAAATTATTTGTACCAACATCTACAGTACTTTGAAGCAGATGTTCATTATCGAGATTAATACGCTCTTAGGTTTGGAGGTGATTTTTTTGTTTGCATACATAAGCTTTTCTGATAGTTCTTCCTCTTCGTATCTTAACATTCCCATTTCTTGATAACAGCTGCAGATGAGAGTTGGAAAAAAAAAAAAAAAAAGAGCTATTACTCAAAGTCTTCTCTTGACAATTTTATACCCATATATTTTTGAAAAGTTGTCAAAGTCCCCTTATGGAGGAAGAAGAAGAATGTTTTGAATTATTTGAAGGGTCTGGACTTCAGTAAACTTAAAAAGAATTTGGAAAAATGAACAGAGACACTAAATTCTGAGACCGCTGTTCAAAGCTACTGCACAGGCTGTTTTAGAAGCTTTATTCTGCAGATCGTATTATTATGCTCATTAGAAAAAATCCCAGGAATACTGGGGATTAAAAAAAAGATTAAATGTGGCTTGTGATTTTGTGTGTGGCATAAAGTAGATACCCAATTATATATTTGTAAGAGAGAAAAACATCTTACTTGGCATACAGACAGGCTGATATGCATTTTCTATCATTTGTACACACAAAGACTTTCCAAACACAGGTCAAGTTGTATAACTTGCAAATTGTTCTCCCATTAGGACAAATCTAGAACTTATCGGGTGGCATAATTCTCTTGCCTGTATTTAAATCTATAGAGATACATAACTGTGCTTGGTATTGCAAGACAAGAATGTCTTGCCGAGTTAAACCAGCAGAGATATCTGGCAATTAAAGTGTAAATTGTACATATGTATTTTGTCCATTTAATTTTCAGAGTTGGTCTTTATTAATGCATTTAACCATTTAAATACCTAAGTATGACAAACTAGCTATTTTCTGTAAAAAAAGTGTTCACCTACATTCAATTAAAGACCCACCTGCATTTTCTTTTAATGAAGGGGAAATAAACCCAACAAAATAAACCAAAACAAAAAAAAAACCAGCATATCATTAAGATCTGTGAAACTGTCACTTTTCTGGATTGTACTCTTCAGGTAGGAAGTGTTACTAGTTAGAAACTGAGAGTTCAGGTTACTTTTAATAGCAGGAGGAAAACTAAAAAATAAGATGCATTGAAATTCTGACCTACAATGCTATTACACTAGGTTCTGTGGAGAGCGAGTGCATAAAAATGTTGAAATAGAGACTGGAATAACGGTGGTAGGTTTTAGTATTACAGTTAAAACACTGCTCAGTCATAACCCCTACAAATTACTACTTTCACTTACATTTTATCATCAGTATAATTAAAAGAAGCCTCTTGAAAGGGGCATTCTCATTACCACGAAGGACCACTTCAGACCCAATTGAAATGAAAAGACAGACCATAGATTAGGTGTAGATACCAAGTGGTAATTTCTAGGGAAGCATAAAATGCCAAATGTGTAACAATTATATTTTATAACTATGTGTTCAAAGGACTTACAGTATTTTATTGTACAAAGAGGCTTTTGCTCCGAAACACTACTTCAATGAAGTGCCTCCTAGCACATATTCTAAAAAAATTTGAACTTTCTTCTCAGAAACTAAAGATATTTTGTGCCTGACACCATTATTTTTAATTTACAGCCTTAAAAATTCAGTTGAAATTGTCCAAAGCAAGCATAAATGTTGAATAACCATGTATTTAAGAAATTAAATTTATCCAACATTTCACAGAGATAACACTACCTTTCTGCATACACCTCCACAATATAAAAGCAGGCACACAATCTTACACAAACTAAGGCTCTTTTTCAGTGGTGACTGAAAAGATTACTATTGTCACTACACCAACATACTTTATGGAAGTGCTTCAAACGCGACACTGATTTTTTCAAAATACATCAATATTTCAGTAACTTTTTTGATCATCAAAACCTCTTAGCTCTCCTGCTAGTTTAAAATTGGAAAAAATCAAAGAAAATTCAGATTATCAAAATTTTAGTATTATTTCTTTCCTATTTATTAAAAAAATACTTTTACACACATTTTATTTGTTAGAAGATCACATTTGGAAAAATTAAGGACCTCTATTCTGTAAAATGTTAGCACTTCAAGAGACAAAGTGCTATGCCCAGATGAAATTCTTAACATGGCATTATTAGCAAAGACACTTAAGTCATCCGAAAAAACAAAATTAACAGAGACAAATTCCAAAATCTCTGTATGTTAGATCTCCCATAATATATGAACAAAAAATGCATTAGATGTATGTGGCACTGCTTTAAAAAAATGATTCTGTGTTTTGTTTGCATTCTCCTTTCAGCAAGCAAATGATTTGTCATATATAGTCACAAATATATTCCAAAACATTCTTAAAAATAAATCCAAAATGCATATCCGTGTTTATACAAGTAGCATGAGATTGTATGCTACTGTACTTAGAGGACATTTCAGTCCAGTTGAGTTATATCAACATAAGTTACATGATTGACTTTTACAACAGAAAGAAAAGGTTGTACTCAAACAACTGTTATTGCCTCCATGGAAAAAAAATCAATGAAAGTAAAATGAACAAGAGATTTTGTCTGAGTTGCAGTTAATACTACTGAAGAGCTATGGATATTAAAAGGTCAACAAATAAATTAGTCCAAGTGTTATGAAATGAATGATTTGGCTTATAATTGTATTGAGTGCAAATTGTTCACTGCCTATTAGACCAGGTAATTTTTAACCATGGTGCCTCAATTACTGTTCCATAAGCAATAATATAGTTGTAAGAGCCACTGGTTCGATCGAGTGACCTATGAGACGCGCCAGGACAGCTGACTTTGCTATGATGGATCACTGAGCCTGATCTCCAACTGGTGCCAAACCTTCTCTTTCCGTGAGATCTCATAAAAGAAACATTACTGCTTGATTCATTTTACCAAAACGTTTGAGATTCGAGTGTCAGCAGTTGAGTATAGATTGTGAAGCTCTGTATTTCTTAGAATTGCGACAACAGGCATCCTATTGCTTCCAGCACTCCCTGCTAAATGGAATCAAGATGGTTAGGAGGATGCTTTTTCTGCTACTCAATTGGGCTGTGTTGTGAGAAATACACAGCAATCATATTTTACATCACCACGTAAACCACTGCATAACACCTAAAACTAGGCTAGAAACGGAGACTGTAGGTGAGATGATTATAGACATTACTTCACACTTCTGCAATGCCCTGCATTCAAAGATCTCAAAGCACCACTTTAATGGGAACAAATTAAACTTCACAGCGTATTTTCTAGGAAAACATTCTCTCTCTTCCATCTTCATCAGAGACAGCCTTAAAGCATAGCTGCTTGGCTGAAGTCACAATGGTCTATGGTTACAAGCAAGGCAAGTTTTGTAGGGTGAGGTAATATCTTTTATGAGACCCACTGATACAGGCGAGAAAAGGTATAGTCAGCAGGCAGGAAGCAAGGCTTGGGCTCCCAAAAGCTTGTCTATTTTTTTTCCAGCTATATCAGTTAGTCTAATATAAGATATTACAACTCCCTACAAATCCATATATCCTTAAACAGGAAAAAGAAATTAATCTTAGATTGCTTTCATGCTATGAAGTAACATACATGGCTCTTCATGCGGAGAAAAGGCAGCAGCTGCATTTCGCCATTGCTCCTAAGGGCACGGTGTTCCCTGGGAGCCAGGGCTGGAAAAATGGCAATAAAGGTCTCACTGCACTTCCCACAGGACTGGGCCTTAACGGGCTGTAACCATGCAGTAACGATGCATATCTGCTCTTTGCCTAATAAGCTGAAGATGTAAATTCAAATCCTGAATTATCAAATATTCTGTGCAGAAGAAACTACAATAATAAAAGCCTAATTAGACTAGATTGTACCACATACAACCAAATCCTGTTTATATTGCCACTCTGCTATATTTTTGATAAATCGCTACATTCAAACAGTCTGTTGGGAGGGTGATTTTCCATTTCATCTCTCCATTGAGCAAAAAAGTGCCACGTGACTGGAGTCTGAATTTCAATTTCACCTGCATACAGTTGAACTGAATATTCTTTGGCACAATACAGTGTACAACAGAGCCACTAAATGGCTGATTTACTAAATTATTATTAGATGAGCTCTTGCTGTTCCAAGCGAAAGTGCAGTCACTGTCTCTCTTCATGGTGTGTTCAAATTGTTCTGTGTTTAAATATTCAGCATGAGGCTAATGTGAACTGATGAACTGAGACTACAAACATTCACTTTCAATACAGACAGAGAGACAGAGATGCAACATATCATGTGGCCTGTGGAGGTGAAAATGATTTATATCTAAGGATGCTGCTGCCTACTTCCATTACTGTACGATATTCTTAATTAGCCTTGTATTTGAATCAGAACTTTGGAAGCATAGCTGAAAAACAGCTCCAGCACTGAACCAGCTGTGTGACTATGGAGGCTTCAGAATCCCAGTGAAGTGGTACTTGAGCCTGGATCTCTGTCAGTAAAGTGCATGAGCTGCCACCACAGTTTCATACTTTACTACCTTTAGTATTTGAGTTGGAACTTAAGAGCATCACCTGCAATTCCAACATCAGTGTATGAAATCCCAGGAAATGTAGAGGACTGACCATGTTGTGTATTCCCATGACTTTTTGGGATGGGGAGGAGAGGGGAAGAAAGAAAAGGGGTTTTTTTTTAAAAAAAAAAGATGTTATGAAAAAAGAAACAATTTCTTTACTGCCACCTGCTGGAGTTGACAACAACCCTTTGTCGTACCAAAGGAAAAGCATCTTCATTTAGAGGACAGTTACGGCAAGCATTTAAAATACTGTGATCCCAGACACTTACAGTAGATTAGAATTTTTTATTGGTGCTGTGTTGCCATAACAACATAAAGACAGCAGATGACTTAAGCTAAGCTTGCAAAGCAAAAGGCTGCTCATCTGGCAGTTAAAATGAATACAGTTCACTTCACAAGTTCCCCATATGGACCCTTAGTGTATGGTAATGAGGATACCATATGGTGGGAGAAAAGGCACAGAGAACAATTGTGCTCTACTGGATGAGTGAAGTGAGCAGGAAGTTATGAGGAAACGCAAGAGAGAGATTTGTGCGTGTGCTCTCTAACTCAAGGGTTTCTTTCAGAGGGGGGTTCTCTCCTTAATCTTCTTCTTAATATATACATGCATAGAAATGACAGAGAAACATATTGTGCATTTTGCAACATCATTCATCATAAACTGTCAGCTGTGTTTGTAAATCAGCTTGGTAAGATCTTATAAATTTGTAATTCTTAAAAGGTAAAAGTGCTAAGTTTTTAGACAAAGTGCAGGGAAATTTAAGCACTTCTGACAAGTAGAAACATTAGTGGTAATCATTTTAAAAATGCTTGCATCTTTCTGCCTGCATGTTTAGCTGTAAATAATGCCGCAGTGAATAAAAGCTTTAAAAAGGGGAGGGGAGGATGAAATGGAATAAATATTTTTTATTTTATTTCCAAAAGGATAAAAAGTAATAGTTGATCAGAACTATATGCATGCAAGATTCTGCTGTAAATGTACATATCATATACAGCACGCTGTACTAACCAGACCCTAAACCTGGTAAGACAGCTTGCTAAAGGCTGCAAAGTCAATTTTGTACTACACATGCTTCATAAAAGATGAATATAAATGCATTAGTTAGACACGGTGAGCTAAATTAGAAGGTCAGGCAGGGCTGGAAGGGCTGAAATATCACACAACCAATGACTGTAATTACTCTTTTTTTAAGTCTATTAAGTGGTGTTGTTCTATCAAGGCTCAGGGGTATAGGACATGAAGTACAAGATAAAGTAATGTGTATTTATTACTCCCACGGGATCAATTTACTAGATATTTTCAGCTCCACAGAGCAAAATACACAAATGCAGCCTTTGTTACTTTCTTCAAACTGTGGCCTTTTCCTTCAAAAGCTCTGCTCCTTGAAGCCCATGTTTACCTGTTGGGTATCTTCCTGCCACCCTCAGTTAATTGCTGTGTTTAAAAACAATAACAATAATGATACAGGAATGGAGAAATGCTGGGATCCCCCTTACAGGATGTTCAAACAAGTGGTTTGAGTCGGTCAGATGGAATGTGCAGACTAGAAAATCCAATCCCAGACATGATTTTACCCCAAGGCAAAGGAGAAATCAGGAATGGAGAATGGCAGAGAGCTCCTTGTCATCGTGTTAGCCCTGATCTATTAAAAGTTTTGTCATAGATTCTAAATTACACCATCTGCTCTAATCATTTGCTGAGTAAATGCTGACCCACTTATAAAGAAAACTCACTGAAATGTGTATGCATACTGTTGACCTTCAGCAAGGAAAGGGCTGCTTGCCAGCCGTCTGTATGTGGCTCTGCCCTTCAGCGAGCAACATGGCTCTGTCTCTCATTTCTCTCTCTCTTCAGACTCTGTGCATATTCCCAGACTTGTCTTTGACATGCACCACCCCACAAGGGTGATACTTTCATAGTAGTCTCAGGTGTCTTGGTCATCTACTTCTCAATAGCTTGAAACTCTCTCCCTGAATGTTTTCAACAGGATAAACTGAAAACCAAACCCAAAAAACCTGAACAAGCCTCTCAACCAACTAAATATCCAGATCGTTAGGAAACGAAAGAAAACAACTGTTAAGGGTTCAGTACCACCCTTAACTCTGGTTTCACATTCCTATACATTTTACAGTACAGTATGGAAACCACCAAGAACATCTTATGCCCTTCTTGCTATAGAAAAGAACTCCAAGAGCTCCTCTTCACATGCTCCCCTTTCCTGCCCACAATTAGCATAAAAATTTTCTAACAACTCTCTTGGTATGTTTGGTAGGGAAAAAAAAAAAAGTGTTTTCTTAGCTGGAATTAACTAACTTTGGTTAAAATACAATATCTTGAGTTAGCAGATGGAGATCCATTCTGGAATTTCCATTGGGTCTGTCTGAAGCAGCAAACCTTGAGTTGCCTTGTCTTCATTGCTATTTTGACCTCTGCTAGCAAGCCTGGGCCAACCCACCCACATTTAGAGACAACTTTTATTTGCAATATAAACAATATCCATGTCACGATGGATAAAGGGCAGATCTGTGGGATTTCATATGGGAAAAGACAACTGCTTTTGCCAGACACTGGTTCCTAATAACCACCTTTCTTCTATTAGGTCCTAAACAAGGAGGTGGGATATGTCTTGGGGGGTCTGAGGACTGACCAGAGAAAAGGAGCTGAAGGGAAGGTGGAGGAGCCTGGTTACATGTGCTCTCTGCTCAGCAGGGAGGCCCCTGTGTGCTAGAGGGAGAGAGAGGCTCTACTTTCATCTACATGAAGAGAAACCAGAAGTAAAGGTACCTTTCAGGAGGGCTAAGGGGTCTCCTAGTGAGAGCATTTAAGCAACAGAGTGGGAGGGAGAGGATGTCAGATCACGAAGGGGGTCCATGTGATGACTTGTTTCTCAAACACAGAGTGAACAATCTTGTGCTGAATTTGAACACAAGTGATGAGTTGTAAGAGTGGTGAAAATGGCAAATAAATTCTAGGAAATTGCATATAAAGAGGAATCATTGTTATTAAATCATTTAGAATGGGTGTGTTTCAAATCTAGCTCACAGTTGAAACCGTTTTACAGCTATAGCTGTGGAGTTTTAACAAAATTGTAGAATCGCAACGTATCTGCCAGGGATTTATTTTAAGGATTATAGGGTGGTTATATAAATGAACCTCAATAGACTCAACATGTTTTTGTGATCTGAACCCTTCAGTGATTTCCACTGCAGTTATGCATGCAAGAAGCAACACCATGTGTGTATTTGTGTGCACATATGCAAATATATGAGACAGGAAAACAACACACACACATGAAGGCTCAGTCCCCAGCTCCGCAGGCAGGCTTTCTACAGACTGCTCCTACAGAACAATGATACAATTTCTTAACATCAGCATCATGGTATTTCTTTTCACTTCTCCCCAGAGATCTCTTGTTTCCTCTGATCTGCCTCCTGTCTGTATTAGAAAGGAAAGACTATACTGTCCAGCACACTTCTGGTACTTGATCTCACTCCAGGCTCTGGGTGCTAATCCCACCACCTCTGTATTGCCTGTCTCTCCTGTCAGTGCATGTGTTTGTGTGTATATGTACAGCCATGCACATCTGCTAGTGACAGCCCTACACTGGCTGCTTTCCCTGACCTGTTCTGTACAAGAAGGGAACGGGACTCTGGCCCATAGCTGGCTCCATAGCCCGGCTGCCAACATCAGCTCCCACTCCTTCTTCTCCAGAAACTATATATTGCATTTCTACTTCAAACACATCTCTGCATCAACTGTCAGTCTAGCAGTCCAAAGACCCTAGTTGCCAGGTGCTCCCATTCTCCTCACTATGGGAGGACATTGTCCATGGAATTTGGCTACTGAAGCACTCAGAGACAGAAAAAAACTACAAAATCTGTCTTTTTTCTTTGCCTGCTTCCAGAAGATGGATGGAACGTTTAAGAAAATTCATCCCAGGCACGAACACTGAGAACTTCTGAAAATACTGGCTCTAAACTAGTGGAGATCAATCTCCTGAAACAGCCTCAATGATTTTAGAAATGCCTGTTGACACAGATATGGCTGTTAACTCCTCAGCTCTGGAGGTCAGAGCATGTGCTAAGACTCACTTGATGGCCTCAACAATTCTGCTTGACTGGATGGGTAAGTCACACAGCAGAATGCTGTTGTTGGTCCATGCGAAGGAGTGCATGCCCCTAGGAACACAAGCATTATAACCATTTCTGTTTCTTGAAAGTTCTCTATTTCATTAGTAATGCTCCAATGGAATAATGGTCGCAGACCCTAGCAGCAATTATAGAAATGTGTTTTGTTTTATTTATTTAACGCATAAGTACTAACTTTTTCATGAACAGAAAGTGATGATGCACTGGCAGGAAAATGGGGAAAATGGAGAAAAGGATATTGAAAGCTTTGAGCACGGCTCTCCTCTGTGCTGTCTCACTCTCTGTCTCTCTCATACATTTGCCCTCTCTGCCCGTGGATCCACTGTGGAAGCCATATGGCTTCCAACTCTCTTCTAAGTAGCCACTGAGAATTGTCTATAGTGGAATACTGCCAAACCCTTCCTGGTTTAATGACATGGGGAAGAGCGCCGTGCAGTGCTCACCCAGCACAGAGACTCGCTGCGTCCTTGATTATGATCCTGGAGCCAGCAAGTGGTGCTGGGAATTGAACCATCAGTGCCTCAAATACAGAAGTCGACATGTGCCAACCCCTGCTGCATTCAGCCTCTGTGCATGGCATATTAATGAGTCTTGAACTTGAGGTCCAACCTTCAAGCTTGCACAGAAGAAATTACCCAAAGACAAAAACAAAAAAGGCCCGCTTCGCCCTGTTTCACTCTAAGAGGGATAGGGATATTAGTTTCTTCACCGAGTTAGTTCAGTCCTTAAGCAGTAACTTTTTTTTTTTAGGCCATCTCAGCATACATAACCACAATTTCCCTTGATTAAAGATTATAAAAACTAGTTTGAAAAGATACTCAGAATAAACACATTAAGCCAAGAGGGTATATGAGGGGCGACATGACTCCATACTAACCCTCATTCTCATACCCTGTCCATAAACACCTGCTAAATGTTGGAGTCAGGTTATGGACCTAGACAGAGCTTTCTTCTGCCTGTTTTTATGTCCCATGACACTAGATTGCAGGAACATGTGGTTATGAGCGTGGTAACAGTCTCAACTAAAATCGGGAAGAGAGGGACCCTGCTCTAGGTGACCCTGCTTCGGCAGGCGGGTTGGACTAGATGACCCACAGAGGTCCCTTCCAACCCCTACCATTCTGTGATTCTGTGATTTCCACACCAGCACAAAAGAGCATTGCTGGGGACACCCTCAGTGCCACAGGCGTCAGAAATAGAGCCCGATACCTGTGGAAGCTGGTGATGCACTACAGCCTTCAGCTGCATAACCCAATTTGGAATTGCTCAGTCTTCTTTTACTTGAATTTCCTCATTTAGAGGAAAGCCATGGCCATCTACAAGTCAGCTGGAACACCAGGTTCGGGGAAATCTTGCAGCATTTCTTTTGGCCTTGCAAATGCCTGGTGCAGAGTGAAGGCTGGTCTTTTATTTCCTAAGAAACAATTTTTCTCCACGTGCATATTTGGCAGCAGAGGCACAATACAGATGAAAAAGACCTTACAGAAGGATATTCTCTTTCTTTGGAAAGGGTTGCACCTTTGGAGGGAAATTTGAAAACCTATGAAAGCTGTGTCCAGCTGCAAATCTGTCCAAAAGTCAGAGGAAGGGACAGCTTGTAGAGGATGAACAGAGCCAATGTACAATGTAACTCTCCAGGACAGCATGTTTCTCTGGTGGTAAAAGCGAAGGACAACACATCACTGACCCCAAAACAACAGTCTACAGCCTTCCTAAGCAAGATAAAACACTTCACAAGCCTGTAAAAAAATCACATACTGAATTTAATTTCTGCAAGAAATAAACCAAAATGCTTTACAGTGTTCCGGAATTTTTCTCACCTTTGAAACACTTGAGAAATTTAACTACGCAAAGCCCACAACAATCCCTGATGAAAGCCTGCTTACATCTCGGGAAGCTATGGAAAAAAGATCACGAGATTTGCCCAGTCACAAGGGCTATACTGGGTGTGCATTATTTGAGGAATCTGGCCTGAGGCATCAAAGCCCAATTTGTTGTATGTCTCAGGTCTGCAAATATAAATCTTCCTTTCCATAAATCAAAGGTGGTGTTCTTCAAATATGCTCACCTAGCCTATTAGACTGCCCAGCTCACTCACTAACAGCCATGATGCTAGAGCGGATACTACACATGGTGGCAGCTGGTCACATACAGTGACTCCAGCCCATCCATGCTATTGCTCAGTGTTCCTGCATCAAAGGGCAATACTTTTTCAAATACCCCACCTCTTTCTTCAGTATCTCACAAAACTCACCGCAAATTCTTGCCAGAGAACCTTCAATATGGCAAGCTAGCAAGAACAGATGTTAGTGCAGACCCAGACAGCATTTTCACAGTACAAGACACAAGTACTAGAAGCCCATGCAAACTATTCCATTTCTTCCTCAGCTTTTACTTGACATAAATCAACAAAAAAACTCACCACTAATTTTCATGACCATGAACACCAAATTACTTCACTAAGCATTGCACTGATTATTTCAGCAATCCTGAGATAAAGCAGTATATAATAATTATTATCTTAAACCATTAAGTGGTGCAGCAGCAGTGGACACACATTCCCTGCAGATCGAAATAACTTGGTTTTATCAATGGCAGAGTTCTCCAAACTACCCTGATACCAAAACCAATAAGCGTCATTTTTCTATGAATAAGCTGCCCAGGTTCCAAAATACCAACCAAAAATCTGCTCTTTGTTAAGTATTTCAGAACACAAAGTAATATCTGCTCTTAAGAAAGGCAGGAGCCGTTTGACTTCGCCGTGACTCAGAAAGTCACAGAAGTCTCATAAGCCTACAACGAAAGCAGCTGATTGGGCTTCACTGGTCATGCCTCTGTTTCAGCTTATCTGAGTTGGGTACCAAACTGGGACCATTACATTCACAGAGTCTTGCACTTTCAGACAAAAACACGCTATAACCAGCTTTGCCTTATTTAATAAAACAATAAACTTTGTGCTGACCTTTGGCAAGCGTTCAGGGTCACCAGGGTGCCGGGGGATAACCTTCTGTAACCTTTGGAAACCATAGTCAATGGTGGGTTCGTTCAGAGCTGAAACAACAACAAACAACATCGTGATGTGACAAACGCATAGCAAGCAGGCTCTGTTGCATTCTAACAATTGGCGATGCATTACAAGACCAAGGAAGGATCACAGCAAAATCCCCTTCTGCTGAAAGCAGCACTGACTATGAAGTCTTCGTTCAAACGCTGTTTGAGGTTGGTTCTGAGGCATCGGTTCAAACAGTAATGCAAACCTCTCCAATTGCGTTCATAAAACAAGGTTGCTGGAAAATTTGGGGATGTTGCATATATCTTCCAAATAGGAAGCAATTCTTATTTCTGAAAGCTGTGATTAAATTAATTTGATAAATACTTTGCATCCCCATGTTTCAGGTTGGGGTTCTTTCCTGCTTTCATATTACGAGAAAGATCCTTTGTGATTGGAAGAAAAAAAGAGTAACTGTTAGGGAGTCTCTCTTGTTCCAGATTCTATTACACATTTAATATGCTCCATGTGCACTGATCACATATAATTTTGTTGTGAACTACAGGCATTTGTCTCGGCAGTGTCTTTATTTTTCACTCACCAACATTGGCTTCAGCAGCCCGGCTCAGGCCCTGATCAGCACTAAACTGATTCAAAAGACTCAATGAACTAAAAAAAAATCATCCATGTTTTTAGTTCATTTTTCCCTCGTTCTTGTCCAGTAAAATGGAGGAGAGAAATGGTGGAAGTGGAACACTTTAATCTTCACAAAAATGCTGGTCTGCCTGCATTAATCAAAGGTCTGATTGTGCCAAGCCTTTAAGCACATGCTTATCTGTAAGCACATACTTAAACCCATTTGCTTTCAGCGAAGCAAATTTGAGCATATTATGTTTTTTATATGATTGCCTATAATTACAGGGGACTTCACTGAATGACCTTCTAGCTATATTTCCAGTCATATGATCACTTTAAAACTCAGATGTTAGTGAGACTTCAACATGTGCTTAAAATTTCCTAAGTGCTTTGGTGAACTGGAACAACAGTCAAGCATTCTCAAGCATCTCTAAACAACAGCGCATCTTGACTCTCCCATGCCAACAGAGATTATGAAATTTTCCACAGCAATTTGTTTGCATTTTTTTTAAGTTAAATGAAAGAAATTTTTTTTCCAATATGGAGTTTCATATTTTCAGCTTTTTTGTTTTTGGTAGGAAGGAAACTAATTTTTTTATTTTCATTTTTGTGTCATTTTAAAGTTTTTCTTATTTTGTCTTAGCTTATTAATAGCAAAAAAAATATTTCTGCACAAGGTCTGCCTACTAAATTCTGAATATATCTTGCACTTTTATGTTCGTTTTATTATGAGCACTATTACGTGGCTAGAATTATGCCATCTGATTCTTGCAAAGAGTTTTAGCATCAAAACTATATCTCCCAGTCTCACCTGTGCAATAACCTCATGTGGCTCAATGATGCTTATCCCACAGAAAGTTACACAACTCCATCTGTCTGATCAACAAGCCCCTCCAGTTTTCCCCATTGATTGGGTTTGATTATTAATAAATTCTGAGAGACAGCATCCGAGGTACAGAAACGACCACAATGCTGCACACAGATACAAGCCTAACCTCATGCCCAGTGATGTTATTGTATCATAAATTGATATTACACAGTACCACAAAATGGTAATCCTGATCTTTTCCCAGAGGTGATGAACAGCACTGCAGGGAACACATACTGCAAGTAAGGGTTTACATACCACAACCACATGACCAAAGATAGCAACATTTTGACTAGCAACTATTTAACTAATATAATAAATGCATATAACAAATTGTAACCAAGTTGTTTTAACACACTCTGCTCAGCCCTGCCGTTATAGCAGCCCATGTTGGGCGCCAAAAGGACTATCATGGTTTGGCCCCCGCCAGCAACAAAGGACCAGGCGGTTGCTCTATCACCCCTCCCCCCCCACTGGGGTGGAGAGGAGAATGGGAGGAAAAAGGCAAAACTCTTGGGTCGGGATAAGGACAATTTACCAGAACAGCAAAGGAAGCGAACAGTAACAACAATACTGACAAGAAGAATATATAAAATCAAGCGAATACACAGAGCAACTCTCTCACTGCCCTATGCCCAGTGCAATCCTGAGCTGCAATTCACCTCCCCCCAGCCAGCTTCCCCACTCAGACCCAAGCATGACATCACATGGTATTGAATACTCTGTTTGGCGAGTTTGGGTCAGCCATCCCCGCTGTGTCCCCTCCCGGCTTCTTGTGAAAATGATCCTATCCCAGCTGAACCCAGGACAACATTGCACAATTTGTCCATAATTCCACCTTTTAAGTGAAGAGAACATTTTTTCATACTCCTAACATTGAAGATCTTTAGCTAGACCACATTCATATCATGCAAGTAATATCTAATCACTGGCTTGTTTTTAATTAATTGGTATTCCATTAACAATCCCACAAAACAGTCCAGTTTTTAAAGAAACTGTTCCATTTAAATTATTATTTTCAAACCACATTTCTACAGCAGATGGTCCTACGGGCAACCAAAGGGTGAGGTTTTCTTACCCTCCCGGACCTTCAGTATATGTCAACTCCATAAGCAGACCCAGTGATGTTACTGCAAGTTGAGGCAGAAGGAAGGTGGCGTAGGGGAATCCAGATCTATCCAACAGCAGTGAAACAGAACTGTGTGGCTGACAGGGACTGGCTGGAGACGCACATAGTCCCGTAGAATCTCAACAGTTCTCTAATGTCAGAAAAGAATCTTCTGAGCGTATCATGAAATTACCATTACAGTATTATGGTAACACCAGACTAAGAAATCTTTCAGGATTTTACTTTCTGGGCTATTATCAGAAGTTTTTATTGCCCCAGAGATTATGGCATCCCTGTAGTCTCCTTGGGTTTTTTCATGCATTTCTCTTTGTCAGAAATATCTGAATTTGGCGTTTCATTTATATTCGGGTCATTGTATGGAACGGGTGAGAATAAGGCTTTTCCCCTGCTTGTGCCCTTTTTGGTTTTTGGATGGTTGGTTCCTTTCACACTCTGGCCACATGCTGTCCACTCTGTTGTGTAGTTTTGCAGAAAATATCACAGTACCTGTGTTTGTGAAGCCCCAGTTTCATTGCTTTTGAGTTTCCTTACACGGCTTCTTATCGTGGATCCGTTTAGTTTAGACTTTCCACAAATTTTAAAATAAATTCATTTACTGCTATTCATGTTCATTAACAAAAATAGCTGTTCTCTGAGAAAAAAACCCTACAGTTCTAATTTACATTTCTTTTGCAAATATGCTAGAAGATTTTAGTGTGGTTCTGTCAAACGTGTTTCTTCTCTAATTCAGTCTAGTTTATGGCCATTTTGCCTTTACATGCTTTGGGAAAGTAGTTACTAAATTCTGCAATATTATAAATGGAGGCCAGTTCTGAAATCCCCCCAGAGACAGCAGTCATTTTCTCATATCTTCCCACACATTCAACACATTTGAAATCCACAGAGTATTTCCTGTGAGTATTTTCTGAACTAAATGACCAAAAAAAATGTTAATTTTATGGTCCAATCTCACAAAGCATCAAGCATTCTCTGAGAGATACTGAAAACTTTCTGCCTCAAATAGCTTTAGCTTTACTTTGGGCGGGGAGAGAGGCTGCACACAGCAATTTGCAGGATTGAGTCCTAAACTCTAGTTGTCAAATACCGCTCATTAGTCTATAACCGTTCAACTCTTTCAATCTTAGATAAAATTAATAAAAGAAATCTTTAGCTGCCTGAACATGTAACCACAGATTGGACGATATCAGCCCTCCATTCTTTAGCTCATTTATAATCCAAGTCAAATGTAATTAGTCGTATCTCAAAGAAAGCCCTGTTTAAATATTTAACCCCACCTTCAGCGTTCAGGCTACACCAGTTCCTGCGTCAGTAGCTGGCAAAAGCCCAAAGAAAAGATGATATTCTGATCTCCGAGCACTGCAGAAGAGCCAGTGCTCAGGCCACCCTTCGTGGCTGCTGATGTACAAGGTTAGGTACCAGCTTCATGCAAGGTTTTGCCTCTGCCCCAGTACATGTGAGCCTGGTCTCTGCATTTGAAGTCCATCCACAGTAACGCATTTAGGAGTGCTCTAATTCAAAGAACATCCTTTTTTTTCCCATGATTTGTGTTCCTGACATCCATACATTAAAAACAAGCTAACACACACTGTAGTTAAAATGCACTCCCATTACCCTAAATTTTAAAAGTAGTATAGAAAGCACTACTAACTTTAAAAAACTATATTAAATTCAAATAGGTCCCAAGGCTAATGGAAGCAATTTGTATACCAACCCAAACCCAAACTGACTGGCCCACTTTTCAAAATACAGGTATGATAATCTTGTGGTTTTAAAAGGACATTTAAATTGAAAGACTGTGAATTTAGTACATAATTATACCAATAGAACCCTTTAACTTGTCAACTTGTAAATCTAAAAGGCTATCAATCATTTCTAAAGAGGAAATAAACCTTAAAATTCTTTGATTGACAGTGCTTACTTTTTATGTGAAAAAAAAGGAGTAAAGTGGCCAGAAATCCATTTACAAAAGTACATTGTTTTACATAGGTGAGTAAAAAGCCAATAATTACACCTCCAAAAGACATATAAATCAAAGTAAGTACTTCTCCCTCACTTACATATTTTAAGTTGCGGTAAACTTCAGGTAACTTTTTATTAAAATACTTTTCCAAATGCAAAGCTTATTGAAGCCATTAATAGAGCAGCATTTTCATTTAAGCTAATATAATCATTTTTGCAAATACAAGATTTAAGCAATTTTTCTCCTTCCAAACAATAAACTTTCAGCCTGTCTCTTGTGTGAATTAACTAAAATTACACCCAGGTGTACAAAATCTGTCTATCTATCCTAGTGTATGAGTTAAGGCACAATATTTATTATTCTTACCATTTTATGAATTACTTCTTAAACCCTTGAGGAAGAACTTTCATTCAAATTAGAATCTAGGAGAATAAGCCATGAAGCTCTTTATGCAGCAAGTCTAAAGCCATAACTCATAAAATCTAAGGCTTTTAATCAAGAAAATGCACAATGTCTATGGAAATAAGGACGTGTACATTATATGCATCTTTTCAAAGTCCAACTTATTTTTCAACAGAAATGCTGCTTATGCCTCTGAGAAAAATGTTTCCATCGTAACTGGAATTTCAAATTCTGCACAAATAATTTTCATAACTACATGTAGATAATTCACTATCTTTAAAAATCTCATTCTCTTTTTTTTAAACTAGTCAGTGAAGGGCTTTTTTTAATATTTCACATAATGAATTCCTACTGTGTCAATAAAGCTTTGCTCGTTAATTGAGTGACTGTCTGATGTATCTGAGAGAGGAATTTGTTTCTCTAGCCATGCTGCCAACTCACAGCAGAATGATCGACACTTAATATCAGCAATTAAAAGGACCTGTTCAAATATCATATGGAATTCGTAGCTTGGGGTAGTGTAGGAGAATTCTTCACCGAGGAAAACTCATTCAGCGAATACAGAGAGTAATTGAATTAGACACATTTTAACATTATTATTCAAAGAAAAATAAACACACACTACATAGAAGTATTATGGAAATACTTCAGAACGTAAAACATATCCAGTTAATTTGTTTCCCATGCATTCATGGTTTCATTTACTCCTTTTATTTTTCAGCCTTTGTTTCTTTTTCATTCTGTTTGACCCAAGACCAATGAGAAAGCAGCACTTAGACCTATGAACTTCCCATATGCTTCTCCAGTGGAAAAGGCTGCAAGGAGAGTGAAGGGACTCTAAGGGCTCAAGTAACAAAAATGTAAAAAGGCTGAAGGCTACAAACAAACTGGCCTCGGGTCCACAGCTCTGACCGTCCCTATCCCAGATGAGAAATCTGGTCTTGATTGTTCTAAGCGAAATACTCAGGCAAGGGCTGCACATGGGAATTAAATGTCCCACAGTGCTTGCTCCTGTGGTGCATCAGAGTCACTGGTTTTGTTGGAAGGCAGAGGCATCGTGGGGGAGAGTTTGAAGAAGGCAAGAATGACCTGCAGAAGTGCAGAGCTATAACGGCTTTAGAGTATGTCCAGGAGGTTGTGGCTACAACAGTGGTATGGAAGAAGATTGCTCAGGCTCTACCTTTGTCTCTTCACAAATCCATGTTGTTTTTTTTTTATTTAGTGCTACAACAAAATTAGACACCTAGTGACAAGCCCAGAACTATAATGACACGGAGAGGGGGCTTTGGGGTCTAAAATACAGTTGTTTTGAGTTTTTTCCTGTCTGATGAGAGAAACTTGACCAAAACATAAATAGAAGTTGACTCTGTGGCCAAGACACATGAAGTTATCCATCTCAACACCTCATAGCCACAAAACAGTATGAAGAAAACCACACAAAAACACTGCAGCTCTGTCGCAGCAATGAAGACCAGGTCAGGAACACATTTAACGTGTCTCTCTGTGCCCATATTAAACCATGTCTGAACATTTGAAGGCACAGGGAATAAATATTTTAAATAAAATCAAGGGCAGCTAGGAAATGCAGACTCTTCAAAAGAAGCCTTGCACTCTTAGCATCTTCAGAGGCATTTTACAGCTAAGGACTTCTCTTCTGGACATTTGGCCTCTTCCTCCATCAACTCATGCCCACCTCTATAATCAAGTTCTCTTCCTTTTTAATCTGTACTTCTGTCTATATTCACAAACTGAAGCTTAGGAAGTTCTGTCTGAACATGAGGAAGAACTTCTTCACTCTGAGGGTGACAGAGCACTGGAACAGGTTGCCCAGAGGGGTTGTGGAGTCTCCTTCTGTGGAGACATTCAAGACCCGCCTGGACAAGGTCCTGTGCAGCCTGCTCTGGGTGAGACCCTGCTTTAGCAGGGGGGTTGGACTAGATGACCCACAGAGGTCCCTTCCAACCCCGAACGTTCTGTGATTCTTTGATTTCCACACTGCTGAGAAATAGCAGTATGGGGTGCAAATGGCAACAACTGAGAGGTTGTGGCTTCCAACTCCCCACTATTACAAAGCACAAGCTCTATGAGGAGATGGAAAGCAGAAGTTCCTGTCTCTCCTAGATTCCAGATGCTGGAACGGAGCTGATCCAGGATATCTGCCTTCAGTAACAGCCTGTGGCTTCTGTCTCTGAGCTCTGGGTCATTTCTGCTAGAAGCCCTTGACTCTAACAAAATAAAACCTTGACTCTGGGAGATAGGGATAGGACAGGACAGACCATATTTATATCAAACTCCAGGTGCCAAAATGCCTTGCTAAGGCTCTGCAGCACAGCAATACTAACAATGGATGACATTATAAAGCAACTTCTTGACATGGCATGCTGTAAGCAAACCCTACCCAACAGCTCTTATGCATAGTGGCCTCTTTATGCCTGCTCTACAAAGACAGCAAAAAAAACCCTCTTCAAAACCCCATCATCAAATGAAAAAAAGTCTGTTTTGCAAATTTCCCTGCAAAGACTATTCCTTTGCTAATTAAAGACTGTTAAATGAAAACATGCAAGCATTTGAGCTAGTTGTTGTTGTTGTTGTTGTGAATTTGGCTTGCTTTTTATAAAGTTTCCTTTCCACTGACTTTCCCTGGAGTGTTTATTCCCACAAGCAATGGAAAACGGAAGCGCGTAGGACAGTATGAGACTGCACAGAAAGTTTTGAGCTAGAATGGCCCTTCCAGTGCTAACTCAGAATTTCCTTGCTTTTCTGGTCTCAGTACTCCCTCACTTAAACATACTCTTGCACATTGAATTTTCATTTTTAAAGTCAAACTTTGACATGATGTCATTTTTTTAACTAGAAATAGAAAGAGATAGAGATATCTGAAATGTAATTCCTGTATTTTACTGCTGTGTAATGCCCAAACAGACCCCATGTGCATGTGCCAAGCAATAAGAAAAATGCAGAACTCAGACAAATGATAAATCTAACACCTAGATCTCTTGAGTTTCCCTAGTGACTGCTCTTTACTTGAACTAAAGATGCAATAGGCCAGCGTTTTGAGGCAGCTCCACTGTGCTCATCAGTGTTATTACAAACATGATAGACAGCGTGATATTTTCTTCCTGATAACAATTTTTCTCTACCAACTAAGAACCAGAGGAGTTATTCCCTTCCCACCTAGCCCAGTCTCTGCAGCCAGTGGGGGTGCTGAAGATGCAAGGAATGCATGTCTTGAGCCCAAATATTTTATGAAAGTTAAGGAATGAAATTACTACATCTGTCTAGCATGAATCATGTGTTGGTTTCTCAAAATACATTAACTCTGAATGTTCACTCTTAGCAACCCGTAATCTGGCTTGAAAAAAAAGTCAAACAATTTGTCAGCTTTACAGTTTCCTCTTCCTCTGACTGTGCTGACCTCTTGTCTAATGGGGAAGATTTGGCCTTAAAGGAACCTGAAACCGAGTCCAGTTTCAGGCATTGGAACTTAAATATACCAATTTCAAAACAGGCTGGTAGAATTCAATGGCAATATGTATACAGAGGACCAGAAGGAAATTAATGCATGTTGGTTACTTCATCTAGTCATCTAGGTTAATTGATGCATCTTTGGCAGTCCTTATAAAAAGGGAAAGAACAGCATTTACATGTGAATATTTTCCTATTTGTCAGACACATTCTGGTAATGCACATGAGCATGCAGCAAAAAACTTACTGAAAATGGCTGGCTCTCAATGGGTTACCCCTTTACTTCAATAAATACACGTGTATACATACACATAAGCACAAAAATGCATACAAGCCAACACTGAAAATAACGTGTGCCTAAGGTTAGCTATTTGATCTATATTTAGGTCTACTTAAAAACATTTTAAAAATAAAGATACTGCATTTATTTTTAAGATGTTGGCTCAGAAACAGATGCAGAGGTGTACCATACAGAGCATAGGAAATGCTAAAATGTCACCTTATGTAACCTTTTATTTCATTTTTTGCTATGCATATTTTCAACATTTTACCTTTGCACAGACTCCTCAAATTCCACAATGTACGTGCAGACACCTTTAAAATTTTCACAGATATAATTTTGTATAACATACACAAGTTGTTTCTTTTTGTCACCCTTCGTGAACTCCTTTGGGATAGACAGCATTGAAAACCAATGCTGTAACATGTTGCTATGCAGAAATATTTTCTTTTGAATAATCCCTCTCTCTCTATCGCTTTTAACCCTGCTATTTCACATCTTCTTTTCACATTACTTGAAAAAAAATTATTACTAGGGGATGCATAAATGAAAAACTCAGTGTCCTGTCTGAATGCCAAAGCCATTCCTATCAGAAAGCATTTAGCCTAAATTTGGCTGTTTCTCAAAACTGTAGTCTTCTGATGTGCAAGTGCACTATGGTCAGAGCTAAAAGAATCTTCAAGCGAAAAAACTGGAAAACACCAGCAATCACATCAAAAATCTCTGCAAATGAGATTCACAGAGAAATACAAGTAGTGCTGAATCATAAAAATGAGATGAATTGTGCCTAGCTGTAATGAACATTATAGGTGTGATGTTCTTGGAAGGGAC
Source organism: Opisthocomus hoazin (assembly GCF_030867145.1). Lineage (NCBI taxonomy): Eukaryota > Metazoa > Chordata > Aves > Opisthocomiformes > Opisthocomidae > Opisthocomus > Opisthocomus hoazin. Next base: position 9,474,431 of record NC_134435.1, read on the forward strand.
TGACCTCCTGTGAGGTTTAATTTTGGTCTTCAATCCCTCTCCATAACTAAGCTTAAATCCCTTGAGACAACAAGAGTTCCAAATGTCTTTATTTCTAAACATTAGCTTTGATTTGTCTACATGAAATTGCGATAAGGCTACTCACTTGAAAGCAAACGGACCATTTTGGCTATATCCTCAATGATGCAGCAAATTGTTTAAAATTAAAACAATTGGGTTTGTTGTTTGCTAGTTTGTAACATTTAAATAGAAATGTACAATTTGAGAACTCTCAGTAGTCTCTGATTTTAGCAGCAGTTATCTCACCTGCTTCTGTAATTGTTCAGGGGGGTTTTTTGCAAAAATTTTGACAATAACTGTTATCAAGGGTAAAAAAAAAAAATCATAACAGCCTGTCTGATAAACATGTTTCCCTGCCCTCACACCCCAGTGAGCACTGTGACACTATACTTTTATCATCTAGTGTGTGCTCAGAATGAGCTTAGAACAGCAATTGCCAGGAATAGGCAGGCGATAAACTGCATTGATTTAACACATCTTGTTTTCAATCATGCTCGGATTTTCTGAGCACGCATTTTTCCTGTACTCCAGCTTGTAGCTTTTATCTGACGAGCTGATCCCTTTTCACTGGAAAATGAAAAGGTCGCACAATAAGACACGGTTTACTGGAACTTGAGCACGCACCAGGGAAAGTATTTTAGATAAATACTGTCAGACATAGTGGAGCTGAATTTCAACAACACAATTGCTAAACAACAATACTTATTACTCTCTTGAACAAGCCTACAAGCAACTTATGGCTCACAGCAGGGGAGAGCTCAAGAGTTAGCCTGCATAGTTAAAGAAACCTTATTCAAGCCTGTTTAAAGATGCAGTATTGCTTTTGCCTTATATGCACCGACTAGCCATACTTCAGGACCAAACTAAATGCCACCTCAGTTGCTTTCCTAGGTAATTTACAAATGACGGAAAACCATATCAATGACTTTTCTATTTTCTTTTTTTTGGTAGAAAGGTGATCGACTATGTGCTTGATTTATTTTAATCAAACGTGGTACTGGGTGGTGGTAAAAAGAAAATTATCCATATGTGAAAGTAATTTAACTGAAACTAATTAACTAACCAAGGCGAGTTGCTGAGGAGGTCAGTAAACAAGCAAGGAGTAATATGGCATGACTCATCTACCAATGGCCAAGGTACAGTAGGGTCATAACAATAATTCTAATTTTTTTTCCCCCTCTCTCTGAAGTGACTGCAAGGATCTTGACCGATACAGTACTGGAAGCAAAATATCTTTACTTATTCCTACCAGGAAGAACAAACAAAACTTCCCAGTTATTCTTTACTGAACTGATTATACCCAAGAAAAGACCTCACCAAGTAAACAGGGAACATAATTTTCCTCCTCAGCCTAAGTGGACTAACACCACTTCCCCGCAAAGGCTCAACTGCCGATCTGCAGCCAAGGAGGGGTGATCTGTTCACTCCAGTTGCAGCCCCCCACTTTCTGTGTATGCATGCACATAAACAGACTATGCATGAGGTCCTCACCTGCCCGCATGTCTTGTACTCCGTGCAGCACCTACACCTACCAAATCCACCTAGGTTTTTCATCTGACAGCAGTCATTCAAAACCAAACTCAAAAAAGTGGGCTTCCCATCCATCTCACCCCTTCAGACTTTGGAAGATATTCATCATTATCAGGGCTTCCCACTCTGTGCCCCTCTTCCAGCAGCCTTTCTCAGGGAGAGGGACCCTGTTTTTCACGGACCTCAAGCAGTCCCCAGACCTCCCCCTACATTTACAGGTATTTCTGCACCGCTGGCTGAAAAGCCAGCCCAGCCTCCTCATGAATAACTTGGCTGCAAGGGAGAGTGGCATGTTTAGTAGAAGGATTCCTTCAACACAGGCTATTTGCTCTGGCAGCAGCGGGTTCAGCTCCACAGTGTTATTCTGAACGTGTCATGTCCTGCTAGCTCACTTGTGTTGAGCACTCCTATGTGGCAAAAATATCGCAAACAGGTGATGTCCACATGTGAAAGCAGTCACTCCTGCCTTTTCTCCCTGATATATCATTATTCATCACTTCTGCTTACAATTATATACAGTCTTTCAATCCCTGCAAACATAGATAGGGGTTAGAAACTCCAGCCCTGATCCAATCTGCACTTTTGGAAAAACCAGCCGTGCTTCTCCAGGCAGCTGATCACTAAGACACAGTCAGCTGCTGGTTCAGCTTAGCTATAACAGTTAACAAGAGACAATGATACCACCTATTCCTTATGGACGCTGCAATACAAAGGGAAGCCCCCAAAACAAAGCATCACCCCCACAAACATCCTTCCCATTCGTCAGCAACGTCAGTGCAAAACTGGTGTGAAATATTTATGTTTTCTTTGCTTCTCCTGGATGTGCTTGTTAGTCATTTAGGCCCAGCATAAACTCATCTTAAATTCACTTTGTCCAAGATTCTTAACCCGTATAAAGCAGAACCATTCTGTGAATTTTTCTGAAACTATACTGACACTGGCTGGAAACTTCAGTGGCTGGAGCTGAGTTTATATTTTGCATATATACATTAGCTAGCCAAGGCTCCACCTCTAATCATCTTTCTCGGATGTTCTGCTCACATTGCAACTCTTACAGAAAAATATGGTAAATACTATTTAAATTACATTTTTAATTGTAATTTTAAATAGGTAAGTCACAAGCAAAGTGATAGAGCTCAAGAAAAGTATAAAGTAAAATCCAACTTTGCACGCAATGCCATTTTACATTCAGCCCCGTGAATCTGTGCAAAAGAACTCATACAAGCATCGATTTCTCCCCCTCACCTCGCAAGTTTTTTTGCTAGACGAGTAAGCTGAAAATCCGTGCTGCATTTTAGAGTTATCTCATGCAACACAAGCAGAATTCTGATATGTCTTCTTCATTAAGCGCTCATAATCCCAGAAATGAAAGTAACTCATTTCTTCCCAGGGTGCCTGTTAACTGAGAAACTCATCTTAATTGAATGCACAGATCAGTTAACCATCTTCAGATTCGCAAACCATTAGTGCCCCATTTGCACAGCAGCTCTCCTGGCAGGTCTCCTCCCACCACTGTGCTGAGGGGGGACCGGAGACTCAGCGAAGGAGGGGAGGTGCTGGAGGCGATGAGCAAGCACCGTCAAGGGCTTACGCTCATGACAAAATGAGCGCTCTGGGGCCGAACAGGCCTTTGCTAAATTGTCAGCGCTAGATCACCTTGCAAGTCAATTACACAGAAATCAACAAATACTGCAACTCTGCCCCCAAATACGAGTTAAGCAGCCTCCAAACACGCCTACAGAGAGATCACTAATCTGGAGTCTGGAGCCTCACAGGCATAAGAGAAGAGGAAGTAAAAACAATTGCCTATATCACTCCCTTCGCATCTTGCCTCTCCCACCATCACAATTTACCATCTAGAATACATTTGTTAAACCAGTGAAGATGAGTATGGAAATTAAAATATCCCAGGTGCAGCTGTTCACCTGTAAAGCTGATGCTTCAAAAAGAAAACATAAAAGGCAAGAAAATGAGGAACCAGACTGAAACTCAGTGTCCTGTTGTGAAACACTTCCAATGTTTCGTTTACAGGGGGAGTGAATGAAGCCAACCTTTGGTTCTTCAGTGGTAACTGGGATACACAGAAAAACATCTCCGCTGGTCAGTGTCGCTCCGAGGCAGTAACCATGTCCCTGCAGTCATCCACGCTCGTCTGCCAACTGACCAACGCAGATCTGACATAGCTGAAATCTTCTTGCACACAAATAAGGCTCACCAAAATTAGCCATTTTCCTTTTAGTAGGAATTTAAAAAAATATTTTAAGTGTTATTGGATTATTTTTTCCTGAAACAGAAATATTATCATTTCCCTAATTCAAGGCAGAGGTAGAATAAACAGATTAAAGACTGTAAGATGATCAGAAAATAGACTAGAAGGTATAAAGTTACCACGCATAACCAGAAATGATCGCATAGGTTTACAATCACATATTTGTGCCTGTTTTATTTCCTAATTTTCTAGGTATAGGCCTATAGGAAAATTCAGATTCCAGCTCTGAAGTTATCAATAAAATACCTTCAGAGCAGCATGGTATTGCCCATTTTCTCTTGTATAAAACAAATACCTTCCTTCCATCCAACTCAAAACAAAACAAAAACCCCACTAGAATGGATTATATTATTCTGTACAAATTTCCTTCTAGTGGATTTCGTGAGAACTGTTGTCATTACAAAAAGTTGCAACCAAAATATGTATGCATCATATTAATATGCCTCAAAGTTCAATACCGACCCAAACAGTATCATCAGGTGATAAAAACAAAGATGCTGCAAGCACGACATGAAAAAAGAGTATTCAAATGTTAAATCTAATTTAGCAATTTGCAAATTACCAGTCTAAAAGAAGGAATTTAACATTAATCTTGCTGGAAGTGGCATACTTATCGGAAACTGATTTATAGCTTTCCAGGCAGTAAGCAATATATATAAATGTACATCTGGGTCCATCAGCAGTATGCAAGAATGCTCTTCAACAGACAAACTCACTAAGTCCCTGAGTGAGCAAAGTATTAAGCACCTGGCTGCCAGAGTTAATTAGCCTGCACAGAGCAACGCACTGCTGCTGCTGCTCCTAACCAGCTCCATCACAACCAGCCTGGGGCATCTCTGCTTTCTGCTCTCCTGTGCTGTGTATATGTAACTCAAGAGGGAAGCTGCTTCTTCCTCCCTCATGATTCCTGTGCATGCCAAGCCCATCACCTTGGTATCTAACCACTTGCTCTAAGGACACTTCAGCTCACCGAGGAGTACACAGGGACAGAGATGGGAAGCAGTGGCCTCCTGCACCATCTCTCAGCATTGCACACTTAAAAGATGAGCCACTCGTTTTTTGTCCCGTAATGCATTTAGCTACTGTGCAAAGCAGCCACAAAGGCTGTCAGCAACTGACTCCACACAGGGAAGAATCTGCAAAAATGTTTAATGTCTTGGGCTTCAGAGAAAAATCACTTTGGTTTTGCACTGAAAAGACTGTGCAGGTGCCTGGCAGCTCTTGCACGTCACTGGGCTGGCAGTGCCTACACTTGTAGAGCCTGGGGACAGCCATGGAGGTACAGACCACATCTTAGATGACTCTCAGGAAAGGAGATTCCCACCAGTGGAGCTTACTCACTTTGTTGGCATTGATTTTTACATCCTGTGCGGTCTCTTCCCTAACTGACTGGATGATATATATTCAGTGGCAAAGGTAATTGTCTAAAATAAATCTAAGTTGTAGCTCATTGAGTAAAACATGGACACTGACAAGGTACTGTGTCATACTAAACACTAATGTGCTTGCATAAACGATTGTCTCAAAAAATGCGCTATTTTTTCATCTTTACTTAACAAAGACCTAACAATCTTCTCTTACGTGAAGCCACATAAAATGTTATATGTAGGTAAGTGTGTGTGTATAAGTGATTGTGTGGCTGAAAATGTGTTATCTGCATCTCCTAGCAGATAATTTTGCATCTGCTGTATATGCCTGTGTACAAAGGCTCAGAAAGGCGACAGCCTTTCCTCTGGCCTGTAGCAAGTGATATATTAATGCTGGAGTAGATGCATCCTAGATTATCGTAGCCAAAGCTGGGAAAGACAGAGCAATGGTATTTAAATCTAGGACTTGCAAACTGGTAGATGCTTTCTCCAAATACCAAAGGGAATTGTAATGTCACTTTTTTCTTCCAAATTTTGCTTGTTGCACAAAACAAAAGTGAATGAACAAAAGAAGAGAGGCAAAAAACTCCCACAGGATTCTCCTCCTCTAGTCAAGACAACCCAGAACTGTCATTCCCCTTCATTCCCTTTCCTTCTGCAATCTGCCCACACCAGCAGCATGACAGACAGAAAGCCCTTCATAAACCACTGTTTCAGTAGTTTATCAGAAGTATAAAATAAACATGAACTGAAACACATATAAAAGGAAACTAAATACATCATCTCCTGGGCACCTATAATAAAACTAGAAAAAAAAATTTTTTCAACATTCAAATATTCAGAAATTAAATGATTGGAAAAGGAGAGATGGGACTAATCCAACTCCGTTTCAAAGGTTGTTTTACTGTGAAAGACCATACTGCTCTACAGGCAGTATTCATCTTACTTCAGCTAATTGTGTCTGATGGACATTGACCCACTGACATTTGGTGTAAGTATCAGATGGCAGAATTCAGTTTCAAGTACTTTTGAAAAAGTACTCCGGGCTGATTTTTGTTACATTTAACTACAAAGCATGCAAATCGTTACTCATTATTGGTTAGGCTCTTCAGTCCCACTGGATTAAAGAACACATTACATGGATTTGGTCAGCACTTTTTTTTAAGCATTAAAAGGTCTATATTTCATTCAGATTATGGCTGTGGGGCCCATAAGTTTGAGGGTATTTCCCCAGCCATGAAGATGTATTTGCAATAGCAAGAGTGAAGTAAGCCTCTTTGTGGGGTACCTATGCAGTCTTTTTTTCCCTTACTATAAGCGTTCTTTCCACGTAATTTGGCATCATACAACCCCTGTAATTTATAGTAGTCTTGCACTACACTCCATTGTAGAGCTGGGGAACAAAGAGACACAAAGCCATAAAATTTAGGTACCTATGCCTATTTAAAAATCCCAGCAGGTGCCTAACTGAACTTTCAGGACTCTAAACATAATCAAAATTCTGACTGTAAATAACAAAGTCAAAATCACACAAGAAGTCCGAGACTAAAAGAAGGATTTCTGCAGTTGGACGATAAGCTACTTCTCACCTGTACTGAGGACCCCCAGTCTGCAGTGTCTGGTAGGTGGTCACTAGTAGCACCAGGCAATAATGAGATCCTACTATCATTCAAGTTTTAGCTGACTAAATATGTGAAGAATCACAATGGACAAGATTCAAAATTCATTACTCTGTGCTTTGATGGGCAGGGGTAAAAGAGTGACCTGCTGGGCACAATTTTTCAGTAGTAAACTGCTTAGAAAAGGAGCCGTGAGTCAAAGATCACCTCCCATTCCAAAATGAATAAAGTTTTCTAACTTCTCCTTAAGGCACTACTGAGTAAAATGAGCAAACGCCCAACACTGTCCGGTTGCCTTCAAGTAGAATTTATTCAAAATATGAGTGACATTTAGCGACTGTCATTAATTTCCCATTAAAATAACAGGATCTACAAAGGAAAGACGAGTATTTTTCAACCTGTGGTGCACAAACCTCCAGGACCACAGAAGTCCTGAAACCATTTCTCGGTGGTCCATGAAAGAGAACTAAGAGATGCGGGTCTGTTTTCAGCAGGCTTAAAGTCACTGCACAACTCACTGTTCAAGGGTCTGCATTTGTACTGGAAAATATTTAGGTGTCCACAACCCTGAAAAACGTTGAAAAGACACTGCGATGGATGGTTTGTTGGCACAAGCTCTCCTCCCGCTGGAAGATTTGCTACATACATTGAGGCACTAGCTTGGAAGACTGTGGATATTTTCTGCTGAATGGGGCCCTTGGAGAGGAAATATTTGATTTACTGCAGAGTTCTCATTTCCCTGAATTGCAAATAAAGTGTAATTTGATTAAATGTAAATGAATCCTACAATACTTTTGGTGGCTTGTCTGAAACAATTGATTGTAATGGGCATCCATCATTTGGCCTGATTTTAATTCAGAGACAAAAAAGGCAAAATGAGAAAACTAAAGCAAGTGCCACTAACATTCTAGAGCTGGAGCAGTCGAGATTTCTGGCGCTGGACTGTCATTTCCATTGTTCTCAGAGAGCAAGCAATGCAGAGGAAGGGAAATGCAACAGCAAAAGAAAGACGTGAAACACATATATAGAAATACATATAGAGGAAAATTCACCTTTTTCACAACGAATTCCATTAAATCAGCTTAAAGAGCCCAATTTGTTATATTTATTTTAACACTGATATTCTAAAATGAATAAGGAAGATAAATATTGTTCTATGGTTCTCAGTTAGAAGAAAAGCTTCGTTTTTATAGATCACCCAAGTCCTTTTTCACCAACATAATTTCCAAGTGCATAATACTGGTTTCTGTAGTTCTTGTGGTCTGACATAATAGGGAAGTGAAATTTTTGATAGTGGCACAAGTTGATAAACTTTTGGTGCCCCTTTCTTTGAATGTGGAACTACTCCAACCACAGAGATAATTATAGATGAGCAGACTGTAACTGCTTTATTGCTTTTTTTTCCTCATAAATTTTAATTTTGAAAGTTAAGTGAAAAATGTGGTTTCTATTTCCTACAAATTGCACCCAATTTGGTTTTAACAAGAAAACAGAAAGAGATGGTACATTCTTTGGAGTGAATTAGAGAGAGGAGTTTGTTTCTTTGTCTTCCACCATCATCAGAATAGTAAAATATAAAATGCAAAGAAAAAATGGCTGCAAAACAAAGAGCAACCATACATTGTACTAAGAAAAACACCAAGTAATTCTTTATCTAAATAAGCTCTGAGCAATTTAACAAGGTAATACAATTCCTCCAGCCTTTTTCCCCTCTGTTCTACCAGACCAGAGCTTAAAAGAAATCAAGCTGCATACACGTGTTACAGGAAATCTTCTAATAAGAAAATGCTGTGTATATAACCATCTTGCTCTCTCATAAAGTACCAGCAATTGTCAAAGTTCCATGCAAAGCAGCCCTATTCAGACCATATTAAAAAGCTTTGGATAAATACTTACGTGGAACTAACAAAGCAAGAGTAGAAATGAAAGCCAACAGAAGACAGAGCAATGGTTTTTTTGCCCAAGAGATATCTGGGACTCGAATCGGTGTGTGGTATTACCTACTGTACCCATACCTAAAATTACAATACACATATTAAGATCTTCAATCATATTAAAGGCTACCCAGCTTTCCTTCAGCAGCAATGGTCCAACAGAGGTTTTAGAGGAGCTGGAAGATGCCCTGGGGCAGGTAACAGCAGCACAAAGAAAACATTAAGAGAGGATCCTGCCAGCAGCGAAGTGAGTGGGCTTAGCTCAGGATGCACAGAGAGATGACCCAAGTCCAACCAAACCTATGGGTCAGCATGACTAGGAAATGGAATGGTGGTGATCAAAATACAAGATGGGAAGTCCACTAAATCTTGTAGTCAGGCAGTCAAGACTTACTGTAAGGACTGTAGGTATTGTAATACTTAGAATAATCCCATGAAACTTTGCAAAGGTTGACAATTAGATTCCTAATAGAGCACTTCAGTAACCTAAGGAGTTTTCTTTACTTTCACCAAGATTTTTAGCTGCTTCTAAGCAATTCTCTTCTTGAAACTTAGAGGATACCAATTGATTTACAATGTTTTTAATCCAAATAATACTGAAAGTTAACTACCAATGTTAACTGGTAACGGAAGCTTTATCAGTTTTCTTTAAAATGTTTAAAAGTGTGCAGAGCTTCTGAAAAGAAGTAGTAAATAAACAAGAAACCCATTTCTAATGAATTGTAGTGCAAAGAAATTTTCATTATGAGAACATATGTGAAAAAATCCATTTTCCCTGAAAAAAAATCTAGCACTGTAAGTAGTACTTTTAAAAAAAAACCATGAACCTTCCATAAAAATTCAAATTACCAAATTTGTGAAATCTAGAGGGATAAAAGTTATTAGCGAATTACTGCACAAATTTGAGAAAATAACTGTGATGAATTTCATGCAACTTTAGACTTTATTACACAAATCCCTAGGAAATTTCTTTTGTAGGAAAACTTTCATTGGCCAATAACAGTGCAAGTCTCAAAGTGTTTTCTAAAAAAACACGAGTGAACTGATGAAACTGCTTCACTGCTCCGTCGACACCCCGTGCCATACTTGTTTCCTGTGTTAGCCATAACACCCATCTTTTGTCCATCCTATGACTGTAATCACCCAAGGTAGAAAAAACCCACAATTGTTGCCTGTGCCATAAACAGATGCTTCACCACAGGCACCTTGACTCACAAGCAAATAATCCTTTCAGTGACTAGAAAGGCTTGGTCCTACCTCTTTCCAGAGGCAAGAGTATGTCTTCAGATTGCAATTGTCCCTTCCCGACTGTAGGTGCAAGGAGTGCCAGAGAAGAGGGTTTTCTTCACCCCACGTGTCCCGGCAGAGTCAGAGCACACACCTCAGTCATTTATCATCATGCCATCTCAACCTGCCACCTTGACAATGATTTTTCCCCTGGGGTTTCTAAACTAGAAATGTTATTTAGGTTACGAAAACAATTGCACATTTTCTGCTTCCTAAGCCAGCGCAGACCTGCAAGCATGCAAATAAAAGGAACTGTAAACCTCCCAGGGCTGCACTCCTCAGCCCTCCTTGCTCAGGGAAAACACACACCGATGGAGAGAAAACTTGTGCCTGGGAAAGCAGTGCATGGTGCAATGCTACGACCATCGCAACCTGTGCTCACTTTGGTATCGACAGCTCAAGAGTCTTACTGCAGGGCCGTGCAGTTTACAGAAAGCAATTTTCTTTGGCCTCTGCATCAGCCATAGATTATTTTCCTCCTATCACTTTTCCTCCCTTCCCCCCATTCCTTCATCAGCAGTGTCCATTTCACTCTCCCCCCAAGACTGTATGGATTAAAGGGGGAAAAAAGGACAAACCTTGCAAGCCAAACAACGCTGAGGATCCGGTGCAAATCCTGCAGACCGATGTTAGCTGAAATTTGCAGGAGGCCTGATCTGTTCAGAACTTCCTCATCTGGTCTGGCTCCTATTTCTAGATAATGATCACGGGGGATGCAGTAAGTTTGCAGGCAGGTATAAAGCAGCTTCCTCAGAGAGCAGGATGCGCGTTTATCTTCACAACTGCTAAAATGTTGCCCTGTTACAGGAGTTCACTCAATTTCTTACTTCTTAATTTTTTTTTACATAGGTAAATCTTATCTATTCTCATTATAAAATTCTTGCTGCTAAATTATTTATGCCAACAATCAAGTGTGATACTTTTGTAGATGTCAGCAGTTAAACAGGAATGAAATGTTGCGTGATGGAGTTTAATGCTGTGGAAATGTCGGGGCGCTTATTTTAAAATTCCACTGACCTTTGCTGTCCTTTTTTCAGTGTTTGCCTATTGCCACAGTAAGGAAACACTGCAATAAGATCAGGAATTTTTATATGTGGATCCTGAAAGTCAATATTTAAGGAAAGCATGTTTCCTCAATTACACCATTGCTGACTACGTGCTATCAAAAGAGGCAGCACAGAGGTACCATTTATGCACAACACAGACGTGCGATGTAGCAAAGGGAGCAAAAGCAAAAAGCTCAAGCAAAGCCAGAGTACAGGGTTGTCATAAGAGGAGCATGAGAGCATAATGTCTGCATGTTGTTACAGTGGGATACCATGACAGTATAAAAGTTTGCAGATATTTTGGGGGCTCCTCTCTTTCCCTGCCAGCAGTCCAGGCTCCGCGGGACCTGTGTAACAAGGCAATAGTGTCTGTGAAATAATGAGCAGGGAACACAGCGCTCCATTGCAATGTTAGGTGCGATGTTGCACACTAAAGCACTGGATCAATACTTCCAGCAGCAAGCCGTTCAATACCCCTGAATTATTGCTTCATTTTTCTTCTTATTATAGATGAGTTGTGTTATTATTTTCCCAAAATCGATATTTTACAACCTTTTTTATCCATTTCTCCATAAATTTTGTGATTACTTTAAACTGGGAATTCCGGTACACTAAATAAGATGCAGTATCTGAGAGGTAGTGAATGTACCAACACGATTTTTTACTCCAGACACTGCTTAAAGGCAGATCCTAATCAATAGCTAAGTAGGGAAATTTTTACGTAAGAAAGCTGGAAGCAGCACCTATCTTACAAAATCAAAGTTCATGTTCTGAGAAAATATTAGCTACAAAAGAAGACTATTTCAGAGGGACGGGGAGAGAGGTCTGATGGGCACTTTGGCGTGGGAAATTTAATTCCAAACAAATATGCTTTTTACTTCCCTGCTTTTTACTTCCCCTCAGCTAAAGGGCGACCATAATTCACTGAAATTGTTTCTTACAAAGCAGATAATCCTGTGCACCTTAGAGTGATTTAATTAGCTTCCATAGCTGTCTCCTGCTAAGTGTTTAAAGCATCTGCAAATCAAATCATGTTAACTCATCTGCTGCATCACTTTCTTTGTTCTATGCATAGGACCTTCCTAATAGCGTTAATAGAAGCATGAGTTTCCCTGGAGAGGGGAGTAGCAAAGTGAGTTAATTACATAGTTATTGTAAAATTGTGTACATTATTCCACAGAACACACAGGGTAAGTACGAAGGTGCTGCACAGAAAATAATGACAATTTTGGGTGATCCCAAGGACCGCAATGTTGCAAGTCAAAAGGATAATGCAGATTCCCACTGAAGTCGGAGGAATTCTGCTGAACTCCTGTGTGCAGTCTGCCTGGCCCGGCTGCTCTTGGCCTGCAGTGCAGGATCCTGGCTACTCCCTACACATCAGCTACAATTTCCATCCTCACAATTACCGCAGAATTACAAGATTGAACAGTAGGAGGTACAGTAATCTCCACTCAAAATTTTATAACACTTTAAAAATTTTAAAAGGGCGAAAAAAAATCCCTTGGATTTTCTGCTATAAATTGTACAGATTTCTGCTCATATCCATTTAGTCTAATTAGGCATAGCATCACAGACCCCTCAAAGAGCAGGTCCAGCACCTTCTTCGGATCTGGGCATCAGTACTACAGTGGGGCAAATAATTCATAGCAAACCACTCCCTCTCAGGAACTGTCCAAAGAGATATATTTCTCCAATTAACTTGTTAGCTGAAACTATTTGTCAAATAGTTTTTCTGATTAACCTCATCCTTACAGATAGATCATTAAAAAGTGGATTGTTAAGAATGTTTTGTTTAAATTCTCCATTTATAGCATATGTTCAAGGAGGGCATCACCTCACCTGTGTAAGTGTTTGCTGGTTTGAAGCCAAGTTTCTTAACAACCAACAGTAAGTTTTACATCCTTTTGTTCAGGCAGAGACATATATGTTACGGAAAGTTCACTTTCCACAGTAACCCTCCGAGTTTTCTTGAAACGGACTGTCTCAGCTTATTCACTTGTTCAAACATTCACAGGGAGCGAAACACTACAAGGAAACTGAAGGAAATTCATTGCCAAAAAAACAAATGAATATTCATGGTCCACAGAAATACCCTTATTTCCCAGCTCTAATCAGCATGAACATCTGTGAAAAAAAGTCTAATGGGGGAAATTGGAGAGGGGAGGGGGTCATTTTCATCCTTTCCCTTAGGCCCCAATTTAAAGAAGGTTCATTTATCTTTTTAACAGAACTTGCAAGTAATGCAAGGATGAACAGTTCTGGTGAAGAAATGATGCGCAGACTGGCCTTCTCTTTGGGAAATTTGAACGAAATTCTTCATGCCAGAACAAAAGATATTTAATGCAGGTTCTTGTTCCTGTCCCTGACCTGCCAGACGTGTGCGCTGCCCTGAGATCCCCTCTATCAATAACAGAGCCCGAGCTGGCAAAAACACCCAGGGAAAATACAATCTAAGGCAAATAGGCAAGGTATGTTTCACCCTCTTTCTTTTAAATAACATGCACATTTCAATGCAATATTTAAAGGAAACAAAAGTAGATAAAAAGTAAAAACTTGTAGAGAAAATATTATTGATTCTCAGTATGACAGACACCTGAAGACCTATTTTTAGAAACAACAGCGTAACAACTGTTTCTAGTAGCTGTGTACAACATGCTTGTGAACTTTGGGGAGAATTTTTTTTGGAGTAGTGAAACTAGTCAGAGATTTACATTCTCAGAAAATATTTCCCTTGCAGAAGTGACCTTTCAACACGAATTCATGGTTACTTCTGGCAGTAAAATCTTGTCTTTCATTTTTACAAATAGAAGTTTGCTATTAGAACTGCCTGAGTATGAAAACTATGTGTGTTTATTTAACGAGTTGTAATCTTCTAAGGAAAGCAGCCCATCAAAAGCTAGGAAGAGGATATAAGTCAGGAGAGAAAAAACAAACAAACAAACAAAAAGGGGACAATAAGCACATGTCTTTCAGAAACTATCACGGGACTGTAACACTTGGGCAATAGTTACTTGCCTACACAGCACCCGGCACGTGAGGTCACTGAGGGTGTAATGCTTCTCACCCAGCTTCAGCCACCCAAGTGCATATTTGAGCACTTGTTCAGAGCCCTTCTGCAGACACAGGGAAGAGAGAAGAGTTTCCTGATGGAGACTCACCCACTTCTACGATGATGTCTGAGACAGTCAAGGGGGTATCATGCCCCAGAGCTCCAAAGGGAGGGTTCACTAGGGCTCACTAGATTTCTGTCCCTTATGCAGACGAGGTAAAAGAGGACCTCATCATGTTGAAAAGGGATAGAGCCCACCTTGGGAGATGCTGCAGTACTAAAAAGCGACAGCAAGTTTCACAATTATTCATAGACACCGCAGGTTTTGCTCTGTAATTTTCACAGATTTAAATGGAGAGTTTGGCGCCAGTTTCTGTTTTAACAAACATATATTTTTGCTAGATGACTGTTACAACATCTTAATTTTCATCTGCATTTTCTGTCCCACGGGGACTTAAAAAAAATATCAGTTAGGTGATTGTGTGAGGTTGCTCTCTCAGTTGTTTTGGGTTTGTTTTTTTAATTAACCCCTTGTCTGCTGGGAATGGGGTTTCCTCCTGTTAACCACCAATGCTGACACCTGGTGCTATGCAAGAGCAGTTCAAGTCCACAACTCTTCATGCAAAAAAGTTAACCACAATTTATGCCAACAGGAAAAAGATCAAAAAATCTCATTTGGGAGGGAAGGGGGAGGAGGGAAATTAAAGAAGACACCGAGAGATGAACTAACAGCGGGTACTGCCATGAAATACCTTAGGGCAAACTGCAAGACTGTAGGACTTCAAGGGTAACTGTTCATATCCAGGCTCTTTATTGTGATACTGAACAGACGGTTGACACCTTTCTCCCCCAGGTGTAAACTGGCATGAGCTGTCTGGTACTTAGTAGTCTAAGTTCGGCATGAATATGAAAGAACTTCATGCTGACATGCTGCAAAACCACAGTCTATTTCACATCACGCTAACATGTTTGTGCATTATTGTATTCACATCATGCTAACATGTTTGAGTATTACTGTATTAAAGAACTTCTGTCTTACCTCGTGGAATTAAAGATCTGCATATGTTTGGCTTGGCAGAATTAAGTAATGATGGGTTTATACCTCTGTAATTAACTGCAGAGTTCACAACAGACCAATGGCAAGATCGAATGGCAAAATACCTTTCAGTGAAGGTTATATAGTTATATACAGACATCAAATAATTGAGCTTGAGATTTTTTTATTGGGCTTGAGATTATTTTTTTTTTTGAGGGGGGGAGGAAGTTGCAGAAATTTTTAAAAAAATGCAGTGGTATTAACACCACAATATTCTTCCTTAGCAGCATCAGCAACTGGGTGATGGCAGAGATCTGCCAGAAGGTCCTAGAAAAGTTTGTTGAGATTGTTGAAACTTCTGTGCAGATTGATTCTTCAAGGAAATTCTAATTTCTCTAAGACATTAGTCAGCCATTATCATGAAATACATGTGGACTATTGCCAAATGTCTCAGATCAATTAAAACACCATGGTTACAACTCCCTTCCTTTCTGAGTTGCTTGCCTTTCCCTCTGTTGGCTCCTGTGGTACCAGCGGTACAGCACCTCTCCAGCCTGCAAGGGCACGCCTGCACTGCAGACTGCAATACATTACATATAGAAATACTTAAACCAACTTTAAATAAAGTTACAATGCACACTGCAACCCGCACCAGCAGGCAACTCTGCAGCATCTTGGGCAAGCCTGAGAAGCTGCCAGGATATAGCCTGGTCATACTGGGACTAAACTCTTTCCAGCATCTCTATCCAGACACCATGGCAGATCACATCACTCATGCACTTGATATCTTTATACCTAAGCAGAAGAGCCTGTGTGAGTTCTTGCAAGATAGCAGAAAAGTACAAAGAACTCCATGCAATAAATTGCTCTTGCACCCACTGAGATGAAAGGCTACAAGTACAAGATTTTCCTTTTATGTATATATTAACAAAAAAGTCTGAATCTGTAGACATGGGCTATATTGGGGCACATCTCCTCTGTAGTCATTGCTGTCAGCAAGCTTTAACCAGGCTAGATAAGCATTACTGGCTGCGCAGGGATGCTAGTACAAGCGCAAAGCAAGCGAGGCTGCCCAAGTCCTGCCTCCAGGGAACGACGGCTGCACACCACACTGCTGGTCTGAGCCAGCCATACAGCGTTCACTTGTGTAACAAAATGCCTAAGCAAAATGAACCCTCACTAACAAGCACCTCAAGGGATTAAGCACATCTTAAGGAGGCTAGTTTGCAGGTAGTGCTGTGCAAGAGCGTGCCTCAGGCGGCTGTGCACTAAATTCACATTCTGACTTCCTCGCCTGAGCCAGCGTGCTGTGCGCACGGACACCTCTGACAGCCTAGCCCACAGCTTGGCCATTTTTCAACAACACACAATAAATCCTGCACACGGTTCCAGGCAGAAATCAAAACCTGCTGCACCCCATGAGAAGCACAGGAAGGATGAGTTCGGTACACATATACCCGCAAGGCAGCCAGAATTCCCAGCTAACCATCCATGAAATATTTCAGTGGCAAGGAGCAGCCGAGGCGTCTGCTTTCTGGACCAGCAAAACTAGTGCCTTGTCCCTCTTCTCAGGGCACAGTATCAAAACACATTAAGGTAAGCAGTACAGCTACTGCTGCTATTACAAACTGTCCATTTCTGTGGCATTTGTCTAACCCGAATACCCATACATTAAGAAACAAGACAGTGAAGCCCCCTGTAGAAACAGAGAGCAATTCAGGCTTTTTAGAGATTCATCTCAGCTCTCTGTTTTATTGGCAATTTTTTTAAAAGAGGGAATAATATCTTATCAACTGACATGAGCTAAAAGGAGAATAAAAAAAGATTAACAATTTCAGTCTGGAATAAGAGAGTTTTGCAGCAAAGACATGAAAATTTAAAGGTTTTGGGGTGGGGATAAAGAAAAGAATTTACAAGGCTTATTTTGTGAACCCAGAGGGTTAATTTATCATGGAGTAAGTCTGAAACTTGAAAAGCAAAAAATGGTTTATTGGCTTTGAAGGTCAGATAACTATGTTATATCATATTCAATAGTTTAAGGTTCCAAGGGTCTACAGGGTTGCATGACAATTGCAGGAATCCTTATAAAGTCTAGTTTATACCTTTATTGTTAATAGCTTTCTAATCCTTTACAACAAATTTATAGTTTAGAAATGGCAACACATCTTAAAGATTAAAGGTATGTGACAAACAGTTCATGTCCTTTAATAATCAAATCACATAGCTTAGATTGGGGGGCTTATCAGGCTTTTTCCTGCTCTACGGTTTCATAGGTAGAGAATACTTTATATCCCTATTACATGAATGATGAATGGGACCATTGGTTATGGGCTGTTATTTGCTTGGCTGTAGTCAATATGTTTTCTTTGGACAGGGACTTCAGTGATTTATTTCTCTTTTGGCCTTATCACTTATTAACTCAGGGCAGGCAGAAACAGCCAAGGTTGTGAATAAGGACTAGTGCCCATTTAGACTTCTAATATCAGAGAAAATATTCTTTTTAATGATCCAGCTACCCTTTGCTGCGTAGCCTCTGATTGCACTTCCCTCTAACTAGAAAATAAAGGTCATATTTCTTGGAAAGTGTATACATAAAATATGCAAAATAATATGTTTCCTTCACAGCCAGCTTTATTCTGACGGTTGCTGTAATTGCTTTCATTTTGCAGCTGTCGTACAGGTACACTGCACATTTTTAGTGACTATTTTTTGCAGTGCGTTATGGTGCTGCCAGTTTAAGAAATACCAAAGATACACGAGGGTTCAGTGTTCCTATTAGCATACAAAAGGGATTTTCCAGTCTACCTCCACGGTGTCCTCACTCTCTGGTAACACCCTTCTCCCTACAATCAATTAGGATTCCTCCCAGCTTCCTTTCCTGAATTTCTGCAAACCAAACCAACAACCCTAATATTCCTAATATTCAACCCTGATAACTGTCCTTACTTCACTCCACAAGGCACATCCTAACAAACTTCAAAACACTTTTGTAACAACATTCATCCCCAAACCCACCACCAAATAATAAAGATTGAAGTTATTTCATCTAGGAAAGCTTGCTCCAAAACCATGCTTTTGGGTTTTGCCCTAAAAATTTCCAGAGAGGCCAGGCAGACCAGGTGTTAACACTGACTCAGCAGAGCAACTAAGCTAATGGACTGGAACTTAGAAAGGGCCAGGTTCAAGCTTAAAATCAAACAGAGATTTGCTGAAGGCAACTTCCCTTTTCAAAGGCAGGTAACACCCAAGATCACATCACTGGTGCTTCGAGACTGCACCAATCCCTCCCCTGTTTTCCCATCTGGATTTTACCTGCAAGTGTCCTTGACCCAGCAGTGGTGCCATGACGGCCCAGTTCTTCAGTGACTACGGCAAACTCCTATGGTAGCAGAAAGCCACATGTACAGCTGAACTTCTTCAGCTCAACACACCACCCCACGGACAGGCCCATCTCTGAGCTCCGCACATCACCTGATGCCTCCGGTGTCCCCAGGGCAAGGTCCAGCTGGGAACAAACACTTGGCACAAGAAAACGAAGGGGGAACTCAATGAATTCTGCACTAGGACATTTTTTCTGATAGTAGTTATGAGGGGTTCTTTGCTTTTTTCCAGAGACATTAATGAAATTCACCAGTAAAAGTCTACATTTACAAAGGATTTAATTTAATTCTTCCTTACTTGATTGTTCTACAGTTAGGACTGACCATCTCTCCTGTGTCCTCTGCAGAGCCTTTCTGAGATCAGGAATAGACTTTACACTGAGCGTCAAAAGCACAGGGTAACCTGCAGCGCAGGGCTCTCCTGCTTTTAAGAACAGACACCAGCTCTTATTTTAAACTTTATAAATTTCTTTGTATTGAGGGATTCTGTTCTGTTCTTCTGTAGCACTCAGTGACTATTTAACTTTGCGACATCTGATACTTTTTATTCTACCACTGCTATTAATATTTACTAGTGAAAGGCAGATTAAAACTGCTGTTAAAAACAAATGGCAGTCATTTGCCAGCTACCAGATCTCATAGCTGGTCACTCTTCTGTAGAAGTGATGTGCTCTATATTTCATTTCAGATTAATGATCGTCATATCTTTGAGGGTGAAGAATTTTATAAACACATCAGGATAAAACCTAAGACAGCATCAGAGATGCTGGCTTTTTTGTTTTATTTTTATTGTTCTCTTGATAGTCGCCTCCTCTCCTCATTTATACTAATCAGCTATTTAAGTACTCATGATTTAATAATAAACACACATGAATGAGGCACAGTAAGACTAATGAGGCTGTGTATTACTAATGTTGAGAATAACTGCCACTAGGTTTTAACATTTCTCAGGAACTAACAGATACACGGCCATGGCCAAGGTTAGCTGGTGTAAGGGTCAAAGTCCAAGCCACAGGGATCAAGAAAGGCTCCAGTGGGGCTACAGGAACTTCTTGACAGCCAGTCTGTCTCTTATCACTACTTATTTTTTGCTTCTTTTTTTTTCTTTTTTTAAGTCTATAAACTCCAGAACTCTCATTTCTGAAAGCTGCTTCATTGATTATGTATCTTTTGAACTTTGCATAGTTATTGGTGCTTGCTTGAAAGCAGAAAATTCTGCTAGCGTAGGAATCACTGAAGTTTACCAGGCTGGAAACTTTAGGGATAGAAGATCACCTTTTAAGTGATTCCATTTCTGACCAGATCTGTGTACATGACTTAAAACTCTGCTTCTAGGGCCATGGACTGAAATTTTAAATGGTGATGGGTAATTCTTGTCTCTTACTCTTGGAGGTATTTGACTTAAGAAATGAAAAGAGAATAATTCTCAGAAGACGACTACCCCTGTGCTTCTGTAAATTAAACCTTTTAAAGATAAAAACCAAAAAATGAAGCCACCTAAAACTGAAGGTTTTGAAAATGTCACCCAAATCATCTGTGCTCTGCAAGGCTCTTCCTGTTTGCACACAGACTCAAATGCTTTCGGAAGTAAATAAAGGGTGAAATGAGGATGGAGCGGGGATTTTTCCATATGAGGCTATTTCTTCTTTGTAGCAACTAGGGGAGTGAAAAGTTCCCTGAGAAGCCCTATGACATTTCAGAGAAAGAGGCAGTTTCCCAGAAATTCTGCGAATATCCTGACCTTCACAGCGCTAGCATTTCTACATCGCTCTACACACAATGGCCCAAAAGCGTGATGCAAACACTGGTCAGTCTCAGCACTCCACTCTGACCTGCTTGGCCTTCATCACAATTATCCTGGAGGATCAGCACTCCGCATTGGGGTTATTCACGGTGCACAGCAAGCCCTGTGTGTCTACACTGACCCTACATCCACCCATTCCTGTTAGCAGCACCTCTAGAGACATACCATCTCCCAGAGCTTATAACAAACCCCAGACGAAACCTGGCTCTACTTGCCTGTTTCTCTCGGTACCCTGTCAGCACACAAATGGTTTAGCCCACAGCCTCCCAGCGAGACTAACGCAAATGAAAATGGTCCCTAAACTCCAACCTATATCCGACCATGTAACCAGTTTTCAAAAAAAGGAACAGTATCTGGGGTACTGCTCAGCCAAGAATCTGAATCAACCCCATATTGTATGCACAACCTTGGTGACAAAGCTATATGCTTCTGGCCCCTATGTAGGCCTTTGGTCTAGTTCGGGAATAAAAGCACAAAACCTTAAACTGAGCAGGTGGTAGAAGACACAGCATATTGCATTTTTATGGACCTTCCATATGTCATTTCCAATATGCAATGAGATAAATTCTCCTTTCACTTACATTCATGCAGTCCCGCTCAAATCTCAGGGTTTAGTACCACCATCCATAGCAAAATTCATCTGTGAAAATCATGCTGTCTGTGATGCATCCATTTTTTTAAATTAGAACAAAACAAAAAAAAAATCTCAAAGGTTTGTCCAGGTATCACAAATTTGTGCCATTTCTCATTCCTTATTTAACTCAACCAAATATGCACGAAGTCACCTTGGCAAAATAGCTACAGATTTGTATCCCGAATGGCTTCTTCCTTTATCTCTGTTTCTCCAGTCCTAAAATAATGGTAGCGATACACACCTGACTCCTAAGCTGTGACATGAAGTTTAATTCCTTCAGTGTTCTTTAACAGCAGAATAGATTTACAGACGAAGGGTGCCACAGGGAAATACTGACCAGCATGTCTGGGTATTTCTGGGGGCAACATGGACTTTTAATATTATTCCAAAATGAACACACATGCAAGATGTGTTCAGACTTCTGTATTTCTAATAACATTCTCTCAGGAATACCAAAGCTTAAAAACTAAGAAATAATTGGTCTATAAGTGCATGCTAATGTCTTGCTTTGCAGATGGAAAGCAAAAAACATATGTTTTCTTGTAAGCACAGGGTTGACACTGGTTTATTTCTTTCTAAAATACTTACAAAAGCCAGGATTTCTCTGTGTATATGTGACCTTGATTCCTAGATGGCACATGGACTACTCAGAGATCATGTTACTAAGTTATTTGCAGTTAAAGGAAAAAAAAAGGCTAAAATTAATGGGTCACTGGGTATTTTCTTCTGAGAACTTAAGTACTTAACAGTAAGAAAAAAACAGTTTACAGCCAGGTGGCTTGAGGGGATATTTTGTTGAACACTGATTAAAAATAATTTCTTCTAAATGAGACCTGACCACAAAATGGGTCCATTAACGAGCAGGGACATTCTCACCAGAAAGGAAACTACGCTTGATCGACTCCTGCACCGCCCACAAACCCCAGGTCTTTTTCTCTCTCTCACACACACACTCTTATTTTTTTTTTCCCTTTTTCTCCTCTCCCCGTTTCTTGTTCTTAATAGCAGGGTAAATAAGCAGCAAGTGATGCTGAAATGTTTTCGGCCAAAAACAGAGGCCAAACTCCTCTGAGAAAACATTTGGCCTCTGTGGTTTTGTAATATGTTCCAGAACACTGAGTTCACTGAAGAACATTGTGAAAAAATCCCATCGGCTGGAGTGATGCTGGGGAATGTTACTGTATCCCAACTTCCAATTGGTCCATTTCCTGCAGGCCTTGTTAAAAAAAAAAGAGAAAAAAAATAGTGCTATGTGGGAGTTAAAACAAGTTCTCATGGGAAAAATGAATGGCAAGAAATTCTAGCTTTAAAAGAAACAGCTAATCTGCTAGTTTGATTGTTCTTCAAAACTTACAATGAACCAATAATCCTAATTAAAAACACTTGGCCTAGTTCTCTAAAGCATCATAGCTTTTTCTATGCTTCGTTTGTACACACCATAGACTATTAGTTTTTTTCTAGTGCTCACTAACAAAGTGCTGACTTTGTTGGGATGGCTGAGCTAATTTCGTGAACTCAGTGTGAAACCTTAGCTAAACAAAATTGTGGTAATTTTCCTTAATTTGTAAAAGTGATTGGAGTGCAAACAAAATTTTCCTCTTGGGTCAATCCTATAATTTTCAATTAACTAAAACTAATCGGCAGGATTGTACTGAACCTGTATTTTGTTTAAAGGGCTGGAAGGCACTTCTGAAGGTCAGGATGCATTAATTGTTTTTATTTTAGTTTCATTTAGTCTTTTTCAAAAAGCCACATTTAAGTTCCGGCTGCCTTTAAAAGGAAAACGCAAATTGTGTGAGGTACAATTCCAGTCACAATAGCTTTTCTATATCTACCGTAACTCCATAAAAGCTGCATAAGTAGGAGAATTGTCCAAGGATTGAATCACCTTTGATTTTGTCATTGTTGTTTAGTATTCCATAACTTTCATTTTTTGAATGAAAAATAATGCGTTTTAAACACTAACCTGAAAATGTGTATATGGAAACGCTCTCCCTACTGGGACACCTTATTTCCACATTCAGCCATCTGCTTCTGGGCAGACAGGCTAAAATGCCGCCCTCTTTTTTACTGGAAAAGCTAATTAATGATGATCTGAAAAGCAAAACCACAATAGGGCCAAGCCATTTTTACATTTAAATCGCAAAATGATGTCCCCCAAAATTTCTTTGCAAAGTCGAGGGGGGCAGGTTCCCTCCCTTTCTTCTTCTTCTGCATGCATACTTGCCATTTCACCAGCCCAAGATGCAGCCACCCAAGCGGCTTGACAACAAGCAGGACAGAACAACATCTTGTGAGTAAGAAAGTGAGAAGGGAAAGGATTCATGGTCAAACTGTCCAGAGCTCTGGCTGACACTTTCACGTGGCACACACTGGCAATCTGCACCAGCTGGCAATTTGACCCTTTGCTTTTTCTTTTGTTCCAATGCATTCAAACCCTAAACAACATTTTTGATATGGTGCATTATTGTCCAATATATGAATTTCCCACACACTGTTGAAATCATAACGCTCACAATAAACACACACAGCCTCCACAAGCGCCTGCTGCTCAACCAGCAAGGTGATATATGAACACTTTAAGACCCAGTTTAAAGAAACCCAGTGCATGATCCCAACTGGGGGAGAGGGTATTTGAAAAAGACAACAAAGATTTATAAGGCACCTCTCTTATACTTGTTCAGTGTTAAGAAAAATCAAACGACAGCTTTGCTACCCAGGTAGAGCACAGAAGTCTCTGCCTCGAGTTCCTGTGTGTGCATTCACAGTTGGAGCAATATTTGTGCCCAATGTAATCCAGAATACCTCATAGCCACAAGGATTTATGATATATCTTATTCTTCAAGTTTCGGGGGCAAGCAAGAATGGGGAAAGGAATTGCACTGGACTGAGATGAACCACAGTTCAGGTAAACAGTTACTGTAGCCCTGCCTGCGTACGTTGAACTAGCACATAAAAGGACAAGAACATCAAAACCTGGGCCAAGCCATTAATTCATGCAGCATGCACACCTTGCACTAATCCATGACACACATTCTTTTGATGAAATTAGGCTGCTACTTGATTTATTTCCCAGGCCATTCTTATCACTACTGAGAGTGCTTTAACTTTGACAGCACCTGCAATGTCCTAGTATGTTTTTTTTGTTAATGATTCCTCAGGCCACCCCAAAACACACTGCAAGTCACTATGTCTGCAGCATCAGCTGAGGTGAAAGCTACTTAGCCTCCCTGGAAGTCAGAGGCAAGTATGCAACGGCGAGATGGGCAGGGAAACAGGCTGCTGCTTTGAACACTTGCCGGACAACATGAGGTGGACGTGTTCAGCAAGATGTTTCTTGGAAGGCAGACTTGTGATTGCATTAGTGTGTCTGGGTCTTTATGCTTGCACTCTTCCTCTGTTTGTTTAAGTACTGAAGTATCTGCTTCTCTCCTCCCTCCCCCCCTCCTGGGTAAAGAGATGTCCCATTGTGAGGGCAAACAAGCAAACAAAAATCCCACACTGATATGCTTTCAGATTCATCTCTACGGTCATCCACTTCTGATATCCAACCTTAAATTGGTACCTTCAATGATGTGCTCAGCCAAAACAATAAAATACAGTACAGATCTAGTGACAAAAGCAGAAGCCCTAGCAAGCATGATATATTGCCTCCGTGTTTCTCCACAGTATATCTAGTACTAAAGTATCCTTACCTGTGTAAATGAACCTTCCAGGCGTTCCCTTGCAAAACTGCTTAGACTTGTAGGACAATGTGACTTCTACAACCCCTGGGATATGTCGGGGAGGCGTCTGTACGCGGATGGCATGTGGAGTAATCAGCTAGAGAAAACATTGAGAAGAGAGAAGAAAGGAAAAACAAAGCACTGTTAGATGCTGAACACTTCTTTAATAACACGTTCCTTGAGATAACAGCAAACTAGCTTTGAAGTATGTAATTAACCTGTCAGTGTTTGAATACAATCTTGATGTAACCCACACAAAAGCCAGTGACTACAATATTTACAAGCATTCTCCTTCTCAGATGCAACAACAGTATTTTTGTTTTCACACATGGCAGGCACTTGCTTCCTAGTCCAAGCATTAGTCCTGGTTTAACGCAGTAACTTTAGCTTACAGCAGCAGGAAGCCTACATTTGCTCAGGTGAACACTGGCGTCATGACAATGTCCAACAAACCTGAAATTGATAAATGATACGCAGTTACACGTGTGAACACAGCACAGCACAGGCCCAGGCTACAGTTCACTGCACAGCCCAAGCCCAGGCAGGCTTTTAAATGCACTGGTCCCCAGCTGACATCCGTAGACTGCAAAAGCACCACGTGCTGCTGTTTTAATTTTCTATTCGTTTTGTGACAGTATAACTGATTACTGCAGAAATGCAAAGTGTGGCTTCTGCAGGATGCTGGATTTTTCCTTGCAAGTGGTCAGAGCACTCAAAAGAGATATATCAAATATAATCGTCTAACCACCACTTCCAGTCTGCCTTCACTGCAGTGACTGACACACATCTGAGAGGGCTCCTGCCGATGTGGATTTGCACAGTAATAAGTAGACAAACACAACTTTCTTGCTAATGGAGCTGGGGATTGGGATCCTCTTAATGCAAAAGGTTGGGGTGGGTCACCGCTACACTTTCCAGGCTCTGGACTAATTGCACTCTTTCAGGATTCTGGACTAGATTTAAAACGTAGTCTCTGAAATTAATATTAGACCCATCTAGGATTTCACTAATTTATAGCACCAATCTCCGCTGCACTCAGAAACTCCAGCATTGTCCTCCCTATCACTGAAATGTCCTCTTCTCAGTCATTATGCTCCTCAGGCAAGAATAGTAAAAAGAGGGATGTAGAAAAGGCGACATGATTGTGTCCAGCAATGAAGATACAGCTTTGGCACATGGGTAATACTTCTCTAACTGACTGTGGCACATTAACACACTTCTAGAGAGGCAAACAAGACTATAACCAGCCTTGACAGTGAGCAAAGCCATGGGCACCCTATACAGTCAACTGCTCTATGCCACTGGTTGAATCATGTCCTGGATTAGGGAATATATTTCAATACAATTTGGTTGGTTTTTTTAAATAGAAACCTCATTTTATTCTTATTTTTACTAGGAACATTTACTTCAAAATTGTAGTAAGGTCCTACCAAAAAAATCAGACTTTTAACCGGTTCTTTGTTTAGGGCACAGGACTAAAAATGCACAGAAGAGTAATGTATGTCTGAGAGCTTTCTGTGTGACTGAGGGAAATGGCATACACAGTAGGAAGTTCTCCATATTTAAAATAAGAAAATTAGTATTAAATCAAGTTGAAGATTAAAACCAAAACTACCAGCATCAAACACTCCAAAACTTATTCAGATCCATATAAATCATATGCCGTTTTAGAAATCATCATGTAGGGGTTTATGTCTTCTTGTTTGTGAGCTCCAAATAACGTTTTCAGGCTCTGCTTTGAAATCATGTGATTCAGAAACTTCTTTATTTTTAACAGAAACTTGCCTTCTTTCTAAATTGCTCTACGAACTGGGTTAAAACAAACAAACAAACAAAACCTCCAAAGCTTCCAAGGATTGCTTTTACTTAAACTGAGCTTTTTTGCAGTTGGGCTGACCAAAGCCTGAAACTCTAGGTCAGTTCTCTACACACCCTCAGTAGTCAGCAGAGGCAGAAAGCACTGCCAAATAGCAATTTACTTCCAGCGCTTTAGACACCTTTCACGTTGGGATGAGCTGCTCTTTGGAAGCATCTACCTTTCTCCAGTGAACCGAGATGACAAGTTTAGAATAGATGCTTAACTGTAGGAAGCCAGACATAGCTCAGATAAATCCCATCCTCAAGTGGGAAGATGAGATAAGCTTCCTGACATTTTTGGGGGCAAAATATTTTCAAAAACAGCCAAGGGTTTTAATAGTAAAGGTTAACATGCTAGTCTTACTACATCAGCATATGCCTTGCACCCCTCACCCCCATTCTGGCATGAGCTATACAGGCAGCTTCTGGTTGCATCTTCGAATTTCCCAGCATTTACTGGTCTGTCACCACTTTAATGTTCTTTAAACATAATTTGTGGCATTTTCCAATACTCATCTTCCTTGGTTCCCAAGAAATGTCTGACCTATTTATGGTCCATTGTTACAGAGAGCTGGGGAGAGTTAAGCAAGTTTCCTGGTTTGTTCTCCACAAACAGTTTGGGTTTCCTTTGTGCTCTGAAGTAAATAAGTGTAACTGTGTTTAAAACCACAAATATACAATAATGTCGCCCACACATTCCCAAAGGGTGAACATTATGTCTGAAGTTCTATGGTTTAGGATACTCAGGATATATTTTACTCCTCTCTTCTCTAGAACTAAAGCTTGGGAGGTATACCAGGAGAATACATGTGCTTTTTCCTTTTGCTTTTTCTCCTTAGCATCTGCCACTGACCACTGGTGAGGGATATAGGGCTGACCTAGAAGGACCTTTGTTCTGGGTCAGCCTTCAGTTCTCATGCACACAGAAAGGAACTGGCTAGCTCAGTTACGTATCAGTAGTCCCCTATATTGCTGTCATATCAAGAAATTGTCTTGACAAACAATGTCAC